>NW_022987213.1:1468356-1503705 GCF_010094035.1 Trematosphaeria pertusa | reverse complement strand
GCGAAAGCGTAAGCTAGGCAGGCGCTCTAAGTAAATAAAAAGCGCTAAGAACCTAATTTTATAGTAGGCAACCTTGTCTATGTTAAACCTTGTAGCTTTTTAATAGATTAGCCTAGTATAAAGCTAGATTAATAGATATATAGCTCTTACCTAATTATTACTATAAAGAGTTACTTCTTTTAGCTCTAGCTACCTACGTATATACGTATGCATAACGTCTTTTACGCTAATTAGCTAAGAAAAGCCTTAGAGCTACTACTAGAGTAGGTAGAGCCTAAGTAGCTACCTATTAAAGTAAATAGTAATCTAGAATAGCCTGTATATAAAATTCTAGATAGCCGTCTTTATTAAAATCGCCTTTAATACCGCGCTATATAGGTTACTTATAATTCTAACTCTACCTAGTATAATGCTATAGGCTTTATTAACGCTCTCTATAAGGTAAGAGACTTTTACGTAGTATACCTAGATAAGCTAGAGCTACTATTATAATTAGATACTTAGATTAAGGCGTACAAAAAAGAGGAGACTCTAGAGAAGATAGTAGAGAATTTAAAACTCGCAAGAGTAGAAGACACAAGAGTAACGCGAAGGCGCTACTAAGAAGAGAGCCTATAACAAAGCTACTCTACAGACGCGAAAACAAGCCTTCTAGCTTAAATCTCTATAAGAGTAGAGTAACTAGAAGGAAGGTAGTAGCTATAAAAGCGCTTCTAGTTTAAAACTAACATAAATACGCTTATTATAAGCTAAAAGAGATAGTTAAGAGTATAACGCGAGAGTTTTAGAAGAAGAGGGACCTAGAAGGCGTATTTTAGAGCTTAGAGACAAGCTCTTTCTATAAGAGAGAGTAATATAATAGTCTAGTTTAGAATTTACCTTAGATTACATAACCTTAAGTTACGTAATTCTGTTACGTAACCTAGCCTAGCGCCTTAGCGCTTAGCACCTCTATATATAGAGCCTCTTAGAAGCAGCCTTCTACTTCTTACCTTTAGATAGCTAAATTTAATCTAACCTACTCTGCTAGCACCTCTTATTCTTACAGCTTGTAGAGATAGTGCTACCTGCAGCTAACTTACCTAGCTAGGTGTTCTAGAGGCGCTTACAGTAGTAGAGACCGCGAACCTAGCTCTTATAGTTAAGAGCTCTATAGAGAATAGAGTAACTAGAGAGAAGATAGTAGCTATAAAAGTACTTCTAGTTTAAAACTAATATAAATATACTTACTATAAGCTAAAAGAGATAGTTAAGAGTATAACGTAGAAGTTTTAGAAAAAGAGAGATCTAGAAGGTATATTTTAGAGCTTAGAGATAAGCTCTCTCTATAAGAGAGAGTAATATAATAGTCTAGTTTAGAAATTTACCTTAGGTTACGTAATCTTATTACGTAACCTAGCCTAGCGTCTTAGTACTTAGCACTTCTATATATAGCGCCTCTTAGAGTATTCTTCTACTTCTTACCTTTAAATAGCTAAATTTAACCTAACCTACTCTACTAGCACCTCTTATTCTTATAGCTTATAGAGATAGTACTACCTATAGCTAACTTACCTAGCTAGGTATTCTAGAGGCGCTTATAGTAGTAGAGACTACGAACCTAGCTCTTATACTATCTTAACTTATTATTTTCTTCTACTAACTAGAACGTTCTCTTAATTAAATTAAGAGCTTAACGTCTATTACTACTAGTCGAGAAATACTCTACGCTAAGAAATATAAGAGGTACTTTAACTTTAAGTAACTTAAAATCTATGCACACGTTAATATTTATAATAATTCTCTATAAGTAATATGCTATAGCTATTTCTAGATATCTAGAACCTCTTCGATCTAAAGATTACGTTACGTATTGTCGTCTTCGCACCTAATTCGCAGAGAGCTATATTCTTTAACAAAACAGCGTTTCTTCTCTATAGCACTACTATTAGGCTCTTACCACTCCATAATACTTATAACGTTGTTATCTAAGCGTTAGAACCTTACTACGATGCTTAAGAGTTATTACCAGCCTTGTATCTACTGTCGCACGCAAATTCATGCAGGGTCGCCACTCCAGTTGGTACCTCCAACCGGAACGATTATCAATCCTGGCTAGTGCAAAAGAGCCACATAATCCGCAAATTTCTTAGTAGCTGCCATGCCTGTGGCTGTGTGAAGTCTTGGCAAGCGAGCCCCGCAGCCTTGCGATCCAACTCATCCTTTGGCTACTTTCTACGCCTCCCCGTCAACCAACTCATCTCTTGTAGATTCGCCACCTCACAAGCTCCTGGCAGGTGCGGTTCGGCCGTCCTCCCTGCTAGCGTCATCAAGGTGTTCGTCCACTTCAGCTTGTTGCATTGCAAAATCGCCTTCGGCAAACCCCACATGTCAGCCTTACCGCGCCACACTGCGGCTGTGCAACAGCCACGCCCTTCCTGGGCTGAGCTTGTTCAACCTCCCTTAACATGCCAACAGGCAGCAGAATCAGCTCACAGTACTCTGGAACTATCCCGCCTTTCGATGCGCTCCTTTGGTAAAGTTCAGTGTCCCTATTTCCTTGTATGCGAGCTAACCTCGAGAGCTAAGACCAACGTTCTCAGGCGACTTGCCGTGCTCGTCTCCTTAGCTAGGCTGCCACGTTGACCCTCTGGGACCCTATTCCTCTGCATGCGTCCGTTAGAACTCCCCGCGTAGTAATGCGTCTTTTGCTACGCAGCAACACTGGCGAGTTTAGCCTCACAAAGGACTTGGTGGGCTATGATCCTATCCCTCCCTATGCGATCCTTTCGCATACTTGGAGAGAGGGCGAAGAGGTCACCTTTGGAGATTTGATGGATGGCACTGGAAAGAATAAGACTGGCTACAATAAGATCCAGTTCTGCGGACAACAGGCTGAACGCGACGGCTTGCGATACTTTTGGGTGGACACCTGCTGCATTAACAAATCAAATCACGTCGAGCTTCAAGAAGCTATCAACTCTATGTTCCGCTGGTACCAGAATGCGGCGAAATGCTACGTCTATCTATCGGATGTTTCGACGGCTAAGCGAAAAGTGGGCGATGAATCCCTTAAGTTTACCTGGGAGCCAGCTTTTCGGGCAAGCAGATGGTTTACACGAGGCTGGACCCTCCAGGAGCTTCTTGCCCCAACTTTGGTCGAATTCTTCTCTCAAGAACGGAAAAAACTTGGCGACAGACGATTGCTGAAGCAACAAATTCGCGAAATCACAGGGATTCCTGATGCAGCACTCGAAGGGGCACCTTTATCTCAGTTCAGCGACAAAGAGCGATTTCGGTGGATACAATGCCGCCATACAAAGGTCGAAGAAGACAAAGCGTACTCACTACTTGGTATTTTTGACGTCGAAATGCCTCTTCGCTATGGGGAAGGATCTGCGAGTGCGTTCAAACGGCTTGAGGAGGAAATCGAGAAGCTGAACAAATGCCTTCGAGACCTACGCCTAACGGATCCTCGTGATGACAAGAAGCGAATAGAAGATACCAAGGGTGGTTTGCTAGAGGACTCTTACCACTGGATATTGGAAAACTCCGACTTCCAACAATGGCGTGACGACCCGCAGAGCCGGCTGCTATGGATCAAGGGCGATCCAGGCAAGGGCAAGACGATGCTGCTCTGCGGAATTGCAAACGAACTGACAGACTCAACGACCAACACAGCTCTTCTGTCCTACTTCTTCTTCCAGGCTACAGACTCGCGGATTAACAGCGCAACAGCTGTCCTGCGAGGTCTGCTATACATGCTTGTTTATCAGCAGCCATCGCTTGTCTCGCATATCCGGAAGAAGCACGACCATGCAGGCAAAGCACTCTTCGAGGACGCAAATGCCTGGGTTGCACTGTCTGAAATCTTCTCAGACGTCCTCCGAGACCCGAGTTTAAAGGACACATACTTGATGGTTGATGCGCTCGACGAATGCGCCACTGGACTACCGAAACTGCTAGACTTCATCGTGCAAACGTCTTGCGTGTCTGCTCGAGTTAAGTGGATCGTTTCCAGCCGCAACTGGCCTAATATCGAGGAGCGTATTGAGAGAGCAGGACAGAATGTAACACTTAGCCTCGAGCTGAATGCGGCCTCAGTGTCTACTGCTGTTCAGTTCTACATTCGGCATAGAGTGGATCAGCTGGCGCTAGAAAAGAGTTATAAAGAGAAAGAGAAGAGTGCTGTGTTAGCTCATCTAACCTCAAATGCGTATAACACCTTCCTCTGGGTAGCCTTAGTCTGTCAAAATCTTGGCGACATACCAAGATGGAAGGTGCTCGCGAAACTAGAAGCATTTCCACCCGGACTCGACGCTCTTTACAATCGGATGATGCAGCACATAAGCAGCTCGGACGATGCTGACCTGTGCAAGCGCATATTGGCCTTGGTCGCCATTGTATATCGGCCCGTTGCGCTTAGCGAGCTGACATATCTTTGCGAACCGCTTGAGGATATGGCCGATGACCTTGCTTCAGTCCAACAGATCGTTGGCCTATGCGGTTCGTTCCTTACGATTCGAAGCGGTACGGTCTACTTCGTGCATCAATCTGCAAAAGACTTCCTATGCACAAAGGCCGTTAGCGACATCTTCCCAAACGGAATGAAGGAGGTCCACCGTGCTATCTTCTTAAGATCCCTCCAAGTTATGTCGAAGACGCTCCGACGAGACATGTACGGCGTACGTGCGCTAGGATATCCCGCGGACCAGGTAGAAGAACCGGACCCGGACCCATTAGCGGCATCGCGGTATTCGTGCATCTACTGGATTGATCACCTCTCCGACTGGAATCACGGTTGTTCTGCACATGATAGGGTCCCGCTACAGGATCAAGGCCCTGTCGACAACTTCCTAAGAACGAAATATCTCTACTGGCTTGAGGCCCTGGGCCTGTGCAAAAGCATGCCAAAAGGTGTTATCGCCATGGCGAAACTTGAGAAATTAATGAAGGTAATACGTACATCATGAAGCTGCTTATGTATATTCCACGCTAACACGGACTAGGGAAGAGCCGATGCAGCTGAATTAACGGAACTGGTTCGAGATGCGCATCGATTCATCATGGCTCATAAGTGGGCAATAGAGAGCAGTCCTTTGCAAGTATACGTGTCTGCACTCGTATTCAGCCCATCCAGTAGCCTAATAAAAAGCCATTTTAAGAACGAAGAACCACAGTGGATCACGATTAGGCCAAGCATAGGAGATACATGGAGTTCCTGTTTCCAGACCCTCGAGGGCCATAAACACCATGTGAACTCTGTGGCCTTCTCGCACGACTCGACACTACTAGCGTCGGGATCAATCGACAAATCTATCAAGATATGGGATGTGAACAGCGGCGAGTGTGTGCGGACGCTCGAGGGCCATAGCCAATATGTCAACTCAGTAGCCCTTTTCCGCAACTCGACACTACTAGCGTCGGGGTCAAACGACAGGACTGTCAAGATCTGGGATGGGAGCAGTGGCAAGTGCGTACGAACATTTGAGGGACATAGTGCCGAAGTTTGGTCTGTAGCCCTCTCTGAGGACTCGAAATGGCTGGCGTCGGCTTCAAGCGACAGGACTGTCAAGATCTGGGATGCAAGTGGCGAGTGCCTGCAGTCATTAGAAGGCCACAGCGGTTCGGTTAACTCAGTGGCTATCGCTCACAACTCGACACTACTAGCGTCAGGATCATACGACAAGTCTGTCAAGATCTGGGATGCAAGTAGTTTCAAGTGTCTTCTGTCGCTAGAGCGTCATAGCGGTTCAGTCAGCTCAGTAGTCTTCTCGCATAATTCAAAACTGCTAGCATCAGCGTCAGATGACAGGACGGTCAAGATCTGGGATGTAAGTAGTGGCGAGTGCCTGCAGTCGCTGAAGGGCCATAACAGTTCTGTCAGCTCAGTGGTCTTCTTGCACGGCCTCAAACGGCTGTCGTCGGCGTCAATCGACGGAGCAATTAAAATCTGGGATATGGCTAGCAGCGAATGCTTGCAGACGCTCAAAGGCCACGGCAGTTGTGTTAGGTCGGTAGTCTTCTCGCAATACTTGACACGATTAGCGTCGGCGTCAGATGACAAGACAGTCAAGATCTGGGATGTGAACAGCGGTGAATGCTCGCAGATGCTTGAGGAGCATAGCAGCTATATCACCTCAATGGTATTTTCGCACGATTCGACACGGCTTGCGTCAGCGTCAGTCGACGGAATAGTCAAAATCTGGGATGCGAGTAGCGGCGAGTGCTTGCAGACGCTTAAGCGACATAGCGATAGAGTTAATTCAGTGGCTCTCTCTTACAACTCAACACGACTAGCGTCATCATCAGATGACAAGACAGTCAGGATCTGGGATGCGAACAGCGGCGAGTGCTTGCAAGCGCTTGAGGGGCATGGCAGCTGTGTTAGCTCAGTGGCCTTCTCGCACGACTCAACACTGTTGGCAACAGCATCGTACGACAGCACCATCAAGGTGTGGGATGCGAGTAGCGGCGAGTGCCTGCAAACGTTTGAGAGCCATAGCTTTGGGGTTACCTCAGCGGCCTTCTCGCAGGACTCGACACGACTGGCATCAGCGTCGCACGATAGCAAAATTCGCATATGGGATACGACCAGCGGCGAGTGCGTACAGACACTTGAGGGCCATAGCGTTGGGATCAGCTCAGTGTCCTTCTCGCAAGACTCGACACGGCTAGCATCCGCATCGTACGACGGAACCGTCAAGATCTGGAATGCGAGCAGTGGCGAGTGCTTCCAGACGTTCAATGCTGGCAAGGCACTTCTCAACATATCATTTGATTCTACCGGCTCATGCCTTCGCACTGACATTGGTCTCATCACTATAAGTATATCACCAGCCTTGGATACGCCGAATAGTATGGACGCTCAAAAACCCCTATATCAGGGTGGAGCCGTAAGTTCAGATGGAGTGTGGATTACATATAATACAGAGAACCTATTGTGGCTACCTCAAGAGTATCGGCCGTCATGTTCAGCTGTGTCAGGGGAGATGATTGGCATTGGTGTTGGGTCTGGAAAGCTATGGCTATGTGATATAAACTTAACAAATCTTGGAATTTTATATAGAGGAAAATAGTTAACGTATTCCACCACCGAGCCGGCCAAACCACCGAGCCGGCCACTTTTTCTTGGCACGACCAACACCAAGTACGAAATATAGATTTATTCGTAACTAGCTGAAGAATTTACGTACGACAGACTTGTATCAGATTCAGAAGCTTCTTCTTTATCCTTTTTACACATACGAGCGTTGTGGCCAGTCTCTCCACAGTTTCCACAGCGCCGTTGAGTTGGTTGTGCTCTTTCTTGACCACTACCACCACGCGCCTTTTTAGATAGTTGAGGCGTGTTAGATACTTCAGCAGCTACATACAATGCTGCTGTACCATACTCCATCGTACCACCATGCTGGATCCGCTTCCGTTTACGCGCCTTGCGCTTAGTTATTTCTGTCAATTGCTCTTCAAGCTCTCGTACGCGGGCCTCCATTAGTATATTCTTATATAGCATCTCCTCAGCTCCTTTTATAAGCTTTGAGAAGCCTTCTTGGGCAGTTATTAGTGATCGTACGAAGGATTCGCTTACTAGCTTCGATTGTGATCCAAATTCGTGTGTATTGCTTGGAGTCTTCGACTGCCATAGAGTTTCTGGTAGGGGCGCTTCTGGTGGGGTACATAATCGTACATTAAGACAATCAATAACAACCTGCGCGTTGATAGGGACTAGTCCAGATGCCTCAAAGGCCTTCTTGCAGTTATCATACATAAACACGTCTAAAAACGCGTCTTTAAAGGCTGGAAGAAAGCCTTCTTTATTAATATAGTAGACGCGTTTGCGTGCCAAGTCTCGTACACGCTGTGAGTACTTCATCTTTAACGGCGAGAAGCATACCACATCAAGTGGCTGTAGGATATGTGATGAATGCGCAGGCATACAGAGGGTAAGGATCTTTCGTACGACGCAATAATCCTTAAAATCCTGGTTAAGATGGCTCTCATGGCCATCGAGGATGAGCAGCCTATACGACCCCACCTGACGCGTCTTTGTATGCTCATCAAAGTGCTTTAACCACTCAAGACCAAGCGCGTTATTTGTCCAGCCATTCTCAGAGACTGAGAGCTTCCAATCGTATGGTATATCTGCTTCTTCGTACCATACAGAGATATAGACGCGTCCTTTGTAGATAATGAATAGTGGGGTTGTGTACCCAGCAGCGCAGATACTCTGGATTACTGTAACCCATTCCCGATCGCCTGGTTGTACGAGATTAGGCCTCATACATCTCTCTGAGCCTGTAACAACTTTCATAGAGCCAATTATACCCATCTGAAAGCCTGTCTCATCAAAGTTATAGATATCATTGTCGTAAACGCCGTATTTCTCCTTTGTGTCTCGTACGAGCTTAAACCACGCGTTGATAACTTCTGGATCTTCCTGGAGTATCCTCTGGCAGTCCTTTGCTCGATTGAATGCCATCTTAAGCTCCTCCGTACAAGACACAAACCGCGAAGGCCAGTTCTTGCCTACTGGTATCCCACCACGCGTAGTCAATAGTTTATCTGCCATATCTGCTACCTCGCATAGCCGGGGCGGAAATCCTCGCGAATCTAGGTCGAGTATATATCGTACGATCGTCTGCTCTTCGGTTGCAGTAAGCTTGAGGCAGTTTGGCTGTATTTGGGGTCGAAACATGATTCCGTGAAGCCGATCAGAGAGCCGCTGATGTCGTACGTTAAAAGCTGCTGCAGCGCGTCGTACGCTTCGAATTTGGCCTGAAGTATAGGCCTGAAGTGCAAGATCAATTCTGCCTTCTTGCTGAAATAAATTAGTGTTATTTTGTTGATGCATTGTCTTGTGTATGTGGTGTTGGTTGTGCCAAGAAAAAGTGGCCGGCTCGGTGGTTTGGCCGGCTCGGTGGTGGAATACGTTAGCATTTTTCATATTTCCTACTTCTGCTACAACTTTACTTTATCCAGAATTATGGTAACAAGTGCGAATATATGCCTATGTGATTTGTCACCGAGAAGCTTTCAGCATGCATTCTTCTTGACAACATAAGGAGTCATGTAATTACTGTGACGGTCGTGGGCCTTGTCTTGATTTGATATCGTCACAAGGGCAGCTGCAACACTGAGATGGCAGTTGCAGCACGGAGATGGCAGTTGCAGCACGGAGATGGCAGTTGCAGCACGGAGATGGCAGTGGCGGTATGGCGTCAACATTTTACTTTGCCCGCTGGCCTTCTTGCTTCCTTTCTCTTCTTTAGCTTTGAGTCTTTGTTCATAGAGCCAATACAAGAGCCACGAGGCTGTAGCTTGACGGCCGTTACAATTACCTCTAAAGGATTTGCCACGCTGATGTCTTCTTAGAAGGCGAACACCTCAATCGCGCTAGCAGGGAGGGCGGCCGACCCGTTCCGGCCATGGTCTTGTGAGGTGGCGAATTCTGTAAGAGGTGAGTTGGTTGACTGGAGGCGTGGCCGTGGTTGAGTTGGATCGCAAGGCTGCGGGGCTAAGGTCGGCTTGCCAAGACTTCACACCGCCACGGGCCTGGCAGCCACTATGCAAATTGCGGAGTACACTGATGATTATGTGGCCGTTTCGCACTAGCCAGGGCTAGTAATCGTTCCGGTTAGAGGTACCAATTGGGGTGGCGGCCCTGCATGAATTTGCGTGCGACAGCAGCCATAGGGCTGATAATAGCTTCCTACCATCGTAATATGGCTTTAATACTCGAATATAGCCCTTTTATGTGTACTGTTCGTGGTAAGAGCTTAATGGTGGTTCTATAGCGAAGGGACATTATTTCGCCACAAAAGAAGCCTCTGCGCGAATTAGGCGAGGAGGTGCAATACGCACGTAACTTTTAGATTAAAGGGGTCCTAGATGTTTAGAAATAGCTATAGCACATAACTTATATGGCATTGGAACAGTTATCAGCGTGTGCATGGAATTTGATGCGTTTGAAGTTGAAGTACCCCTCAGATTTCTCGGTATGGGGTGTTTCTCGACTAGCAGTGATGGACGTTAAATGGCTGTTTTTTTGCTTCTCATGTCGCTGCAGGCCAGGAGGGACGATGGGAGTGGCCATGTTAGTGCTGGAACGGATTTGGACTAGTGCCATGTAGGTGCCTCGGCGTTGCGTAGGCTTTGCGTTTTCGTTGGCTTCCCGCGGACTCGTATCCTGACTTCCACTAGTCAACCCTCCACTTCAAATTCGGCGACAACACATATAAGCGCTTCGACCCTACGATTCCAATCGACATGGCAAGTGTTTCAGCACCTTTAGCCGCTCAAAAGAGACGGTGTATGCCAACCCAGGCGAAGAAAAGTACGTTGTCGCAACTCTTATCATCGTAACTGCGCTGACTCTCAAAGCACAAACACACCGAGGTAGCATCAGTAAAGCCACCACGTTACGACGAATCCTCGCATCACATCACATCCGCTGTTAAGAACTCGTCGCAACAAAGACGCAGAAGCCTACGCCTCCAAGGTGCCGATCCTATCCAGACAGCACCCGATTCCGTTCAGCAGGCGAAGACGCCAAAGCGACCCCGAGAAGAAGGCGAAGTTCCACCCTTCTGCTCTTCGCCCGAGCCGCTCCCAAAACGAGTACGAACATCTGCAGCTTCGGTCGGCGAACAAGTTGGGTGGGAGACAATCAGCGAGGCTCGAGTTGACTACTGGAGGGAGAACGGAACCTGGCCGGCACCCATCGGACCTGCACTGGTCGTCCTCTGTCCTGGAGGTCCTGGATTTGGCGTGCGATCTCCTCGAGGATGTAGGCTCCTGTCCGTCCTTCCGCTTTGGTGATCGACCATATGGCGGCCTGGTTGTCTGTGTAGATGGCGACGTTGCGTCTGCTTCCGTCTCCATTCGCGTATGCTTGCGCTATCTGCAGTGCTAAGCTGATCCCGTATAGTTCCGCTGCATACACTGTAGACGTCGTGGACAGTCCTAGGTATACGCTGCGTGTCTGCTGCGTGTATGGGCACACTGCTGCGGCACCGATCCTGCCGTCTATCCCGCTCCCATCCGTATAGATGCTGAGGCCCTGGTCCGTTTTGTTTTCCTTATCGTGTCGTTGTCGGGCTGTTTCAGCGTCTTTGTCTATGTAGATCTTTGGGCCCCGCTGCCACGGTGGTGTTATAAATGGGGGGATCGGTTCCTGCGTGGTAAGATCCTGTCTCCACTTGTCTCTCATCTCGCTGTAGATCCTCTGCCAGGAGCCTGTGTGTTTCCTGCGCTCGATCGTATGTGTGGCATCCGTGGGCTGGAATCCTACGGCGTTTGCTATCCTTTTGCTGGAGAGGATTCGGGCGATTGTGTCGGCATTGTTCTTCCATACCTGTTACTCGATGGGGAGGAGAAACGCTTCAACATCGAGTGCGGCCCGTGATGTGCTGTGACTTGGATGAGGAACGAGGGGAGCGACCCCGCCAAGAAAAGAAAAAAAAATTGCTTTAGTCTGACGGCGGTCGGATGAATGTTATTCCGCAACATGAAGAGGTGACTCATCGCTCCGTTCAAGATCGCAACGCCGGGGTGATCCAAATGCAACCCTCTTTGAATCTGGAATCCCCAACTCCCACGTTTGGCCCCGGCCTCTCGTCGCTGCTTCTTCCGTCCTCTTTACGCTTTGCTCCGGAACTAATGGCGTGAAAGGACCACGTCATAAGGACACCTCGATTGGAGGCAGTGCCTATAAATCAACGGATGGCATTACAAATTGCAACGGTTCAGCTGGACACGGACAGACTAAGGTGATAGGTTGGAGCCTGCGACAGAAGGCAAGGAGCAAGAGAATACCGCGGAGATCATTTCAAGACTGCACAATTCTTCGACCTCTACTGCCGAGATCACTCTACGTAAAATCTCACCAAGTTCTACTTGGCTTCCATCAACTAATGTGCATATATTAGAACTGACCACTCTCGAGAATGCGCCGGAAGCAGAGCAACCCTGATCCCTTCGACACCGACAGTCCTCGATGGAATTTGTGAACGTGAAAACGATCGTGTCCGCTCACCGAGCCCATTATCCCACCTTCAGACGCTCCCATCCGGAAACGGCCACGCCACACAAGGAAAGAGACTTGGAAAGTACGAGAAGCGAAGGAAGCAGGAGAGGCAAGGAAGGCATTGGCATCTCGCAAGAAACGCGAAGGAGGAGCAAGACGCCGAAGGCGTTTAACAAAATATTCGTGCTATTCTTATACCACTACTACATTTGTCCTACACGCAGATTACGTGCTAACGGCGCGTGCAAAGGGACGGAAACAGGCCCTGTTAAGATGTTGGTTTCGGTTGATGAAATTTTTTTTAATACTTCGAAAGGCTAGGCTATTCACACGTGGAGAACGAGAATTTTTGTGCGTCAGTTCGTATCCCGGCATTAAAATACGCGTGCTTGGTTCGAGATAAGCAAGCGCAAAATATTCCTACATAAACCTATCGAGTGGAGAATTTCTCCCATGTTACATCCAAATAAGTTAGACCCCTTAGCCAAGACGTTGAAATTCCGGCGACCTCAGTGCTTCTATAGCTGTAGGTCTTCGCTCATGGTTAACGACGAGCAGGTAGCGAAAGAAGTCTGATAGTGCGGGCGGTATATCCATCTTTCCAAGCTCCTCCTCAAATGAAAGTGTCTCGAAACACTTCTGCTCTGTGCTATCACTATACCCCGACCTTTCAATTAGCTGGGCAATCTTGAAATAATCTTTGTAGTCGAAGTCGGTGGGATGAACCGTCACTGAACGAGGAAAGAGTCGTAAGAGCTTTGCCATTGCCCACGGCTGTGGCCAGTGGCCCGGGGTCATGTCATTGACGCCGAAGACACAAGGGGAAATCCAATCGAAAAGCTTTCCGCGTTAGTCTGAGCACGAGCAAAAGGTGGTAGAGTGACTAACCGTGACAGCAAAAGCCCATACGTCGGAACAATGAAAGCAGCCTATTCCTGACCAGACCTCGGGGGCGCGCATCGCAAACGGTTGGACAGGATACTCGTTAAAGCCGTCTGGTCGCACTGTAGGGCGTCAGCATGATTTATCATTGATCGGGACACAACGAATACTTAGCCCCAAGTCTCCCAGCTTCACCACTGGAGATGGTCCGTCGAGGCTGGAGATGAAAATGTTGTCGTTCTTAATGTCTGATTTTCTTAGTATGTGTAGAAGTATACAGCCTCTAGAGGGCAGCGCGTACCTGTATGAACGAGTCGCTGTGACTTCAAATCGGCAAGTGCCCCTAGGACCGCTCTAGAGATGCTCTTGTGCAACGCAGAATTCCGCCTGTGGGACTTAGAAGAAACCTCCTTTAGAGTACAATCCATCCACTCAAAGGCCAGACAATACGGCGTCTCATTCGTTAAGCTATTGTAGTCGTTGATGGCGTCGTACATGGCTCGGAAGTGCGAAGACGAACGAACAGCAGGATTCATGTAGGAGTCGTGTTCACGCTTCAGCATATCCAGAATCTTCTTCTCCGAGGTGGTCTTGATAACAGCCCTGAGGAGGGAATCAGCGGGCGACGTTACATGCGTTTTATCTAGCAGACAAACCATTTCCCCGGAAGCTTAGATTGAGCTCGCGGTACTATCTCGGCCTTAAAGACATTGGACCTTACGGTCTGGTTGCCGAGAGCCTCAACCAGGAGATAGTTCCACTTGGCTCCGCGAAGCATCTGCCCGATATGTAGCGCCATTATAGGTCGGGAGTAGGGGGTTGCTAAGTAAGTGATGTCTAGAGTGAAGAAAGATTAGATCGCGCTTTATGAAGTGCGACCGCTCCTGCGCACGGACACATCACGTGAGCCTCACGAATAACTAGAATAATTACATGCAGTATTATTACCTAAACTAAGTAGATGCTACTACAGTATTTTTAGCATTAAAATAAGTTTAATATAATCTCTTATTTTAAAGTTATATAGTATTAAGAGAAAGAGTACTAGTAGATAGCTACTATTCGCCTAAGTCGGCGCGGCGCAATGCATACAGATGCCTAATAACAGTAATAGATTCGATAAGAAGCTATCGAGTGCCTAGCAGGGTTTTTAAGAGATGCTAGTGCTAAGAAACTATTCTAAGCTATCTACGTAGCGTAGAGGTTAAGGCTTCTTAGAAAGTTTCTTAAAGCTTTTATACTATCTCTAAGATATTCTCTAGGCTCTAGACTACTATAACTAAAGGCGTATCTTAAATATCTTCTAGATTAGACCTAGTATACATAGTTATATCGAGTTTATATAGTATATCTAGGTAGTATAGATAATAATAACCTAGTCTATTATTATATTAGAATTAATATATTAGAAATAGATACGTCTAGCTTTATATATAAACTATAGTATAGAAAATAGTAGCTTTCTATATTAACTTCTTACTTATAATAGCGTAGTCTACTATACTCTCTAATAATTATTCTAAGCGCTATAGTATAGTAATTTTATAATAATAACTACTTACTAATTACTTATTAGTTAGACTACTTTCTAAAATCTAAAATATCTATACGCTATAGTATAGTAATTTTATAATAATAACTACTTACTAATTACTTATTAGTTAGACTACTTACTAAAACCTAAAATATCTACGTACTATAGTATAGTAATATTATAACTATAGACTTACCTACTAGTTATTTATCTAGTTAGATTATTTACTAAAATATTTAAATATCTACGCGCTATAGTATAGTAATATAGGTAAAAAGATAGATAGTTATCTTAATCTAGCTAGAGGTAGTATAAGAGAATACGTACTATAGCGTAAGAAATTTTAAATATATAAATCTTTTTTTCTTTTAAGGTTTTATATATTAGCTCTTAAAATTAGTACTTTAAATACTCTTAAGCTTAGTAATACTCTTAATTTCTACTTAATTACTTAGTAGTTAATTTATCTAGTAAATATATCTAATATTAGAAGTATTAAAACTAAGCTTAGTAGAATAATTACTATTATACTTATAACTTTAGAACTAGGTTTTATACGCTCTACTAGAGCTATTAAACAAGCTTATAAGAATAGAACTATCGCGAAGATTTAACGAGTAATTAATAATAATAAGCTCTTTAAGAATATAGATCTAAATAGAATTAATAAAATTATAATTAAGTACGTAGTTAATTAAAGTATTTTTTAAGGTCTAGTTACTTAATACTAGATAGTAATATAACGCATACTAGTACTAGTAATTCTAACTCTTATTACTTAATTAAAGATTATAATATAAATAATATTAAGATTAAAGATATATATATTTAGAAGAATAAATTAAAGTAAACTATAAGTTTTTACTTTAGATATATTATTAGAGACTAAGCTAACTATTCTTAATAGTTAGCTAACTAGATTAGGTTAACTTATCGTTATATCTATATTAATAATAAGAGCTTTAATATAGATTTTATATAAAATAGTTATATATTAGATAGAAATTAATTAAAAACTTATCTACTCTTTTTTATTATTTTTAATTTACTTATTATTATTTTTTCTAGTTTAAGCCTTTTAGATATATCTTACTACGTAGTTATATTAAGTATTTATAGAAGGTAAGAATTCTCTTTAAATATGTTTTAAACTAAATTCTTATACTAAATTCTTAGCTATATTTCTATTATAAACCTAACTTATAAAACTAATTACCTTACTATTATCTATATAGATCTTATAGAAGGTTATACTACTACTAAAGATATACTATACTATAATCTAGAGTAGACCTAAATTACTAATATAAATATAGTAAGTTATTTGTCTCTATTAGATATACTTAAAAAGAAAAATAAGACTTTCTCTTATTAGAAAGCTTAAAGATATAGTACTAGCCTAATTAAAAGATATATTATAATATTACGCTTAGTTTTAGTAGAGCTAATCTACTAGATATTTATATTATATCTTATCTATAGTCTACTAAGAGAAGTTAATACTAGTACTATATCTTCTATAAGTTTACTATAGTAGATATAATTATTTTCTTAAGCTATTTTTCTTCTTATATTCTCTAAGTTATAGATAATAGTTCTCTTTAAGCTTAGAAAATAAGAAGATCTTTAATAAAAACTAAAATTATTAGAATAAATATACCTTAGCTAGAGTAATTAGTAGTTATAATTTAGGTAGTAACTAAAATATAGTTATAGAGGTTAAATTACGTTCTTAACTCTATTTAGAGTAATAGCTTTAGTAATAGGTAAATTTACTAGATAATAGATCTAGTTATAGATTTAAGCTACTAATTAGTTATACGTCTTATATTATACTATAGTATAGTACTCTAATAGTTACTAGAGTTAAGGTATTAGATTAGAAAGATAAGGCTAAGAGGTTATATAATATATAGCTAGTAATATAGCTATACGCGATTAATATTATATTAGAATATTAATTAGTAAGAAAGGTATCTATATATTATATACTATACTTATTTAAATACTAATTTATTTCTTTCTAGCTTAATTTATAGATTAAGCTTCTTATCTACTTATTACTCTATATTTTTAGTAAAGCCTATAGAGCTTTAATAGTCTATTAGGCTATAGAAAGAGATAGATTATTATTATTAAGGTAGTAATACTAAAAAATTAAAAATTAAGGTATAAGAAGCTATAAATATTCTAAGAACGTATTAGAATCTAACGTTATAATAACTATACTATTTAAAAGCTACTACGTATAAAATACTAAGATACGAAGAATTATTATACCTAGCTAGAGTGCTAGAGAATACCTAGCTCTTTGCAAAGAACTAGAAGACCTAATACTATAAATACCTAAGAGTCTATTAGAGCTTCTAGATAAATATAAGAGATACCTAGACTTATTACTAGAAGATAATAGTATACCTAGTTCTTAAGAATACCTAGTTACTTACTACTAGAAGATAATAGAATACCTAGCCTAGAGTAGCTAGAGAATACCTAGCGCTATTATTAGAAGTTAATAGAATACCTAGTCTAATAAAAACTAGAGAATACCTAATAGTAAGAGCTAGAGAATACCTAATAGCAATAAGATTAAAGAATACCTAGTTCTAATAGAAACTAGAGAATACCTAATCTATTACTACTAGAAGATAATAGCATACCTAGAAAATACTAGAGAATACCTAGTCTAGAGTAGCTAGAGAATACCTAATAACAAGTTCTAGAGAATACCTAGCTCTTTACAAAGAACTAGAAGATCTAATACGTAATTAATACTTAGAGAACCTAGTAAGACTCTAAATAAGTAGCGAGAATTACTTTAAAACCTAAAAAGCTGTACTAAGAAATACTAAACTAATAAACTAAGAAACCTAACGTACTAAAATACTATTAAACTACTACGTAAGCCTAGTTATAATTATTACGTATTAATTAGAAGACTACTAGAAGAATATAACAAATATTTAGAAATAAGATTAAGCTAATTATTAATTAGAGTATAGCTATATAGTAACGTTAGACTATAGAGAGGTAACTTATATATTACTAAATATTAGAGAATATTTTATAAATACTTAGAGAAGAGTAGTAGATTTTAATTATTATTAATATATATATATATAGAGAGAAGTTCTATTATACTAAGTTATTTAATTATTTATAAACTACTTACTACTTATTTAAATATCTTTTACTAATAAGTACGCTATTAGCTAAGTTAAGATTATAAGTAGATTGTTTATTAGACCTATTAATTAGTATCTAGGTAAGAGATCTAGAAGAATATAGTAAAGGCTATCTTAAGAGTAAAAGAGAATATTAGTAAGAAGATAGAAAAGCTATAATCTCTAATAGTAGTTATATATAATTAAAAAACAGAGTAGTAATATAAATATTCTTTTAATACTCTATTTATAACGTATAAATAAATAATTAAAAACTATACTACTATATCTACCTAAGACTATTAATTTTCGTACTCTAAGTAGAGAGTACCTACTATAGAGACTAGTAGAATATTAAGCAACTATCTAACACTAGAAACTAAAGAAAAAAGGTTAAGAGAACCTCTATAAGAGAAGAAAAAAGTAGTACTAAGAGTTTAGAAAGAAGTAGAAGAGAAAGAAGAATATTAAGAAGATATTAGGCCTTAGAAATTACACTACTACCTCTATAGAGAAGTAGACTAGTCTATACACTCTAATTCTTAGACGTATCGTAACGTCTATAACCCCTTTAATTCTAATAAAGATAATAATTTAAGCGTTAATAGTAATAATTAAGCCTTTAGAGACTAGGTAGATAATATAATAGATTTATTCTTAGTAAACGCACTACTACTAACTATACTCTTAAGAGAAATAAAGAAAGCTAATAAGATATATATTAAGCTAGCACCTATAAGTCTAAACGCTCTAATATTTAATAGAAGAAATATTACATACTTTCTAGAGAACTATAACTTTGTAGTAGATAGAGCTAGCTAGAAGAGTAAGGCTAGAAAGAGAATAATACTATACTTTTATATCTATAAGCTCTAATAGTTAATCTATAACCTAATAAGCTATTAAAACTTAAGAGTTAATTAGACGTAGTTTAAGATAAGCCTTAAGAAAGAATTTAAGATTACGGATAAAGACTACTATAGAGCTACTTAATTCTTTCTTAAGGCCTAAATTAAGTAAGCTAGTTAGTTAGACGTACTTTCTATTAGAGAATACTATTAGTAGTTCTATAACTACTATATAGCTACTATAGAAAAGAGATAGGTATCTAAGAAGAAAGTAGAGTAGTATTTCTTTAAAAAACTTATATATACCTAAAAGCGAATAGTTCTATATAAGATGCTAATAAAGTATTAACTCTAGAGTAATTAATTTAGAATCTATAGAATTACAGTAATCTATTAATACCTTCTAATAAAGAAATAATAGAAAGAACTTCTTACTAATATAGAACTATCTACAAAATTCTATACTTAAGAACTAGCTAAGTAAGCTATTAAGGTAGTATTAAAGCTACTATACTTAAAGAAATATAAGCCTAAAGAGGTAATTAAGGTTAAACCTACTAAGAAGTAGGTTAATTCTTTAGTTAAGAAAGTTATAGATAATATAAAAAACCTCGTACTTACTATTAGGTAATTTAATAATTAGAAGAAGAGTAACGCGTAGGTTAAGTATACTCTAGAGTAAGTAGCTAATTATAACTACGTATATATCTATTTAGTACTTCTAACTCTTTATATTAAATATAATAATAAGAGCTATATATTATCTATAGCTTTAATAATAAATTAATTAAGTAGAATAAAAGTAGTTAATAGAAGAGAGTTTAATAATTACTACTAATTTTATAGAATAGAAAACTATATAGAAACTAGATATATTATTAGGCGTAGGTTAATAGATAAAGGCTAGTTTAGTAAGAAGTAGAATAAGAAAAAAAGGTTTAAAGAATACTATTTTAGGCGTTCTAAGTACTAACTAGAATAGTTTTCTAGCTAGCTACTCTATTAGTAGAGTAATAATCTAAACATATAGATTATTATATTAATTAAAGACTAATTTAATATTAGAAATGTAGAACTAAGTAAGTAAATTAAAGACGTTAAGCTAGAGGCTATTATAAAAGCTAATAGCTAACTATAAGAGAGTAGAGTAGTTTACGTAGAAGAGTCTATATTAGAGAATAGCATAGAGAGCGCTATTAAAGAAAGACTAGAAGACCTTTAAGAAGCTATTTAGTTCTATTAGAACCTTACTAAATAGTTAGATTATTAGACTAATAATATATTAGAAAATAGAGAAGTGTTTACTAAAGAAGTAAATACCTATAGAATAAGGTCTAAGAATAAGAGAATTAGAGAGCGTATAGAAAAGCTAGCTACTATAGCAAGAATTACTAATAAGCCTATAGAGGTAGAATATATATAGCGCTTAATAGATACTATAAGCTAGAAAGTACTAGATTCTAGAGAAGTAATAGTATCTAGAAATATAGAGGTAGACTATTCTACGCTAATTAACTATTAGATACTACTATTAAGTAAAGTAACTACTACTAAACTAATTCTACTAGATAAGAAGAATCGCCTAGCTAAAAAGGTAGTTAAGTAAACTATAAGGTTAACACTACCTACTAATAAAGAATTAAAGAGCTACGTCTAGAATACTAATCTAAATTCTATAATTAGATAGGTACTTTACTAGAAGGTTTAGAGACTTATTACAAGCTATTCTCTTAACTAAGACTAAGGCTTACTTTTATAAGAGAAGGTAAGAGGTATACTTTAGGCTAGAATCTTTAGTAATAAAAAGGTAGAGGTAATAATACTATAAATCGCGAGTCTCTATAGTAATTTTAATAAATAAAGTAATAACTATAAGAAGCTATAAGAAGTAAGCTTCTTCTAGTTATATATATATACCTTTCTTAGCTAGATTAGACGCTAAGGTCTAGCTTCTATAGATCTTCTAGATTAGGTTCTAATTTATAGATTAGGTTCTAATTCTTCTAATTTATCTAATCTATATTACGTAACTCTAATTATTTCTATAACTCTACACGTAATCTCTTATTCTATAACTCTAGGCTTAGCCTACTATTTTCTTTATTCTAGCTAGTTAACTCTATTTCTAATTCTATAATTGTAATACCTACCTCTTCTTCTAAAGCATTATCTTAAAGCTCTATTCTATTTCTAGATATAGTGTTTTATTATTCTATATTATTTCTATATAAGAGTAGTATTACCTATAGTTCTATAGTATTATATTCTCTCTTTCTTTTCTATTCTTACTATACTACCTACGTATACTAAGTCTTTAATAGTATACTATTACTACTACGCTAATCTTATTCTACGTACTAGCGCTAATATATCTAATAACTCTTATAGCGCTTACTATTCTTATAACCTATATTATGTTATAGAGGTATTCTCTAGTTACTATTTAGAGTATATTATAAAGAGTTAGTTCTATAATAAGGTATTAGACTAGAAAGAGGTAGAGAAGCTAGATTAGTTAGTAGCTAATCTGCGCTCTTAGTAGTCTAAGACTAGTCTTAAGGCGGAGCGTCTTACTAAGACCTAGTAGGTTAAGTTAGTTTATCTTTACGTAGAGCTAGACCGCCTATACTTCTAGAAAATATTTCTAAGTAAGTTCTAGCAGTCTACTAATACTTATAGTAAGCGCCTATAGAAGTAGTTAGAGCTAGTATAGCGTCGCTACAACGCGTTACTTTTAAAGAATCTTACTAATATTAAGAAGCTAGAGTAGCTAGAGTAGAAGGTATAGTAACTCTTATAGCTATAACCTTCTATTTCTTTAGTTAATTCTCTTTAGTTGTTTAACTAGAGTTGTCTAAAGAATCTAGAGTTCTAGTCTCTAGGTTTTAGAGGTAGTAGCGCTAACAAAACTTCTTAAGTTTCTTAGAGTAGTTCTTAAGGTTCTCTAGTAGTTTCTAGGTGTCTTCTTCTAGTAAGTATTCTTTTTATCTAACCTAGTACTTCTACTAACCTTATATACGCTTTTTATCTAGTATTCTTTTAACTTTATAGTTCTAGTCTAGCTCTACCTTAGTTTACTTATTAAGTAGTATATTATTAGGCGCTAGCTTAAGTTTAGACTTATAGAATATAGAGTATATTCTTATTATTAGTAGTAGCCTTAGCCTAAAACTAATAGGTCTAAGTTGTTTATCTATTTTAAATAGTCTAATTTATAGGTAGTTAAGTTTCTTACTAGGTTATTTAGTACGTAAGTTTTTTTGTAAAATAAAAACTTTACCTCTCTTCTTAAAGGTTAGTCTCTTAATTCTTTTCTTATTTACTTATTAAGTTATTCTTTCTACTATTTTTTATAGTTTATTATAGATTATTCTTATTTAGCGTTCTTTTTTCTCTACTTTTAGAAAAATTATAGCTATATATATTAAGAATCTATATATTCTAGCCTTATAGCTATAATATACTTAGTATAAAGTTATCTCTATAGTTTCTTATTTTACTATATTATATACTAGTTAAGCTATAGGTAGTAGTTTAACCTAGTTATCTTATTTCTAGTTAACGTAGTTTCTTAGGTATTCTTCTAGAGTTTAGTTTATCTATTCTATTTAGCTATTAGTCTATAGGTAGAAGCTAGTTAACATTTAATTACTTATTTCTATTTAGTTAAGTAGCGCGTTCTAGAACTTAGACGTAAATAACTTATCTCTATCTATAGTAATCTATTCTAGTATCTTATATTAGCTAAATAGTTATTAGCTTACCTTATAAGCTAGTTCTTTAGCCTTAAGAGTTTTACTAGTTACGTAAAAGTATATATACTTAGTAAATTAGTCTATAATTACTAGAATAGTATTACACTTTCTTTATAACGTAAGTTTAATTAACCTAGATAATTTTATAATAAAGTTTATAGTAACGTACTACTATAGTACTATAGGTAGTTCTAGAAGTTATAGTAGTCTATATAGTTAATATCTAACTACCTTATTCTATTAGTATTCTATATATTTCTATATTACTTCTATAACTTTTCTCTTTATTATAGAGAATCTATATTCTCGTTATAGCCTCTTAAGAGTACGTTTAATTTCTTAGTATTTATACGTTATTATGCTATAGAATTTCTAGAGAAATTCTATTTATAGCGCCTCTAGTACTTTCTACTATTCTTAACTATTAGGTAGCTCTAGCTTATTATTCTATTAGTCTCTAATCTCTATAATCTAGCTAACTTATAGTCTATTATATTCTAGAGTTCTATCTAGTCTTACGTAGAGTATAGCTTTATATTTCTTTCTTATAGTATCTATATAGTTAGCTCTATAGCTAAGTACGTTTATAGCTCTATTTTTAGTACTCTTCTAGTATTAAATTGTAAAGTCTAGCGTAGCTAGCGTTTCTACCTATCTAATCTACTATTAATTTAGTGTTTTTATTATTATAAATGCTATAAGGTTCTTGTAGTCTAATACTACGTTAATAGAGTACTTAGCGCCTTCTAAGTATATTCTCTATTCTTTTATAGTTACTATAATAGCTATAAGCTCTTTATTATATATATTATAGTTAAGTTCTAGTACTAAGAACTTTCTTAAGTAGAAGAAGTATAGTTAGTACTTACTATCTTCTCTAGGTTAGCTAAGGTATACTTCTAGAGCTTAGTCTAATATATCTATTTTAACCTATATTAGTTTATTCTTATTAAACGTTTATAGTAGTAGTATAGTAGTAAACGTTTATTTTAGCGTCTTAAACGCTTGTTACTATAGGTTTTTCTACCTAAACTCTTAGTTCTTTTTAGTAATCTTTATAAGTAGAGTAGTAATCTATAAATACTCTTAGATAAACTTTTAGTAGTAGTTTATAAATTCTAAGAAGAATTATACTTCTTTTACTATCTAGAGTGTAGGCTAGTTTAGAACTACCTAAGCCTTATTTATTTCTATCTAAATTCTCTCTTAGGTTACGTAGAATTCTAAGTAGCTAGTCTCTATATAATAGAACTTACTTTTATTAGAAGCTATTAGAAGTCTATACTCTCTAAACTTCTATAGCGTTTTTTATACGTAGTTCTTATATTCTTCTAGTTCTCTCTTTAAGTATATAAGTATATCGTCTAGGTAGGCTATAGTAAACCTTTCTAGGTATTTATATAGAGCTGCGTTAATTATACTTTAGAATATTACTAGTGCGTTAGTAAGTCTAAATAGTATAACTAGATATTTATATAAATCTTCTCTTATTCTAAAGGCTATTTTTTATTTATAGTCTTTCTTAATCTATATTTAGTAGTATTCTTCTTAGATATTAAACTTTATAAACTACTATACTTCTATAAGCTAGTCTATAAGTTCTAAGATTATAGGTAGTAGATATTAGTTTTTTTAAGTTACTTAGTTAAGCTATTAGTAGTTAATGTATAGCCTTAGCTATTCGTTTTTTTTTAGTATAAATAGTACTAGCGAGGCTATTAGGCTTTAGCTTTCTTAAATATATTCTTTTTATAGAAGTTTTTTTAGATACCTTTAGAGTTTCTCTTTTTACTTATAGCTAAGTAGGTATATTAGCTCTAGTTTTAGCGTAGCTTTATCTTCTATAGATATCTTATAGTTCTATAGTTTATATTTAGGTAAAACGCTATCGTTCTATCTATTAAATAATAACGTAAACTTCTTATAGTCTTTTTTAACCTTCTAAAGTAGTTACTCTATATTAGGTTATAGCTTTTATATTTACACAACGCTAACGTCTTAAGGTTACTTCTTTACTTATTTTGTTAAACTTATAAATAATATTCTTCTAATCTTTACCTCTAGCTTTTAGTAAGCTCTTAGGTAGTGTTTTACTCTAGCCTTTTATACTACTTTAGGCCTTTCTTAGAGTTTTAACCTAATCTAACTAATATTAGAGTTATATCTTTATAGCTAGTCTAGTTCTAGAAGTATATCTATATTTTCTAGTTCTATAATATTATAGAATTATTATTTCTATATTCTCTAGATATCTAACACCTATGTCTTAGTTTTTAAGTAAATCTATTCTTAGCTAAAGGCAGGTAGCTAGTTATCTATAAGTTATACTTAGTATAGTTATTATTTCTCTTAAAATAGTATATTCTATAGTTTTACTAGGCTAGTAAAAATATACGTTTTTACTACTCTACTATCTATATAAGCTATAAGCCTCTTGCTTTCTAATATAGCTTTTACGTATAGCGTTCTAGGCTTTAGAGTAATAATCTTACCTATAGTCTAAATAGAGCCTTTCTAGGCTAGACCTCTACCTTAGAAGCCTACTAGTTTTTTAACTTTAAAGAGATAGCTAGTACTAATCTCTATTTCTTTTCTACTATATATACTAGATATCTTTCTAGTAAGTATATAGTCTAGTATAGTTTTATATATTTACTCTTAGCCTTTTCTCTATAGTATAGGTACTTTTATTCTAGAAAGTACTATCTATAGTTAAGCGTGTAGTAGTTAGAGTATTAGGCCTTTTATTCTATAGTTTAGTATTATTTCTAATAGTATTAGTATTCTATAGCATATTAATTCTATAGTTTAGCGTAATATTCTTCGCCGTGTACTTTCTTAACTAGTTTAGGCGTTACTATTCTACTAGTTTCTTTCTTAGACCTTAGGTTTATATACGTAGCTACTTAGATTTTCTTACTATCTAGCTCTTAGGTACTAATAGCTGTCTTAACTATAGCTCTTTCTTCTCTACTATAGACTATAAGAGAATAGGCCTAATAGATATAGTTATAGTCTAGGTAGTTACCTTTATATAGCTAGTATAGCTTCTACTATAGGCGTACTTTAATTTTCTAATTATATAGAAATAGCCTAGAGAGTTTCTTTCTCTAAGATAGTTTAGTTAGGTATACCTTATAGAAGAGGTTCTAATACTTACTCTTTTCTACGCACCTTAGTTACTATTACTTAGCTTTTCTAGCTCTAGAGTAGTTTATAGAGAAGCTCTAGTAGATCTTCTAGATATATAAGTATACTTTCTTATCTATAAGGTATTCTACTAATTATACTACTTTCTTAAGAGCGTCTAACGCCTTCTAGAATTCTTTATTAGTAAATAGAATATTCTAATATACGTACTAGTAGCTCTATATATTATAGAATTCTACGTATATCTAGTACTATTATACGTTAATACGTTATTAGATAGTTTCTAGAGTAAGATATTCTATATACGTAGAATACTCTAGTATAATAGCTCTAATCTTAGTTAGGTACTATTCTAAGTTAACTTTATCTCTCTAGTATATTATATATTTATTATTATAGTATACTATCTATATAAGACTATTATAGTTTACCTAGATTATCTAGACTATTTTCTTTTCTTTTAGGTATTCTTGCGTAAAGTATTCTTTTTTACTATAGACTAGGTATAGTTCTTTCTTAAAGTATTATATCTTTTTCTTACTCTATAGAGTCTATTTTTTCTTTTATAGAGTTTTAACTTAGTTTAAGTTTATAGAGTCTCTCTAGAATATAGTCTATAGTTATCTTATTCTAACTATTAATAGTATAGAGTAGTCTCTACTCTATTAACGCTCTAGATTTTGTTTATACTACTAGTTATTAATTTTTACTACTATCTCTATAGTATTACTTAGGTTCTCTAGTTATTTAGCGTACGCGATGTTATTCTTAACTAACTTCTTTAACTCTTTATAGAAGAGTTCTACTAGCGTAAAGTTATTCTAGTCTAGGTAAGCGCTTAGCTACCTAAATATTACTACGTACTATAATGCTAATCTAGTCTATTATAGCCTAAATAGCTTTTTCTACGCTATCTTATACGCGTTAACTTCTCTAAACGTTTCTCTAAGGTACTTTATAAACCTAGTCTAGCTTTTAAAGATTTTATTTATAGACTATTATATTCTCTTTATATTACTTTTATTTTCTAGCTAGTCTAATATATAGAGTTTAGCCTACATAAGAGTCTTTTCTTTTATATTTATTATAGCTCTTAGAATCTTATTCTTATTCTATAGAAATGCTATAGCGTTATATTATAGGTAGAGCTCTATAGCTATTAGAAATATATTAAGGTTCTCTCTTTTCCTATTAAAGCGTCTAGGCAGGGCGATCTTAGTCTAGGCCTAGCGCTTTGCCGTAGCTAGCTCTTCTACCTATTAAATACTTATCTTCTAGAGTACTATAACAACTTATTAGAGTTCTATAATCTATTCTTTTATAGTTAGCTTCTAGGCTTAGGCCTTTCTAGATTAGGTTCTAACTATTAATATAGTTATTCTACTCTTTAGCGTTAGATAGTTATTTTGTTATAAGCTATTCTCTTAACTAAGACTAAGGCTTACTTTTATAAGAGAAGGTAAGAGGTATACTTTAGGCTAGAATCTTTAGTAATAAAGAGGTAGAGGTAATAATACTATAAATCGCAAGTCTCTATAGTAATTTTAATAAACAAAGTAATAACTATAAGAAGCTATAAGAAGCGAGCTTCTTCTAGTTATATACATATACCTTTCTTAGCTAGATTAGGCGCTAAGGCCTAGCTCCTATAGATCTTCTAGATTAGGTTCTAATTCGTAGATTAGATTCTAATTCTTCTAATCTATCTAATCTACGTTACGTAACTCTAATTATTCCTGTAACCTTGCACGTAATTTCTTATTCTATAACTCTAGGCTTAGCCTACTATTTTCTCTATTCTAGCTAGTTAACTCTGTTCCTAATTCTATAATCGTAATAAGACTTACTATAGACGCCTTACTCTCTTAACGTTCTATTTCTAATACTACCTTAAACCTACTTAATACTATTTAGAACTAGAGTAAAGCTAAGAGCTAGAGTAGAGAAGTCTTTACTATAAAATATCTTTTAATTACTTATTAGAGAACTACTTAATTAAGTAGTTAGACTAATAATAATAGCGAAGACTACTAAGGCTTTTATAAAGAGAAAGTAACTTAGAAAAAGAAAGAATTAGACTTCTACTAGAATAGGTACTTATTAGATAGTAAAGAGCTGTAAAAGTTAGAACTAATAGAAAGAGAAGTAATAAAGAAATTAGAAATAGAGAGGCTATTAGTAGAGAATACCTCTATCTAGAAAGTAGTTCTACCTAAGAGCTATAAGAGTTAATAATTAATAGAATATTAGAGAGAAGTAGTAAAAGAACTAGGCAAGATAGAGTAATTATTAAGATAAAAGAGTTAATAAAAGGCGAAAATTCTAGAAGAATAGAAATAAGAAAACTCTAGAGAGCTATTAAAGCTTTATACTAGAAAGAAGTAGAAAATAGAGTAGAGTAAGCTAGGTAAGAAAATTATAGGTAGTAATACCTAACTTATTAATTAAGCTAAACTAACTTACCTACCTCTACTCTCCCCCTCTCTTATCTATTAATTAGCTAAGAAATTATAAAGAACTTAACGTTATAAGTACTTAATTACTTATTAAGAAGCTCTATACGCTAAGATATTAAGTAAGTAGTACTAGTAAGTATAAAAAGAGTAGCTTCTACTACTTCTCTTTCTTCTTCTTAAATCTACTAGAGATTTATAAAGAGAACGTAAAGAGCTATAGAAGTTAGATCTAATAAGTAAAGAAGATAGAAATAGCTACTTCTACTACTATATACTATAGAGAAGTTATAAGTCTTAGCTATTAATTATTAATTAGAGGTAATTAAATATAAAGAGTTAAGAGAAATAACAAGAGGTAAAGATCTAGAAAAAGTACCTAAATTAGAAGAAGAAGAGAATAAGCTAGCTAAAAGAATACTAGAAGGTACTAATTAGAAATTAGACTACTAAGAGGCTAAGTACTAGCTAATTACTAAATCTATTAAGGTATCTACTAGAGACCTACTACACCTAACTATTAATTACTAATTAGAGGTAGTTATATACTAAGGCGCTAGGTAAATAGCGCTAGTAGGTATAAAAGATCTACTAGCTAAACCTAATCTACTTTTTCTTATTTCTAATTAAGAGATAGAAAATTCTAGAAGACTAGAATTATATAGAGTATAAGAAGATTACTCTAATATAGCTTTTAATAAGTTATACTAGAGTAATTAGAAAAAGTAGAATAATAAGAAGAAGGTTTTATATCTAGAAGAGAAACTTAATATAATAGATACTATAAGAGGCTTAAAGAAGAATTAGAGAAGTAATAATAGAATAATTTAATACTTAGAACTAGAAAAGCTAACTAGAAGAACTAGTCTCTACTTAATAGAAGTTATAGCTATTAATAAAGCCTATAACTTCTATATAATTAATAAAGAGTATAATAGCTATAATAAGAACCTAGATAACGTTATAACTAAGGCCTAATTAGTACTAGAATAATAGTAGTAAGTAACTTAGATCTACTTAGAGCTACCTACCTACTAGATTAATATCTTAGAAAACACCTATTAAGCTCTAATTAATACTAGAGTAGAGCTTAATATTATATAGTACTTAACTACTAGAGCGTTAAATATATATATTAAAGACTATAACTAGAAGTATCTTATACCTAATAATTAAGTAGAAATAGTTTTAGTAACTAGAGACTTTAATAAATACGTAGAAATAGCCTAGAGAGTACTAGTACTACTAGAAACTATTACTATACTAACTAATTTTAGGCTTATTTATAAAGTTTAGAGACTAATTATACTTAGAATACTCTTCTACCTAGCTTTATAATTAAAAATTAAATTTATAACTACTAGAAGAGTAAAATACTAGATATTATTACTAGATAGAAAGAGATATATATTATTCTTAGAACTAGATCTACTACTAACTATATTCTATAAAAAGATATCTAATAGAGTATTAAAAAACTAGTAAGAAGTACACCTTCTAGAACTATATATTTCTTGTTTAATAGTTCTAGACTACCTAAGAAATTATTAGAGAATAGAAATAAAGAGAGTAGTATAACTAGATAGAAGAAGGTTAAGATATAGACTCTTAGCTAGTAAGAAACTAGAGAATAGAAAGAGATAGATAAAAGAGAAGGTTATAGATTAAGAGAAACTATAAGATATATATAATACCTTAGAGATCTAGAGAAAGAAAGTTACTAGTATCTAATAACCTATTAAGATATAAGGTGCTAGGTATATATAGTAGAAGAGAAAGTAGAGAAGAAATAGAATCTAGATCTAGAAGTAGAAAGAATAATTTAAGAGCTAACTAAGTAAGTAATATAGAAGCTAAGAAGAAGAACTAAGTAGATATTAGGTATAGTTAACACTATGTATAAGATAGTAGACAAGAAGGTTTATCTAGTTAATAATCTATAACTAGGCTAAGAAATAATAGAGTTTAGTAGAGTTAACTAGAGAGAAAGAGCTATTTAGAGATAACTAGATTAATTAGCGCTAAGGCTCTAGCCTACTAGACTCTAGAATTCTATATTCTATTAATAGATAGTAGATTTTCTAAGAGAAATTTAACTAACGTCTAAACAACTATCTTAATTACACATTAGAGAGAACCTAATACTAAATAAGATTAAGCTATTTAGATAGCTTATATTTTAACAAGAAGGTGCTATTATATAAAAGTTTAATAAAATATTATAAGTCTATAAAGATATAATACCTCTATATAAAATTAAGATAATTTCTTATAAGGTATAGTAAGTATAAGGCTTTTAGGCTTCTAAAAAGCTAGAATATAAGGTTATTTAGATAATATAAGAATAGCTTAATTAAAAGACTCTTAAATACTATAATAGCTAATATTAAAACCTATAGTTTATTATTCTAAAAAAAGATAAAGAGAAACTATAGTAATAAGAAAAACCTAGATATAGATTAATAAATAACGCTTAACACTTTAACAAAGTTACTATCTAGAACGCGAACCTTTTACTATTAGCTAATAGGTTCTTAAAACGCTTAGTATGCTAGTATATCTATACAATCTTTAATTTCTTCTTAGAGTATAACTAAATACTACTCTATATAGATAGTAGAGATATAATAGCTATTATAACTCTATTAGAGCTCTACTATTAATATATACTACTATAGAAAGCTATAAATTTAGTAGTAGCTTTTATATAAATAGTAATAAAGATTCTAGATATCTAGTACTCTAATATAGCTCTATTTCTAGATAATATAGTAATAGAAGAACTACGCGATAATTATAGATATAAAGAAGCTCTACTAGAAGTTTATTAATTTGTTATTAAGTACCTTAAACAAATTAATAGAGTTCTAACTAATATTAAAAGAGTAGAATATACTATCTTAGCTAGAAAATCTTTTCTAGAAGTACCTTAATTAGATATTATAGACTATAAAGTAGACGTAGAAGAAAGATTCTCTTAAGTAAAGAAGACTAAGAAGATTCTAGACTAGCTAGAATACTATAATATTAAGAAAGTACACTAGTTTCTTAGAATCTACGTATACTATTACTAGTAGGTGTTTTACTTTACGTTTTACGTAGAGCTACTATTTAGGCTACTATAAAAGAACGCTAATTAGATATAGAGCAAAGTCTAGAGAATTACTATAGCAAAGCTAAAGAAAATAACTACGTTACTACTAGCTCTAATTACAATTAATTATAAATTAGAAAGAATAATCTTTCTCTATATAGACGGTTATAAAGAAGAAGCTAGAGCCGTAGTTAAATAGGTAGAGAAGAATAGAAAACGCTATTCTATATAATTTAAGAGTACTATTTAGTTAGCTATAGAATAAAAATAGTACTTTATAAAGCTAGAGTATAAGGCTATACTCTAGGTACTTAAGAAGTTTAGATACTACCTATATAGAGTCTAATTTGTTATTAAGACTAACGCTATAACTCTTATTACTTAGCTTAATTATTTCTTAATAGATTTGCCTAGATTAGTTATAAATTAGTAGCTTACTACTATTCTTCTCTAGAACTTTAAAATTATCTATAGGCTAGAAAAGAAGAACGTTATTACTAATACTCTCTTAAGGTATTTAAAGCTAGAAGAGTAGATACTACTACTCTAAGATAAGAATAATATTAAAGAGTTTATAAACTAGACTATAGAATACTATATTAAGAAAGAGAAGATACTAATAGCTACTAATAGAGACTTAAGAATTCTTAAAGAAGAGTACTTAGAAAACTTAGAAGAAATTATATAGTTTCTACATATAACTAGAACTCTAGACTAATTAAGTATTAAGAAGAAGAAAAGGTAGAAGCGTATAGCTATAACCTTCTTTAAGTAATCTAGGTACCTATTTAAGAAATCTACTAAAAACCTTGCTATCTAACGCGTAATAGATAACTCTAATATATAAATAGTAGTTATCTAGAAGGTTTATTAAAAATTATATTATTAAGGTATATAGGCTACCTTTACTATATTATTCTACTAGTTCTAGTAGAAAAATATATATAAAATAGTTAAGAAAGAGCTTAAAGTATACTCTAAGTACTAAGTAAAGCAAGATAACTAAATAGAAACTACTCTTAAGACTTCTATTATATATCTAATATAGAATTAATAGATAGTTAATATTATATATATGCTACTAGAAAGAGAAGAATATAAGTACCTTATAGTTACTAGAGAATACCTATCTAGGTAGGTAGAGGTAAGAGTACTATAAAAAGCTAATTTAAAATTAGTAGCTAAGTTTTTCTATAAAGAAGTTATATATAGATAGAGAGTCTTTAATTAGCTATTAGTTAATAGAGAATCTAAGAATAAATTAGTAGTTTAAGTACTTACTAAGTACTATAGAATCTATAGAATCTAAGTATTAGAATATAACTTAAAAGTATAAGAACTAGTTAAGAGAAGATACTCTCTATTAGTAATTACACTAGCGAAGTTAGGCGAAATATAGACTAATAAGCTCTTAATAGTACTATAGGCTAATAGAGTTACTATATACTAATCTACTAGATTTATACCTAGTAAGCTTATAATAGACTAATAACTAATACTACCTATAGAGCTTAGTATAACCTTCTAGTAATTATTACTATAGACTAATATATAATTAACCTTAGACCTTCTTATACTAAGAGTAAAATAGCTAGAATTTAAGAAAGAAAAACTCTAAGAAGCTATTAGGTAAATAACGAGATACTAGTATATAGCTACTAAAGAATAAAAAAAAAGAAAACGAATCTAAACGCTAGAATTTAAGATTAGCAATCTAGTTCTTATATAGAATACTATTAAGGCTATTAATAAATTAGTTTCTTAAAAACTTAATAATAAATAGAGAGGTTTATATTAAGTAGCTAAAGCTATACTAGAAAAAGAATACTACTACTTCTAAGAGCTAGATAGAGCTCTATTCTTCTATATAATTATAGTAAACTAAATTAAGTCTTTCTACTAACGCGACCCTAATAGTAAATTAAGTAAGATTAAAGAAATAATAAAGACTATTAGAGAAGATCTAAAGATAATAATAGTTTATCTTAAGCCTTTATTAGTACTATATAAAGAAGCTATAGAAGAGATAAATAAAGACTATTAGTATTATAATTATAGACTTAGAAGTAAGCTTAGCTAGCTAGAATAGAGAAAAATAGTAGGCTAAGTCTAAAGTTATAAAACAAGAGACTACGTGTAAGGTTATAGAAATAATTAGAGTTACGTAATATAGATTAGAAGAATTAGAAAGATTTAGAGCTAATCTATAGATTAGACTAAGATCTAAGAAATCTATAAGAGCTAGGTCTTAGTACTTAATCTAGCTAAGGTAGTATATATATATAAATAGAAGAAGATTACTTTTTATAGCTTCTTATAGTTATTACTTTATTTATTAAATTACTACTATAACTTATAATTTATAGTATTATTACCTCTACCTCTTTATTACTAAAGATTCTAGCCTAAAGTATACCTCTTACCTCTTCTTATAATAGTAAGCCTTAGTCTTAGTTAAGAGAATAGCTTGTAATAAAATAACTACCTAACGTTAAAGAGTAGAACTATTATATTAATAGTTAGAACTTAATCTAGAAAGGCCTAAGCTAGAAAGCTAACTATAGAAGAATAGATTATAGAACTCTAATAGGTTATTATAGCGCTCTAGAAAATAAGCGTTTAGTAGGTAGAAGAGTTAGCTATAGTAAAACGCTAGGCCTAGACTAAAATTACTCTACCTTAACGCTTTAATAGTAAGAGAGAGAACCTTAGTATATTTCTAGTAGCTATAGAACTCTACCTATAGTATAATACTATAGCATTTCTATAGAATAAGAATAAGATTCTAGAAGCTATAATAAATATAGAAGAAGAAGTCTTTATATAGGCTAAACTCTATATATTAGACTAGCTAGAAAATAAGAGTAATATAAAATAAATATAATAGTCTATAGATAAAATCTTTAAAAGCTAAACTAGGTTTATAAAGCACCTTAGAAAAACGTTTAGAAAAGTTAACGTATATAAAGTAGCTTAAAAAAAGCTATTTTAACTATAATAGACTAGATTAGTATTATAATATATAGCTATATTTAGTTAGCTAAGTACTTACCTAGACTAGAATAACCTTACGCTAGTAGAACTCTTCTATAAGAGATTAAAAGAGTTAATTAAAGATAATATTACGTATACTAAATAACTAGAGAATCTAAGTAATATAATAGAAATAGTAGTAAAGATTAATAACTAATAGTATAAATAGAACTTAGAATATTAATAGAGTAGAGATTACTCTATACTACTAATAGTTAGAACTAAATAACTATAAACTCTATTCTAAGAGAACTCTATAGACCTAGACTAGGTTAAGACTCTATAGAAGAAAAAATAAACTCTAAGAAATAAAGAAAAAGTATAATACTTTAATAAAGAACTATACCTAACCTATAGTAAGAAAGAATACTTTATATAAGAATACCTAAAAGAAAAGAAAATAGTTAAGATAATCTAGGTAGACTATAATAGTCTTATATAGATAGTATACTATAATAATAGCTATATAATATACTAAGAAGATAAGGTTAACTTAGAGTAGTATCTAGCTAGAGTCTAGGTAATTATACTAGAATACTCTATATATACTAAATATCTTACTCTAGATACTATCTAATAACGTATTAATATATAATAGTACTAGATATACGTAGAATTCTATAATATATAAAGCTACTAGCACGTATATTAGAATATTCTATTTACTAATAAAGAATTCTAGAAGGCGTTAAACGCTCTTAAGAAAGTAGCTAGATTAGTAGAATACCTTAGAGATAAAGAAGTATACTTATATATTTAGAAGATCTACTAGAGCTTTTCTATAAACTACTCTAGAGCTAGAAAAGCTAAGTAGTAGTAACTAAGGTATATAGAAAGAGATAAGTACTAGAACCTCTTCTATAAAGTATACCTAACTAAGTTATTCTAAGAAAAAGAACTCTCTAGGCTATTTCTATATAACTAGAAAATTAAAGTATAACTATAGTAGAAGCTATATTAGCTATATAAAGAAAACTACCTAGAATATAACTATATCTACTAGGCCTACTCTTTAGTAATTTATAGTAGAGAAGAAAAAGCTATAGTTAAGATAGCTATTAGCACCTAGAGACTAGATAATAAGAAAATTTAGGTAGCTACGTATATAGACCTACGCCCTAAAGAAGAAACTAGTAGAATAGTAATACTAAAACTAGTTAAGAAGATCTATAGCAAGAAATATTATACTAAACTATAGAACTAGTACGCTATAGAATACTAATATTATTAGAAATAGTATTAAACTATAGAATAGATAGCCTAGTATTCTAACTACTATACGCTTAACTATAGATAGTACTTTCTAGAATAGAAATACCTATACTATAGAAAAAAGACTAAGAATAAATATATAAAACTCTACTAGACTATATACTTACTAGAAAGATACCTAGTATATATAGTAAAAAAGAAATAAGAGTTAATACTAGCT
>NW_022987213.1:1455768-1465461 GCF_010094035.1 Trematosphaeria pertusa | reverse complement strand
AATTAGACTATTTAAAATTAATAGATAACTTAGACCTATTAACTTTAGGCTAAAGCTACTACTAATAATATAAATATACTCTATATTCTATAAATTTAAACTTAAGCTAGTATCTAATAATATACTACTTAATAAATAAACTAAGGTAGAACTAGACTAGAACTTTAAGGTTAAGAGAATACTAGAAAAAAGACGTATATAAGGTTAGTAGAAATACTAGATTAGATAGAAAGAATACCTACTAGAGAAAGATACCTAGAAACTACTAGAAAACCTTAGAAACTACTCTAAGAAACTTAAGAAGTTTTATTAGTAGTACTATCTCTAAAGCCTAGAGACTAGAACTCTAGATTCTCTAGACAACTCTAGTTAAATAACTAAAGAGAAGTAACTAGAGAAATAGAAGGTTATAGCTATAAGAGCTACTATACCTTATACTCTAACTACTCTAACTTCTTAATATTAGCTAGGTTCTTTAAAAGTAGTACGTTATAATAATACTATACTAGCTCTAACTACTTTTATAAGCGCTTACTACGCGTATTTATAGACTACTAAGATTTACCTAGAGACGCTTTCTAGAAGTAGAGGTAGTCTAGCTCTATATAAAGATAAATTAACTCTATCTACTAAGTCTTAGTAAGGCGCTTTACCTTAAGACTAGCCTTAGACTACTAAGAACGTAAATTAGCTACTAGCTAATCTAACTTCTCTACCTCTTTCTAGTCTAGTACTTTATTATAGAACTAGTTCTTTACTAGATACTTAAAATAATAACTAGAAGACATCTCTATAATATAACGTAGATTATAGAAATAGTAAGTACTATAAGAGTTATTAAATATATTAATACTAGTACGTAGAGTAAGATTAGTATAGTAATAATAATAGACTATTAAAGACTTAGTATAAATAGGCGGTATAGTAAGAATAGAAAGAAAGAAGAGAATATAATACTATAGAACTATAGGTAGTACTACTCTTATATAAGAATAGTATAAAATAATAAAATACTATACCTAGAAATAAGATAGAGCTTTAGAATAACGCTTTAGAAAAAGAGATAGGTGTTATAATTATAGAATTAAAAGTAAGCTTAGCTAGCTAGAATAGAGAAAAATAGTAGACTAAGTCTAAAGTTATAAAATAAAAGACTACGTATAAGGTTATAGAAATAATTAGAGTTATATAATATAGATTAGAAGAATTAGAAAGATTTAGAGCTAATCTATAGATTAGACTAGAATTTAAGAGATTTATAGAAGCTAGATCTTAGTACTTAATCTAGCTAAGGTAGTATATATATATAAATAGAAGAAGCTTACTTCTTATAGCTTTTTATAGTTATTACTTTATTTATTAAATTACTACTATAACTTATAATTTATAGTATTATTACCTCTACCTCTTTATTACTAAAGATTCTAGCCTAAAGTATACCTTTTACCTTCTCTTATAATAGTAAGCCTTAGTCTTAGTTAAAAGAATAGCTTATAATAATTAGCTATAGAAAAGAAAACTTTAAGATCTACCTAAATAAAATATAGTACTAATATCTTAAAATATACCTAGTTTACTAGATAAGAACTCTAATAGAGCTATATTAAGCTAACTCTAGATAATTATTTAATAAGACCTAATAGTACTTATTTCTACTAGAAGAAAAAGCTCTTTATAATTATCTACTAAATAAGAAGAAAGAGAGAATAAACTTAAGAAGTAATTAGAATTAGAGAAAGAGTTCTTTAATAAAGAGTTTTAATTAACTAGAGGTAGTTAATAAGGTAGAGAAGAGAGATAGAGGTCTAATATTTCTTATATTTTTTATTTTTCTATTATTTTAAAAATTTTTTTTACTACTATTTTAGAGTAATTAAGAGTTAGATAGGTAATTAGATAGACGTAAAGAAGATATTTATTATAATTAAGAATTATTTAGTATATTTAGGTAGTATAAGAAAGAGTTATAGAATATATAGAAGAGAAGAAAAGCCTAGAGAAGAAGATATTTAAGATTAAATTAGAGTAATCTATAGATGTATACAGGTATTAGAAAAGAAAAAGTAGAAAGAAAATACTACTCTAAACGCCTAAATTACTAGCCTATTTCTTTCTATCTAAGCTAGTATTAGCTTTCTTAGCTATAGCCCTTTAATAAGCACGCTTCTTCTAGCAAGAAGACGTATTAGTAGCTAGGCTTTTCTAAACTATATTTATACCTAAACTAGCTAGAGTTAGTCTTAATAGTGTAGTAGAGTTACTAGATAGGCTAGACTATATAATAGTTAAAGCTAGGCGCGTACGCAGAGAAATAGTAAAGTTAGAGAGGTCTAAAGATAGAGAAGATAAAGAAGAAGAGGCTAGGTTATTATTAGAGAAGGTTACTAGGTTATTATTAAGCTAAACATAAATAACTCTACTATCTCTAGTCTAGAGAGGCGTATTAATACGCCGCCTCTTAGAAGGTAAATAATCTAAAAGAGTAGTTAAGAAACCTAATTATAGATTAGAAGGCGTAGAATAAGGTTCTCTATAATAGTAGAGAGTAAGAATATTAATAGATAGAGAAGCTAAGATACCTAGAGCTCTTATTCTTAATATAATACCTAGCTTAAGCTTTTCTATAAACTTCTAATAAATAGTAGTAAGTAGCTTATTATAATTCTTATTCTACTTATTAGCTTACTACTTAATCTTCTCTTAAGTAGCTTATTAACTCTCTTAATAGCGCTACCTTTTAGAAGAAGAAAGCTAGAGGTCTATATTAAGTTAGTATTAGGTTCTAAAACTAGAAGCAAGAGAAGAGAATATCTTAGCTAAAGAAGTATTAGTAGGCTCTAGAGATAATCTAGTAAGGCACGTAAGTATCTTAATACTATAGCTTATTATTAGCTATTAAGAACTAAAAGTATAGCTAGTCTAGCCTTCTATAGGTTCTATATATAGTATTAGAATTACTAGAACGTAGCCTAGAATTATAGTTAAGCTTTTCTTAGATAGCTAACTCTAGAAGCCTAACTAGGTAATTTGTATATAGGCTAGTAGTACTCTACTTAATCTCTAATTATTCTAGATAGTGTTGTTACCTTAATACTATATTAGGTAGCTAACGCGTCGTAAAAGAGTAATAGAAGAACTTAAAGACTATCTAGCTACTTACTAATATAGAGTTAGTAGGTATATTAAATAGCACGAATTACGTAGCTAGCTAAGATATAGTAAAAGAAGTAAGAGTAGAATTAATATAGTATTAAGAGTTTAAGCACGTATAATAAAGAATTAATAGAATAAGCTAGATAAACACTATATTAACTAGGCGCTTAAGGTAGACTATAACTATAAATTATAAGCTCTAATATACTATTAAATAAAAGAGAAAAACTTACTACTAGTTATAACTAGTATATAAGCTAAGTAACTTTATAGCACCTTAACTCTAAGTCTAGGTAAGCCTAATTCTCTCTTAGAGTAAGAGTCTAAGCTAGGCGAAAGAGAAGAGTTGTTGTTATCTAGAAGAGAAGTAGATAGAGTAAACTAGATACGACAAGCTATTAGAAAGTAGCTTAAGAAGAAATTAGGTAGCTAGAAAGTAGAATATAGATAGAAGAGAAGAAAGAGAAAAGGTAAATAGATAGAAGAAGGCGGGTAAGCTAGCCTAAATAGGTAAGAGAGGTAAGAGTAGAGTTTCTAAATTTAGAAGGTATAGGTAAGAGAAATTATAGAAATTAAATAGTTACTCTAGTAACTATTAGAGTACTAAGTAAATGCGATAAGAGGTAGCTAGAAAGAAAAAAGTAGTAGGTACATGCTTATAAAATAAGTAGATAAAAAAGCTAGAATTAGAAAGATAGAAGAATATAGAGAGAGAATATATTAAATAGAAGTCTAGGTAAGACCTAATAAGTAGCTATATACTACGTAGAAAGAATATTAAAAGTAAACACCTAGAGGCTAAAACTAGGTAGCCTAGAAGCTATAGTATAAAAAGCTCTCTAATAAGCTACTAAATACTAAAAACCTAGTAAAGTCTACTCTTTTTTATAATAGGTATAAAGCCTATAGTTCTTACTATACTATTAAACTATAGACAGGCTAGACTATATACTAATATAGTCTTAAAATAAGCTAATTTACTTCTATAAGCTCTAAATAGTCTACTTATATAGATAGAAAGACTTAGAAGAAGGCTAGGTATTATTCTTAGAAGTAGTAAAGAAGGTATTATTAGAGACGTTCTTAGCTATACTATATTTAAGTGCTAGGCTCTCTTAAATTAGTGCCTTATTATCTAATACTAGGCGAAGAGTAGAATATAGAGAGTAAGTAGATAGAGAAGTTAATTACCTATTAGAGGTAGGCGAGAGAGAAGAGAGTAGGCAAAAAGGAGAGCTAGAGTTAGAGAGTTAAGAGAGAGAGCTACCTAGTCGCGTAGGCGAGCTAGTAGCTAAGAGTAAAGATAGGCAACGTACACGTCTAGAATAGAGCAAATTATAAAGCTTATAGAGCCTTAATAAGATATCTAAGACGTCTAGAGCGTGTAGTAGAATAGCTCTACGCTCTTTCTTACCTAGGCTATAGAATAGAATAGCAGGTTATAAAACTATATTAAGTTAATATTAGGCTATAAAATAAGAAGTAGAAGAAAGAAATACCTTAATTAAAAGAATATTCTTACTCTCTAGAACCTATCTAGTAAGGTACGTAAGTACTATTATACGCTATAGTATTAGACGTAGAGTAAAACTAGAAGTATTTAAGGCTATTTCTAATATAGTATTAGTATTATTTAAGAGTATTACTAGAACTAGCTTAAGAGTTATAGTTAAGCTAGCCTACTATAATAGCTTCTAGTAGCGCTATAAGGTATATAGAATATAAATCTTTATTTTTAGACTTATCTAGTTATTAGAGCTAGTATTATTATCTTAATGCTATATTAGGCTGCTGTTACGCTATAGTAGAGTAGTAGAAGAACTTAAAGATTATCTAATTACGTACTACTAGCTAGTTCTTATTCTTATAGTTCTACTTTATATATATACCTAACTCTAATATATATAGAAGAAGGTAGATAGAAATAAAGAGCTAATAGTTAGAAGAAGAGAAAGTAATTAAGCGCTAGATAAAGGTAATAAAGTCTATAGTAATAGAGCTCTTAATCTCTTATATAACTATAAATTATTAGCTCTAATACTTTATTAAAGAAGAGAGAGAAGGTTACGCTAACGTAGAAGCTATACCTAGAAGTTAGAACCTAATTACTTATTAGTAAGCAGGTAATTATAGCCTTTACTAGAGCTATAGAAGTTAGACTTCTTCTTATTACTATTACTACTACTACTACTACTACTACTACTACTACTACTACTACTAGTAGTACTAGAGATAGTAAAGCTAGGTATCTAGTTAATATAGACGCTTATAATAGTAAAGTCTAATAAGAAATAGAGAGTAGAAGAATTAGAAGAGAAAGAGAAGAAGAGTAATAGAAAGAGTAAGAAGAAGAAAGAAAGTAGAATATAAGTAGTAGTAGATAAGAGTAGAGGTAACTATTTTCGCACTAGTATTAGAGCTAACTAAGAGAGGTAAGCGCGTAAATAGTTAATAAAGCAAGATAGAGTAGGTGTAAATAAGATATAGAAAGAAGTAAATAAGAAGAGCTTAATAGAACTAAGCTTAAAGATAAGAAAGAAAAATATAGTATAGTACTCTAATAGTTACTAGAGTTAAGGTATTAGATTAAAAAGGTAAAGCTAAGAGGTTATATAATATATAGCTAGTAATATAGCTATATATAATTAATATTATATTAGAATATTAATTAGTAAAAGAGGTATCTATATATTATATACTATACTTATTTAAATACTAATTTATTTCTTTCTAGCTTAATTATAAGTTAAGCTTTTTATCTACTTATTACTCTATAATATATTCGCCTAAGGCTAAAATATCTTAATAACGTATTTTAGTATAAATTAGCTAAATAAATAATATATATAATACTATTACTAGACTCTATTTTAGACTACTAGCTAGAATATATAAGGCTAAATAAATTAAATAGTCTATAGTATTAAATAAAGTTTTAGTATAATAGAACTATTAAGATTACTATAGCTACGCGTATATTAAAAAGTATAAAGGCTAGTTATACGTATATCTTTAGCGTAAATATAAAAGTAAAAAAGTTTCTTTTATACGTAATAATACTACTTTTATAAAAGTCTAGGTAGCTAGACCTAGTTATATACCTTACTTAATAAATAAGCCTCTAGTAATTCTTCTTTTATTAGATACTAATATATTCTATCTACTAACTTAGTAATATATTTTATATTCTTTATATATTCTTCTCTTAACTTCTCTTAATAGCGCTCTTAGACGTATATTCTACTTCTTTATCTTTACGCTTCTCTTCTTAGTTATAGCTTACGCACCTTAGGCTATTTAGATAATAGCGTCTAATCTTTATTTACTTTAGTTATATACGCTAACAACTTCTATAGAATATAGCCTAATTATAACTTAGTTATCTAGTTTAACTATATAGCTAATATTCTTTATCTTACTATACGTAAAGGTAACGCTAGCTATATTATAGTTATTATATATTAGCGTTTTATTATACGCCTAGCTTCTTACCTATTCTAAATTACTATGTAAATTAGTAAGTTTCTATTAAGTCTAGGTAAAGATAGTTTAGCGCTATTAATATCTACCTAGGTGCTTATCTTTATAGAAGTCGCGCTTCTACTTACTCGTATCTACGTATTTTCTAATAAAATCTTAGCGTATCTCTTAATAACTCTCTCTTAGCTAACTACCTACTCTTTAAGAAGACTTTATAAAGTCTATTATTATGCTTCTTACTTAAGAGATTAGAAAGCTATGCTAGAGCTAATTAAGAAAGAGAAGACTAAGAAGGTAAAAGCTACTACCTTTTTTTACTATAGTAGAAGGTAGAATACTTAGTTTTAAAGGTTAATTCTACAAAATATATAATAATAAAGAGAAGAGAGTAGAGTCTATAGAAGATAGAAGTAGTATAGTAGTATCTAAGAGATAGTCTTATTATATATAGAAAGAAATAGTTATACTAGAGTAAGAGCTATATTATAACTATAATATATTAGACTCTTCTAGTCTAAGCTAATCTAAAATTATAATTTTCTATTAATATTCTACTTATACTATTACGTAATAGTCTATATATTCTTTAGGTAGAAGTATAGTTACGTAATTAGTAAAATTACTTTTATTCTCTAATACCTATAAGTTACTACTTAGTATTATAATTATAGAATTAGAAATAGAGGTTAAATAGCTAGAATAAAGAAAAATAGTAGGCTAAGCCTAGAGTTATAAGATAAGAGGTTACGTGTAGAGTTATAAGAATAATTAGATTTACGTAACGTAGATTAGATAGATTAAATAGAGCTAGGTAGATTAGAACTAATCTATAAGAGCTAGGTCTTAGTATCTAATCTAGCTAAGATAGTATATATATATAACTAGAAGAAGCTTACTCTCTATAGCTTCTTATAGTTATTAATTTATTTATTAAATTACTACTATAACTTGCAATTTATAGTATTATTACCTCTACCTCTTTATTACTAAAGATTCTAGCCTAAAGTATACTCTTTACCTTCTCTTATAATAGTAAGCCTTAGTCTTAGTTAAGAGAATAGCTTATAATAAAATAACTACCTAATATTAAAGAGTAGAACTATTATATTAATAGTTAGAACTTAATCTAGAAAGACCTAAGCTAGAAAGCTAACTATAGAAGAATAGATTATAGAACTCTAATAGATTATTATAGCACTCTAGAAAATAAGCGTTTAGTAGGTAGAAGAGCTAGCTATAGTAAAACGCTAGGCCTAGGCTAAGATTACTCTATCTTAACGCTTTAATAGTAAGAGAGAAAACCTTAATATATTTCTAGTAGCTATAGAACTCTACCTATAGTATAATACTATAGCGTTTCTATAGAATAAGAATAAGATTCTAGAAGCTATAATAAACATAGAAGAGAAAGCTCTTACGTAGACTAAACTCTATATATTAGACTAGCTAGAGAATAAGAGTAATATAAAGTAGACATAATAGTCTATAAATAAAATCTTTAAAAGCTAGACTAGATTTATAAAGTATCTTAGAGAAACGTTTAGAGAAGTTAACGTATATAAAGTAGTCTAGAAAAAGCTATTTTAACTATAATAGACTAGATTAGTATTATAATACGTAGCTATATTTAGGTAGCTAAGTACTTATCTAGACTAGAATAACCTAGCGCTAGTAGAACTCTTCTATAAGAGGTTAAAGAAGTTAGTTAAAGATAATATCGCGCATGCTAAACAACTAGAGAATCTAAGTAATATAATAGAAATAGTAGTAAAAATTAATAACTAATAGTATAAATAGAATTTAGAACGTTAATAAAGTAGAGATTACTCTATACTACTAATAGTTAAGACTAAATAACTATAAACTCTATTCTAAGAAGACTCTATAGATCTAGACTAGGTTAGAACTCTATAGAAGAGAAAGTAAACCTTAAGAAATAAAGAAAAGGTATAATACTTTAAGAAAGAACTATACCTAATCTATAGCAAAAAAGAATACTTTACGTAAGAATACCTAAAAGAAAAGAAAATAGTTAAGATAATCTAGATAGACTATAATAGCCTTATATAGATAGTATACTATAATAATAGCTATATAACGTACTAGAAAGATAAGGTTAACTTAGAGTAGTACCTAGCTAGAGTCTAGATAATTATACTAGAATACTCTATATATACTAAATACTTTACTCTAGATACTATCTAATAACGTATTAACGTATAATAGTACTAAATATACGTAGAATTCTATAATATATAGAGCTACTAGTATATATATTAGAATATTCTATTTACTAATAAAGAATTCTAGAAGACGTTAGACGCCTTTAAAAAAGTAGCTAGATTAGTAGAATACCTTATAGATAAAGAAGTATACTTATATATTTAGAAGATCTACTAGAGCTTTTTTATAAACTACTCTAGAGCTAGAAAAGCTAAGTAGTAGTAACTAAAGTATATAGAAAAAGATAAGTACTAGAACCTCTTCTATAAAGTATACCTAACTAAGTTATTCTAAGAAAAGAAACTCTCTAGACTATTTCTATATAACTAGAAAATTAAAGTATACCTATAGTAGAAGCTATATTAGCTATATAAAGGTAACTACCTAGAATATAACTATATCTACTAGGCCTACTCTTTAGTAATCTATAGTAGAAAAGAAAAAGCTATAGTTAAGATAGCTATTAGTATCTAGAAACTAGATAATAAGAAAATCTAGGTAGCTACGTATATAAACCTATACTCTAAAAAAAAAACTAGTAGAATAGTAATACTAGAACTAGTTAAGAAGATCTATAGTAAAAAATATTACGCTAAACTATAGAACTAGTACGCTATAGAATACTAATATTATTAGAAATAGTATTAAACTATAAAATAGATAGCCTAGTATTCTAACTACTATATACTTAACTATAGATAGTACTTTCTAGAATAGAAATACTTATACTATAGAAAAAAGGCTAAGAATAAATATATAAAACTCTACTAGACTATATACTTACTAGAAAGATACCTAGTATATATAGTAAAAAAGAAATAAGAGTTAATACTAGCT
>NW_022987213.1:1109661-1452253 GCF_010094035.1 Trematosphaeria pertusa | reverse complement strand
TTAGGTTAAATTTAGCTATCTAAAGGTAAGAAGTAGAAGAATACTCTAAGAGCTCTCTATATACACAGGGTGCCTATGCCAAGGCGCTAGGCAGGGTTATGTAACTTAGGCGGAGCCGAGTTAGGCTAAAGCACCGAGTTAGAGCTAAGTCGGACTGTTACACTCTAACTACTCTAACTTCTTAATATTAGCTAGATTCTTTAAAAGTAGCGCGTTATAATAACGCTATACTAGGTCTAACTACTTCTAGAGGTAGTTACTACGTACCTTAGTAGACTACTATAATTTAGCAAGACGCTTTACCTTAAAACTAGCTATAGACTACTAAGAACGTAAATTAGCTAATAACTAATCTAGTTTCTCTATCTTTTTTAGGTCTAGTATCTTATTATAAGACTAACTCTTTATAATATACTCTAAGTAATAACTAGAAAATACCTCTATAATATAACGTAGGTTATAAGAATAGTAAGTACTATAAGAGTTATTAGATATATTAATACTAGTGCGTAGAATAAGGTTAGTATAGTAATAATAATAAACTATTAAAGACTTAGTATACGCAGGTAGTATAGTAAGAATAGAAAGAAAGAAGAGAATATAATACTATAGAACTATAGATAGTACTACTCTTATATAAGAATAGTATAGAATAATAAAATACTATACCTAGAAATAAGATAGAGCTTTAGAATAATACTTTAGAAGAAGAGGTAAGTATTATAATTATAGAATTAGAAATAGAGGTTAAATAGCTAGAATAGAGAAAAATAGTAGACTAAGCCTAGAGTTATAAGATAAGAGGTTACGTATAGAGTTATAGAAATAATTAAGTCTACGTAACGTAGATTAGGTAGATTAAATAGAGTTAGGTAGATTAGAACTAATCTATAAGAGCTAGGTCTTAGTATCTAATCTAGCTAAGATAGTATATATATATAACTAGAAAGAGCTTACTCTCTATAGCTTCTTATAGTTATTACTTTATTTATTAAATTACTACTATAACTTATAATTTATAGTATTATTACCTTTACCTCTTTATTACTAAAGATTCTAGCTTAAAGTATACCTCTTACCTTCTCTTATAATAGTAAGCCTTAGTCTTAGTTAAGAGAATAGCTTATAATAGTTAGTAGGCTATTAAAGATAGAAGATAATTAGAACGCTTACTATAGCACGCTTAAGAGTTATTTAGACTTAGTTAATACTATAGCTTTCTTACTAGATAGCTAGCTTATTACGTCTATATTCTATAATAATACTATATAGCTTTAGAACGTAGTAATAGAGTCTTACTATAGTATATTTAAGAGCTATTTAGACTTAGTTAACGCTATAGCCTTCTTACTAGATAGCTAGCTAGTAGTATCTATATTAGATAATAATACTATATAGCTTTAGAATATAGTAATAAGATCTTTTTATAGCTTACTTAAAAGTTATTTAGACTTAGTTAGCGCTATAGTCTTCTTACTAGATAGCTAGCTTATTACATCTATATTTAGTAATAATATAGTATAGCTATAGAATATAATAATAGAATCTTACTATAGTAAGCTTAAGAGTTATTTAGGTTAAGTTAGCGCTATAGACTTCTTACTAGACAGCTAGCTAGTAGCGTCTATAGCTAATAATAATACTATATAACTATAGAATATAGTAATAGAGTCTTACTATAGCACGCTTAAGAGTTACTTAGGCTAGGTCTACGCTATAGCCTTCTTACTAGATAGCTAGCTTATTACGTCTATATTAGATAATAATACTATATAGCTATAGAATATAGTAATAAGATCTTTCTATAGCGCGCTTAAGAGTTACTTAGACTTAGTCTACGCTATAGCTTTCTCTTTAGATAGCTAACTAGTTACGTCTATATTCTATAACAATACTATATAGCTTTAGAATATAGTAATAGAGTTTTACTATAGCACGCTTAAGAGCTATTTAGACTTAATTAATACTATAGCCTTTACGCTAGATAGCTAGCTAGTAGCGTTTATATCTAATAATAATACTATATAGCTTTAGAATATAGTAATAGAATCTTTCTATAGTATACTTAAGAGTTACTTAGGCTAGATTTACGCTATAGTCTTCTTGCTAGATAGCTAGCTTATTACGTCTATATTAGACAACAATACTATATAGCTATAGAATACGGCGATAAAGTCTTACTATAGCACGCTTAAGAGTTATTTAGACTTAGTCTACGCTATAGCCTTTACGCTAGGTAGCTAGCTAGTAGCGTCTATAGCTAATAATAACACTATATAACTATAGAACGTAGTAATAGAATCTTACTATAGTACGTTTAAGAGCTATTTAAACTAGGTTCGCGCTATAGTCTTCTTACTAGATAGTTAATATCTAGAAATAAATAGAAGATAAGTTTCTCTTTTCTTCTCTCTATCTAGTACTTTCTTCTCTCTAAGAGAAATCTATTCTACTTTCTTTATAATAGACTAATAGATAACTCTTTAAGAATAACGTCTACTTTAGCTTTCTTCTAAATATTAGCTAACTAGTATAACTATTTATAAGAATATAATTTACTTTAGGTATTTATCTAGCTATATTACTTTTCTTAAAGTTTACTTAGAAAATCTAACTAGGTAATATTAATTAAAAAATTTTAATAACTTCTATAAGAATATAGATTTCTATAGAGATAATTTACGTAATTTTCTTCTTAAAATTTGCGTTATATCTCTATAGTTATTTAGAATACTAAAATAGCGTCTTGCTATTATTAGAAATATTTTAAGTACTTAGCTATAATTAGCTATAAGATACCTATATATAGAGTAGAACTAGTTTTAATTACTATCTCTAAGTAATAGATAGTTAAAACTATATACTCTTATTAATTTATCTAATTCTATATTTATTACTAGTAACTATATTCTAGCTACTTTACTAAATTATAACTATAATATAGAGGTACTTAAAGAGGTATATAGTATAAGCTAGATAGCTTATAAAAGTCTTTATAAAATAGAGATAGTAACTTAAAAGAAATTAGACTACTAGAAGCTATAAACTTAGTAATATAATAATTATTCTAGCTAATCTAATATAATAGAATAGAGTAAGTTTAGTAATTATTAAAGATATTAATTTATGCGTAGATTCTAAATTACTTATAAGTTAAAGTATCTTAGACCTATTCTAGAAAATAGAGGCTTCTATTACGCTAGAGAAGGTTAGATATAAATTAGTAATATTATTAATAATATTAACGTTACTTTATTAAGTATCTATTAGTATTATTAACTAATAGTCTCTTTTTAATTTATTAGAGTTAAAAACTAACTTAGCTAAGCTACTCTAACCTATTATTACTACGTGCTCTATACTAGCTACCTAGGTAGCGGCTAGATTATAACATCTTAAAGAATAAGTTCTTATCTATTTCTCTACTCTTACTCTACATGCCTAGCATCTTGTCTAGCTATAACTCTAGAAGTATCTAGTACCTACGTACTTCTCTAACGTTTAGCTCTACTATTATTCGCGAATAGCTTGCTAACTCGCTTGCTTTACTCTATCTATTCTAAAAACGCGCTTATAGCTCTCTCTAATAGGTACTATAACCTAAGTAACGTTAACTACTTTAGTGTATAAACTATTACTTACTATAGTAAAAGAATAATATAGAATAATAGCTCTAACTAGGTAAGCTTAGCGTAGTAAAAATAACGTATATTAGATAAGAGTAATATAGAGAAGAATACTATCTTAGTAGATAACGTAATAATACTATTACTTGTCTCTATTTATCTAATACTAGCCTAAGCATCTCTATATAATCTAGAAAGTTTAAGTTAAAGCTAGTAAAGAATCTAGCTAAGACCTTATAGATCGAACTAGTATTTGTATATTAACTAGTAGTAATACTAAGACTTTAACGTAATTTCTACGCTGTCTACGCTTAACGTTAACTATACGCTAAGACTATTTAAATCTATAAAATCTTTCTACCTACGTCTACCTTATTATTATAATCTAAGTAAAATATTCTACTACTAATACCTAACTTCTAATTCTTTTTCTTAGTAAAGTTTTCTATACTATCTAACTAACCTATTTATTAGCTTATTATTATCTAGATAGTTATTAGCGTCTCTATTCTTCTTCTAGTACTATATCTAGTAATCTAGCCTTTATAGAAGTTTAGATTAAGTTAAATTAGCTCTATAAAAGTTATAAAGCTTATATAGGCTATTCTTAAAGTTAGCTACGTTATACTACTTTGAATTATCGTTATAGCTAAGCTATTTTACGCGATATTTAAGCTTTCTTCTAAAGATATAGACTTCTAGAACTTACTTAACCTTATATTTGTTTTCTTTATTCTCTTAGGTAGAAAAAGCTAGGTTAAACTAGAGGCGTACTACTAGAGCGTAATTAAGCTAAAGTCTAGGCTATAACTTCTTATAAAAGTTTATACTCTAGAAATTATTATTTTACTTATTTATCTTAGCTTCTTTAGTCTCTAAAAACGTAATATTCTCTATTTATCTATTAGTTTGTAGGTAATTACTCTCTAGATAGTTAATCTTACTAATATGCTTCTAATTCTTATTATTAGCTCTATTACTAAGAGTATCTTTATTATTAAGACTATTTTTCGATTTACTACACTATAAGAATAGTAGCGTATTATCTTTACTTTTATTTTAATCTAACATAATTTCTAGAATTAACGAGAAGTCTAAGTTAGTAGAAGATAGGGCTTTAACTAGAGTAGAATAGAATATTAACCTCTTCTCTTAGATCTAAAACGTATTACTTTTATTAACAAATTTATATTTTAGATCTTTTATCTTCTATCTTAATAGCTGCCTTCTACTAACGTATATTCGCTTAGCTAGTCTAACTCTCTCTTTATCTACTAACCTAGACCTTTTAAGAGTACTTCTAAAATTAATATAATAGACGTCTTTAAGATAAAACTAGAGATTCTATAATAACGTAAATAACTCTCTATAATAGAGCTTGCGTAGAGAGTATACTAGCAACTTAGAATCTTTAAAATACTAGTTATAGATATAGTCTTTCTATTTAGCTATCTTAAGAAACTACTATATTTATATTTTAGAGAGTAGAAACTTATTACCTAAATAGTTAGAATAGAATTCTAGAGTAGTAAGCGTTTCTCTATAGATTAGTAGGTTGTACTACGTAGAGATTGTTTTAGACTTATCTAAATAGGCTTAGTAATAATCGTTCTATTTCTCTTAGTTAATAAACTATCTACTATAGAGAAAGTAAAACTCTATAAACTTATAACTTTTCTTAAGCTACTTCTAATAGTAACTATATATATATTTCTACTATATAGTAGCTAGTTAACTATTAGAAATTCTCTAATTAGACGCTATATTATAAACAATAGATAGAGTTACGTACCTGTTAATCTTTTGCGTAAAGCCTATTTTTAGATAGTAGTATTTGTCTAGCTCAAGACCTAGTTAAAATACTACTTTCTCTTCTTATAAATAAAGCTTAATTAGATCTTAGAGAATAGCCTTACCTATATCGCTATATATACTAGCCTTAATAAATATACTAGACGCTAGATAGTCGCGTACTAGTATAAGCTTACGTGCTTATTAGAATATAGTTCTATAATAGCTAGTATATTCTTTTATATAGGCGTTAACTTTACTTATAGGTTAAGTAGACTATTCTCTCTAATATCTATAAAGCGCTTTCGAAATTAACTTTTATTTTTAGGTCTATAACTTCTTACGTTTATTCTTTAATAGTACGTTATCTAAAGAAAGATTCTTAAGTTTTACTTTAATATTCTTAAACTTAGCGCTCTACTTAAGCTTATATTACTTTTCTACTAGCAGCGACTACTATAGCTCTAGGTTCTAAGTAATAAGTAAGAAATAGAAAAGGTCTATAATATCTATACGATAGTCTTTATTATAGAAGAAGGTTACCTAACTATCTACTCTAGTATTATTAGCTGCGTAATAATTACGATATACTACTAGGTTACGCTATTCGCTCTATTTTATTCTTATATTCTACGAATAATTTCTATCTATATATAATATAAGTTAGGTATATAGAGTACTATAGAATAGTATACGTACTAGTAAGAATTAGACTTTCTACTCTAAAATTATACACTATTAGAAGTTCGTTATAGCTAGTATAAAAGCTCTATTCTCGAAGATATTAGCCGAATACGCTTACGGTCTCTATCTTTCTATTACTTCTCTTAAAGAACGGCAGGTTCTAGACGCTTAGGTTCTAGTAGAGTTAAATTATTTACTTATCTTCTAGAGGTTCTAGTGCTAGAACCTTGTCTATTAACTTATAATCTCTAAATATATTTCTTACTATATATATAGCAACTATTATAAGTATTAGATTATAAAATAGTAGGTAAGTCTTAACACCTTTATATAACGCGTGTTCTAGTCTATTTTATAATTAGTATTAGGTGCGTGCGTAATAAGAATTAATTTTACCTCTTATCTAGAGTAAACGTTATATACTTTACGTCTTACTAGAGTTATATAGTAAATTCTATATTACTATACTTATTATAAAAGATAGTAAAGATTATATTCTAACCTATTACTATTAGTTTATATAGACTACTTTAAAATAGACTTATCTAAAAACGTAAGCCTCTACTAGATCTAAGACGATATATAGATTCTACGTATTTGCTAATTCTTAAAGTACTAAAAATATAGGCTATAATAAGAGCCTATATCTCGACTCTACGCTGCGGCTTTAGAAGCACGAACTAATTATTCTTCTACTAATATATTTCTAGGTAAAGAAAATAGATTTATAAGTTATATTACTATAGCCTTTTTCTATAGAGTAGCTTAAGAATATTATATAGCTTATACTTAATAAACTATTCTATATAATTAGTACTAATACTATAAAACGTCTAGGTAGTAGTAGTAGACTTATATTTAAAGTAAACAGCGTTACGTTTAGACTTATTACCTTTACTAGCTTCTCTTTCTCGCTCTCTTTATTCTTCTTCTTATTTTCCTATTTCTTCTCTATTCTAGCTTGCCTCTAGCTAGTAGTAAAGTCTTTATAGTACTAGACTACGGTCTATAAGCCTAGCTTTTTAACACTATACCTACTCTTAATTTTAAGCGTAATAGACATAACGTAGTTCTTAGATATCTTAATATTATCTAGACTTACTTCTAAATTTAACTTCTTATATCTAGTGTAAAAATTTCTCGTTAGCGAGGTGTGTGTAGCTTAAAGATACTATTGTAAACTTACTAATTCTATAGCGCTAACGCGCGCTCGTAGTTTTTCTTTGTCTTTAGCTAAAGTTCTTTTAGAACCTGTTTTCTGTTAACGATGTCTTTCTTCTTCTCTATGGCTACGTTCTAACTAGCACGCTTAAAGAAGGCTTCTGGCAAAATCTTCTACGGCATTTCGACGGCACAAGAAGCTGCGGTGTAAGAAATAGAACAACAAATAGCACGAAGTTCTAAAACTAGTAGTAATGCTACCAAGAAGACGACAGTGTTGTAGTAATAGCTAAGGTAGTTAGGTAGGCTTAACCTAGCAGCACAACGGTGCCTTTATAGTGCAAAGGCATAGCACAAGCTACCTTAGCAAGAAGAGATAGCGCTGTGTTGTAGGACACTAGAGGGCGCATGGCGAGGGGGCCTATTTTATCCCTAGTCCTTAGAGGACAATTCCGTCCCCCTTCTAAAACGCGCCCTAGAGCCCAAAACCTGCCTTTAAGAATCCTTCTCGTCTAGACTTGACGGAATCGTAAGTGTCTGTCCAACTTATAAATAAGTACGATTGGCTATTAGTAGAGCGCAGGGCAACGTAACTAAGCAGCAGGTGAGCAGCCTAAGGGGTAGGTAAGTCGAGAGTAATAAACGCCTAAGTAAAGCAGCACCGCTTACTAGCTACAGGAGGAAAGAGAGTGCTAGAGAAATTTAACTATCTACCTAGATAGTTGGCAACAACCTTTTTTTAGGCCAGTTCTAGTTACGGCCTCTAGGGTAAGCGAGCTTGAAACGAGAGTCTCTAGCGGAAACGGCGAATTAAGCGACGATCTTTCTAGTAAAGCCCGCTTAATTTTTCTTCGTATTGGCTGGCTTCCTGTGCAAAACTTCTACCATTCTTTCTTCTTCTCGTATCCATTATAACTGCTCTTTACAAGTTAGAGTAGATTTTGAAGGGCCGTGTAAGTACGTATACTCTTACCAAGGAGATCTACAACACTGTGTAGTTAGCATTGTATAGTGGATAGTATGTCCCCGTAGAATTATATGCAGCTAACTTTCTCTAGAAATAGCAGTGGAGAGACTGTTGTGGTAAAGGGAGTTTGCTATTCTCGTATCTAGAATAAGCGCGATGTCTTGCTAAAGTTCTAAAAACGAGCGCCTATTCGACAACTAGTTAATGAAATCCAAGAACCAACTAACCCTCCTGGCATTGTCTTACAGCATCTTGATAATAATCTGTTGGCAGCCTCTAGCGAGACGCTCAATCGATCTGAAATCAAATACGTCGCCAGGATCGTCCTAAAAGCTCTAGAAGTCCTCCATGAGGATAGCTACGTTTATACAGGTGCCGACTTCGCATAATTTGTAACAATAGAAGCTCACGGCTAGCCAGACATTAAACTAAACAACGTCTTATGCAACTATAAGCAAAAAGAGGCTCCTAGTTAAGCTGATGCAGATATCAGATTTTCTGAAGTTCTGCTAGCTAACTTTGGGAGTTGTGTTCCGGCTACCTCGGACTATGCAAAGAAAGGAGAAGGCATTGGTGCCTCGATTTTCAGGAGCCCAGAGGCCAGCCTTCATCTCCCATGGGGACCATCTACTAACATTTAGTCTTTTAGTGCCATGGTTAGTCTAAGCTATGTCGCAAGGATACATACTGACGATATTACAGCTCATAAGTCTTTTCTTCGGCAACTATCACCTCTTCAACCCCAGGGTTTCCGTCGATAACCCGAAATACGAGCGCATTATTCTTGAGAGAATGCACATGTTTTTCGGCCCTTTCCCTCTTACATACAAGGAACTGGCCGATACAAAAACTCTCAATTACTTGGCCGACATCATGAACAGCGTTTCCCAACGAAAGCCTTTTCACATGATCAAGGATAAGGAATTTGCACCGGAGGACAAAACTTTTTTAGTCAAGATCATGAAACTCGATCCAAGAGATCGGCCAACGGCGAAGCAGCTCCTTGAAGACTCTTGGTTTTCGGAGCCATGAGTCCTGTTAGTTGCCCTCCTTTCGCTGTCTCAATGTACATTAGATGTCTAATACAATTGTTCTAGTAGTAGGACACAGTTCAGCATGGAATTTCCTTTTTCCCATTCCGTTAAACCAGTTCCCGGGTGCTCGGCCGACCCTCGACCCGATAAAGTCCCGTAGTTATCGACCTACCGACCTTACAGCACGAGGAAACTTCCAAACCAACGTCACGGAGAACATCTAGTAGCGTTTTCCAGGCTTCAACTCTATTTAAGCTGTCCCTGTCCATCGGGAACCTTTAAGCTATAGAGCGACTTAGGAGTCAAGTCCAGTGCGGTAGAGGCATTGTAGAGGAATGCTAAGGATAAAAAGATCGTGAGGGGGGAGAGAAGCAAGCACGGCTCGTTGAGAATATCTGGGATACGGAATTTATTACTAAAATGCATGAGTAGTTAGCCTTTTCACGTCCTCGCCGTTGAGGTGAGCGAAAGAAACTTACTGAACTCCTCGCCAACTCTGAGGGAAAGCGGGGAGACAGGCGGCTCAGTCGAGTAGTGAGGCAATAGATCGTGTGACGAGTGCATTCATCCTTCGACCACAAATGTGCCTTCGAGCAAAAAGAGCGTAGAAATTGAAGAGGAAGTGGAACCGAGGCAAAATGGAGGTGTGTTGCTCGCGGATCCATCGCGGGTAGAAGACCAGAAGTGCGATGTCCAAAGCAGGGCTCGACGTGTGCGAAAGCTGAGATGACTAGCCTGTACACGAGCTGTACGATAGCGACAACGGAGTAACCAAAAGAGAATCAGATGGCCATAGCAAGCCAGTCCAACTCTACTGAGTGGGCGGCTAGGTAGTTAACCACCCCCATCAAGCCTCGAATAGCAGGCATACATGAAACTACTCCCGGTCTCCACCACATCCCCATACGGGTTCACAAAGTTTCTCACGCATTCGACCCAGTTGTTGCTCCCATCGGTGTCCTTCCCCGCTGACACGAACGAACCCTTGCATCCCGGCGCCGCATAGAAATTGAACGAGCACTCGACGCCCTCAGGAGGATTTCCGGTGCGGTATCCGCGGACGGTGGTGAAATTCTTCGCGTCGATGCAAATTCCGCTAGTTACGTTGGAGAAGGTCTCGAGGTCGCCGCGGCAGGCGTACGCAGAGTATGTGCGAACGTAGCCGATGGGGATGTTGGCAGCGGAAGGGCAGGGTGCAGTGCCGTTGGGCTTGGAGTAGGCGAGGATTGAGGTGGATTGCGCTGCTAGCATAAGAACCAGAGAGAGGATCTAATGTGAGTGTCAGAGAAAGGGTGCGGTCGAGTGTGTTCAACCTACAGTCTTTGGGAAGAACATGATTATGCGCTCCGCTCACTGATATCTACTAGGATGTCCGGAATATTCAGAAATACTTCATTGCCGGGACCCACATACCAGCGCACATTATATACTCGGCAGCAAGCTTTGTTACACAAGTGCGAATCCTGGTGCGGATCAATATACCAAGCTTTACCCGCCGGACCGCCAACACTTCATTCATCAACGCCGTAACACACGTATCACCAACGACGAACCAGGCCTAGGCTATGGCGGGCGTACATCGAAAGATCGGCAGCTAGATCGACCGCATGAGCCTGACCAGCTTTCTCTCCATATAGTTATACGTGTTCCACAAATACGTCCAGGAAGATTTTACCCCATAGAGTAGGTACCCCCAGAAACTCTTGCTTTTATCGCCAGCCGCCTTCCAAGTGGACTTAAAACCGCTCTGAAGATGATCGCCATATCTCTTCCACGGGGCTTGAACGATTGGATTAGAAGGGTTGCGCCTCGGAGGCACCACCGGACGGCCGTTCGCAGCGAGGGCCTGCATTGGAAACGGACCCCTAAATGTGATCCGTCCGTCCGTTTGGTCATACAACCAACGAACCTGATCAAGGTGGTACATCTTCTTAGCCGATCCCCTGGCTGTTCCAGGATCATGGCGGTTGCACACGATCTCCCTCATCATGTTAGTGTTAATCTCGCTCCGGTACAGGATGCCAGCATAGCTCAACAGGCCGAATGGCTCTTCCTTCAGCATCGACCTCTGCTGCGAGTAGAGGAATAGGCATGCGATCAAGACAGCCGTGGCGCTGAGGACTCCGAGGATTATGTAGGCTACAACGGGCTGTACGAACAGCCGCCTCTCTTCGATCATATAAACGCCGGTCCCGTTGAAAGGGATATCTCGTTCTTTGAATAGATGGACGCTAGCGAACACCGCATACACAGTCTCGTACAGGGTCTGCGCAGCGGTAACGAGGGCCTTGGGCTCCAATGGTTCTTTTGGATTTTCGTGCTGCGCCATGCGATAAACGTACTTGGCGAACTCATTCCCATCGACTGTAGTGGACGGATCGAGATATCTGAGATTGTGGACCTCTTTCTCCAGGAACACTCTCGATACGTACGTCTCTTGCCAGTCTAATTTCATTCTTTGCTGCGCATCCTCGTCGAAACGCTGCAACCGAGGACTCAGTCCGGGTTCCGATCTCTCCATGAGATAGCCGGCGGTGGCAAAGTACCATGAGTTGCAGGAGAGAAAAGAGAGGTCTTGTACGGTCTGTGAAGCCTTATCGTAGCGGGCAGCGAGAAGGCTCATGCGCGTCCAGCCCGCCGCTTCGCTGCACGTGGGTGTATGCCATGACGATAACCAGATGTCAGGACTGAATGGATTCGGTCGGATGTCGAGGGTGCCCGATATGGCGCACATACGATCAATCGTACGGACGTCAATCGATATCTTGTTCTCATACCATCGGATCTCCTTGTCGTACTCTAACTCGGGAATTTCAATACAGCCGCTATCAACGCCGTACGCCGCCGTTTCCAGGCTTACGTTGCTGCTTCCGACATCGACCTGCAGAGTAAAATGCGGGAACGCGAAAGTGCCGTCTGTGCGTGGTGGCAAGCTCAAGTTCTGCACGCGCAAGCCAGCAGCTGTGTCCAGGATGAGTCGGACGTTTGGTTCGTTTGAGAACACAGGAAATTGAGGCACGATCGTCCCGTTGAAATACGTATCCGTCGTCAGAGGGAAGGTCGAATTTGACAGCGAAGAATCCATTGTAAAGAGGAAAGACGTCAAAGGGACGATGCCGAACGACAGGACCAGGGAAGACAGCATGCACGCTGACAGTAGGAAGTGCTTGTTCTGGAAGGCCAGTATCCATCTATGCAGCAGCGGCTCCATCTTATAATCCAGGAGTATCGTCCTCTTCGGGTGCCTCCCGCCAGGCTTCATTAGATCCACATACGGCTGACGGTCGGCAAACGCCATCACCGTTGCATCCCACATAGTCCGGTAGACCGTCATGATGAAGGCAGGGAAGGCAGTGTAGAAGATGCCTTGTTCCCAGATCGCTTTCCGCAAACCCGGGTTGCGCTGGAGGAAGCCGGGAGGTTGGCTTTGCCTGACGAAGCCTGAGTCGCGGCGGGAAATGGCCGTGAGTGCGGCAATGGCGACGATGAACCCGGCAGAGAGGAGTAAGAGTACGGTAAGGTAAGGGTATTGAATCTTCCATGAGCGCCATTCTTCTGCGGGGCGGTTCGGCTGGATGTTGGGTTGAGCTGGCGTCACTGAAGGGGGAGGGTTCGATGAGGTCCCATTTAGATGCGCTTGCGTTGCATCGGGAGTTGTTGGGGTTGTCGATGCTTGAGTCGATGCCGTCGTCGTGGCCGCCGAACAAGAGCTACCCTCCGAAGGGCCGTACGACGCGTCCGCATTAGGTCGAACTAAGGACAGGCCGCTAACGGGAGACCGACGCGGAGCTGGACCCGCCAGGCTTGCTGCTGAAGCCTCGCCAGCGGAGGGTGTAGTGGGAGTACTACTTCGTGAGGGCATATTCCCTTCCGGTCCGCGGTTCGATACAATCTGAACCATATCTGGCAAGGAGCAAAACAATTGCAAAGGGAGTTATGGCGCCCCTTCCACTGTGAAAGAGCTGCGGATATATTCTTCGACAGTTGGAGGGCTGGAGAAGTTCGCCTAGCGTGCCCAAGGCTCTCACCGGACTCCCCGCGCGGGAACGTGTTGCTTGTCTGCCTAGCTTCATTCGCGTCGAGAATGCCTCCCGTTACGCCCTCCAAGGCTGCTTCGGAAGTTCCCAGCGAGAGAGAGTCTCTACTACGCGAGTGGCGCCGTCAGGCTGAAACGAAAAGCAATGATGCACAACCTTGGAACTCAAATTCGCGCCCGAGCTCAATCCCTCTTTTTCATGTCTAGCCCACCTACTCTTCTCCGTCAAGCAAGCAGTCTAACATCTAACATCCTCATCATGCTCCGAATCGCTCAGTTGCTAATCCTTTGCACACTTTGGTCTCTCTCAAACGCCGGCTTCGTGCCTCCAGCTGAGCTATGTCTCCCCTCATCTCATCTCAAAGAGCTCTCAGGCTGTATCGCTATGACGAATAAAGAAGACGAATGTGCAGCCAAAGAAACCGAGGACGAGAAACTAGACTGCTACTGCACCCAAGAAATGCTTTCCTCAATCTTCGCGTATGTATATGTTCCACACTCGCTCACCCCTCAGCCTAGCCGAAGAACCTTATCGGGTTCGAACAATCATCTCAGAACTCTCCCCATACTTCCTTGCTAACCCTCCCCAGTTGCCAAGACGACGTCCGCCGCTGCCTCGAATCCCATATGTTCGACTCCCAATTCGAATCTCGCGTCCGCCGCTGGCATTCAACCTGCGACTCGCGCCTCCCAAGCAGCACATCCCTCACTACCCCGCCCGTGACCTCGCTCACCGCCACCTACGACTTCGGTGCATGCAACCGCCTCTACCAAAGCTGCGCGAGCGCCGACTACGAGACCAATAAGTGCTCGCAGACGTGGATTCCCACATCCAGCCTCTCGTACGTGTCGTGCGCGTGCCAGCCGCCCGTCTATTCGCTGTTCTCCGAGTGCCAGTACAATGGCAATATCTCTTGTAAACGCACTACGGCCGCGGAGAGCAATATCATGGGGTATTCTATTTGCTCGTACTTTTGGAGCGGCTCGGTAGGTTGGCTCCTTTACTGCGCTGATTGGAGAGTTTTGCTAAGTAGAGGGAAAGGAAACGCTTTCTTCCGTCGATCTAACTTCTATGCTGAGCGAGGTGCGGCATGCGGATGCGACGGCGAGCGAGCTGACGGCGTATACTCCGGCAACGCATGTCGCGTCGGTCGCGGCGATTATTCGCAGCACGGTACCCTCGACCTACGCGCAGCCGAGCCAGACTCCATATGGGGGACAAGGAGCATATGAGAATGCAGAGTTGAAATAGGTGGGTACGTGTGGCTGTTCTGGGGTTTGCAGAGCAGACTAAGGCCGTTTGGGCTGAGAGGAGGAAACAGGGCTGTGCAAAATGAAATGGGTATTACGTCGCTAGTGATGATGAGGTTGCAAAAGGATGGCAAATCGGTGGGATGGAAGACGCAACGTGCCGCGAATTCCAGGTCACTATAATATGAGTTTGCTGAAAGTAAAGTGCGTTCGATGGACCTGATGAACGGAGCACTAGGTGACCCTATGCGGCTCACCCTGGCCCCCAGTTGCTATGAGACTAGGACGGAAAGGCATAAGGCTATTGAAACCCCGAACTTAGTCTTTGTGAACTGTGACGTCTCTGGGAAAGAGACCGACAAGATATAATCTTCAAAGCAGTCCAGCCAGGTCAGGTCAATACGTAGCAGCACCCTACTTCTCAAGCCCCCTCGTACTCATCGCCCGCAATTCCGCCCCATAAACCCAAAGCAAAACCGGACTCACTCCCGCTAACAACAAAGTCAAGAAAGCAAGGAGACTATTACCCCATCCCAACCCCAAAGCCTCATACAGTCTCGGCGCAAACAGCGGAAAGCTAAACCCGCACATCGTTCGCAGGAAGGCTCCCACAGCCGCCGCGCTCGCCGCGTACGTCGCCGAATACGCATCGACGGTGTACGCTTGGGAGCATTGGAACGCTATTATGAGACCGATGGCGAGGAGGACGCAGCCCAGGTTTGGGAGGACCCAGTGGAGGTGGTAGTGTGCGGTCCAACCGTAGATGAAAAGGCCGAGGGGGCAGAGGAGGCCGCCGATGAGCATGGGCGGGACGCGCCATTCTGGAAGGCCTTCGTCAGTGCGGTAGTAGGCTTTGAGGCGGGCGTAAAGCTGAGAAAGTGTTAGCAAGGCCAGCGGGGGAAGTGGAATGAGAATGTACCTTGTCCATCAGCGGGTGGCTTATCTGGAGCCCGATCATGAAACCCAGACAGAGCGAGAGATAGTTCAAAGAAGCGATGCCGGTGTCCTGGTCATACACTTCTTCGAAGACGAGCGGGAAGGTCGAGAGAACGAGGTACATGACGCCGTACAAGAACGCTCGGTAGATGGAGGGTGCTTGGACCGCGGGATGCGTGAACATCATGATGAACGGCAAGATCAGTCGTTTCCGCAAGATCTTGCTAAACCGATCGCAGGTGTCGTATTCCGTCCGTACCACCACCCCGCTGTTCCTGCAGCCGCGCCTTGCGATGTCTCTTCGGATCGCCTTCGCTTTGCGGGCTAGAATTGTGGGCGCGAACGTTTCGGAGAGGAAGAATAACGCTAGAACTTGGACCAAGACGTCGAAGATGGAGGTCGACCAGAAGATCCAGCGCCAGGTAGTGTTGGTGGAAATGTATGCGCCGCAGATGGGTGCGACGCACGGGCCGATGAAGGTCAACATGCCGTAGATGGCTTGCCCTTTGCCACGTTCCTCTTTCGACCAGGTGTCTGCTAGGACGCCGTTACAGAGCTGGTGGTTGGTTAGTACGGATACCCAATCGGCGAAACTTGAAACGAGGAGAATGGAGAATTCAAGGACGGAAGGAACTTACCGCCTGTGGAGCCGATCCACCAATTCCACTCAGGAAGCGGAATAGAAGCATCTGCGTACGGTTCTGCGCGAACCCACACGCAGTATTAAAAGCAAGGTAAATTAGATTCGCATACTGCAGCACCGTTACTCGGCCGTAGATCTCCGACAAAGGTGCCAATACGAAAGGCCCTTGGGCGTAGCCAAGTAGGAAAATGGACATGACAAGCTGCTGCATGAAGCCCTCCGGTATATCAAAGTCATCCGATATATCAGGCAGCGCTGGCGTGACCATGGTCGACGAGAACGGCGAAATGAAAGTGAACATAGAAACTAGAATCGTTACGACCCACTTGCGCTTCCATGACCAGTTCAGTGGGTTCGATGGATCGTCTGGGCTGTCCCAAGTCACCTGGTGTCTTCGTTAACTGGGAATGGCGGAAAGGGCATGAGCTTGACGTACCACTATCTCCTCAATGTCGCCGTCGTGCTCATCGTGCAACGAGTGGATATCGGAGCGATACCCCGTACCAATAGCGGACAGTCTCTCGAAAAGCCGCTCTGTGCTAACAAGCGGTCTCCGATCCTGGTCTTCGCTCTCAAACGAGAACCTGGGTAAAGCGATTGAGTCTATACCCTGCTCTTCATCGATAGCGCGACTTTTCTTCTGAAGGCGCATTATTAAGCGAATGTGAAGACCGAAGTCAAAGCGAAAGTATTAGTATTCCGAGATTAAAGCGAGTGTAGTGATACTGTGGAACACTCCAGGTAGATTGCGGTTCTCTTGAATATAGATGCCCAACGGCTTTGCCAGTCCATGACTGTGGCGGTGACTCCGCCCAAGTGTGCCGCAGTGAGGCTGTTCAACATAACTCGGATGAAAGTCGGTCAGAAGCTGAAAGAAGCAATTCATATCGGGCGTTATCGCCGCAGGACACATCATCGCGGTGCTTTAGTGTCTTGGGAGGGCTGAAACACAGGACAGGTGAAAGCACGGAGCCGGGAATAGAAACATGTCGCGTGCCTGCATGGCAGTGGATCCGTACCTTGGTGAGCGACGAATAGAGATGTGCGAAGACTTCATGAGAAAGGCTAACGGCATGTCGATCAGTCTTGACGGCTAACGTCACCACAGGGCTGTGCTCAGATGTACCGCCAAGGGTATACAAGAGCCCAAGCGAGGGTGAAAGGATCTGATTGGCGGAGCCCAGCCGTCAAGACTCTTGGGGGAACAACAAATCGCCATCTTGGTATGGTGGCAAGAAAGACGACCTTGTACAACGAGTGCTTGCAATGAATGGATGGTTAGAAGAAGACCTTGTCAAGACGGCTATGTCCCAGCATGCGTAACCTCAGGCTGTGCTGATGGTACTACGAGATATGTGGTGCCGTCGGTGGCTCTGTGCCGGTATACTGTAAATTCAGGGAATCCAGGAAATCTGAAGTCGTCAGCAGATTGAGGCTTCCGCGTTGCATGCGAAGCGGGTCCTGAATTTGAGGTTATCGGGCTGTGTAAGAAGCTGCAAAGTCCTAGACCAGGACGTCGTGAGTTGCAGGAAATCTACAGGTCTGGCTCCAGCTGCGATGGGTATATAAGTATACTGTTTCGACCCTGTGTATGAGGCATCGGACATTCGCTCATCTCCAACACTCGCTTCTTGCAATATACCTTCGTTTAGTGGCCTTAGGCGCTTCATATTCGGTTTTATTGACCCACCCCATTCGCTTTCGAAGCCTCAGTAAACTTACGATGCTCAACATGCTCCCGGCTGTGGAACCTTGCGGCGTCCCTATTCCCCCGTCTCCAGTCATCCATCCGAAATTGCCGCGATTGAATACGCTGAAGACGTTCGGCCTTCCACCTCAGGAAGTGGATAACCTTATTTCGTCTGCTGCTTCGGCGGACCCTTCGACACCAGTTTCGGAGACCTTGGGTGGCCATTCATTGAGGATCCTCATCGCTCCGTCTGGATTCAAGGAGAGTCTTGGTCCAGAGCACGTCGCCGATGCCATTGAGGCTGGCATCAGGAAGGTAGTAGATGGGAAAGCTGCCGTAACTCGCAAACTTCCATTACACGACGGCGGAGAGGGATTTTGTCGGGCCCTAGTGGCAGCCCACGGCGGGGACATGGTGGAACACGTGGTCACCGGTCCCGTCGGTAGACCGGTCCAATCACACCTGGGCTTCATAGGTGATGATGGGAAGACGGCTGTTCTGGACATGGCGGCAGCTGCAGGCCTCAGGCTCGTACCGAAGGATATGCGTGACCCCACTGTCACTACCACGTATGGCGTTGGAGAGCTTATGAAGAAGGCACTCGATGAAGGATGCACCAAGATCATCATCGGCTGCGGAGATTCCGGAACGTCTGACGGCGGAGCAGGTATGCTTCAGGCCTTGGGTGTACGACTTCTGGATTTAGAAGGGCACGAAATCGCGAAGGCAGATGGTGGCCGATCGCTTCTGGGCTTGGAGAAGCTTGACTGGAGCAGCATTCATCCCCGGCTTCGAAACGACGCCAGTAAGCCTATGCCCCAATTCCATGAGGAGACGACCAAATTAACGAGGGCGCAGGAGACGGTGTCCCGATCGAAGCCGTGTGCAACATCAAGAACGTTCTCTGCGGCGAAGCAGGGGTCGCTCGCGTGTACGGACCTCAGAAGGGCGCCACCCCTCAGCAAGTGGACCTTCTCGCTGCAGCGTTAGCACGTCTGGCGCGTGTAGCGGAGAAAGATATGAAAAAGGACATTTCAGGAGAGCCGGGCAGCGGAGCGTCGGGCGGACTGGGTGCAGGCTTGATGCTCCTCGGCGCCCGGCTGCGCGGTCGGAGCGATGCCATCAACGAGTACTTTGAGTTCGATCGTGTGTTTGAGAGTCAATGGGACTTTGTCATTACTGCCGAAGGCAGTCTTGATTCTCAATCGACCCAAGGGAAGATGACGACGGAGGTGGCTCGTCGCGCGAAGCGGCATGGTGCGCAGGTGGTAGCCTTGGCTGGAACCATTGGCGAGGGAGCGGACGGGTGCTACGCCGCAGGCATAAACGCCTTCACGAGCATCCTGAGGGGACCTTCGTCGCTGGACCGAGCAATTGCTGAGACGGAGCGACTTGTCGAGGACGGGGCTGAGAAGGTGATGCGAATGATAATGGTCGGGTTGACTCTTGCGAGGAGGAATTGACGTGCACCGCCCCTGCCAAGACTTTTCTTCCGCGTAGCCGGGATGGAGTTCCACGTCCTCACAACATGATGGCTTCTCTCAAATACGTACGCTCTCTTTATCCCCTCCCTAACTGTCTCGATTCGCAAATTTGCCCTATCATGGCGTCCGCATATAGTCCAGAGCAAATCTCAGCTTTCCTGCAACACATCCAACTCCCTGACGCTTTCGTGGGCGTGAGTGCCTACGTCTGTATTGGGGCGCCTAGAGCCGCTGGTAGCATCGGGATTGGCCTCGCTTGCGTTTTCGTCTCCATCTTTGTCTTTGTCGTCCTCATTTTGTCTGGATGGATGGCATCATGGTTGGCAGCATTACTCTAGGGGCCACACTCCCAGTCTGCACTTCGCTGCGTCGAGTTTTGACTAAGATATGGGTTCGCCGCTCCGTGGTGGTCACATCGGTATCCCACGAGCAACCATGAATCCGACGATATCTGGGTCATGCGGATGACTTGACTAGTGTCACGGAAAGGCCATCTACAAAACAAGCCAGTCTTCTTGTAGCGTTGGAAGGCTACATGATACAAGTCGTTGCACACACGAGCCGGTATAATTAGCCAGGCAGAACAGACCACAGAGCCTAACTCATCAGAAAAATATGGCAATGCGTCTGACTAAAGAAAAAGCCGACCTAGCTATCCTGCACGCATCTCCTCTCCGCTCTTCCGTTCCACATCATACGCCGCCAAGCGTCTACCTACTGTCCCTTCAGCGCACGCGCCCTCCTCTCCTCGATATCACCCTCAGCTAGCCACCGGCTCGCCTTCACGAGCTGGATCACATTAATGATCTGCTTGCCCGCCATGATGGGGAAGGAAATGACAGCCAAGATCCAGGGGACGGTGGAGTCCATTTTATTAGCGCTACAATGGAAAGTTTAGCACATGCGGACATGTGAAATCTTAGGTTACGGAAATTTAGGATGGGGGGATTTTGTGCAGAGATGGAAATCGGACACTGCATTGAAGAAAGTCGTAGACGTACCGAGCATATTCCATTGCGCCTGCCGACCACGGGCTCGTGAATAGCATAGAGCAATCTAGCGCCTCGGGCGTCCCGACGGGCAGGCTTGCGGGGTTATCCGGGGTCTGGAGGAGGGTGGGCGAGAGGTAGGGCGAGGAGAAGGAGAGCAGGTAGAGCGCGATGAAGAAGAGCTCGTTCAGGGCGCAGAAGGTGAAGAGGACTTTCTGGAAAAGGATCAGTTTATTTGCGTCGTGGGGGACATAAGGTGAGGTGGGGTTAGAGGATTCAGGTTTCATGACGGGGGGATAGGGAAGGGGTGGAAAATGAGGGCTCTAGGTCCGGCGCATCTTATTCGAATAATACTTCTTCAACACCCAACTCCTGCTCTTATGCACATTCTTGTGGCTCTGCCCGCTTTCTCCCATGCTTAGCGTCGCATACATGTACATATAATGGCTCGCCAGATCTAGGCTGATCAGCCCCTAGAACATAATGCTCCACCGCGGGAACACGCTAGCAAGGAAAACAAGCAAGCATGACGTAGTACAGCGGTCCGTCACCACATCAAGCACTCTGCCGAACTTTGTCTCCTGGTTGAAGTGCCGCGCCGCTATGCCGTCTAGCGCATCAAGCAGGCAGGATGCACTGTAGAGGAGGGAACAGGTGCGGGGGTGGAGCGGCATGTAGTAGAGGGAAGCGATAGCGAGGACGACGCGAGAGTAGCCTAGAAGGGAATTGTAAGTTTGCGGGTTTGCAAAGTAGGAATAGGGGTTTTGTACCGACTAGATTTGGGTAGAAGAGGAAAATATTTTTTTTTCCGTTTCTTGGGTTTGTGATGGCGCAGGCCATAGTATATAGTATGTGAAGTTGGCAGTGGAATAAACTAAGTTCACCATCTGCTGGAAAATGTCAAGGGCAGATATCCCCGGAGCAATGTATAGTGTCCAACTGTATCGCGTTCGACGCTCGTGCAGCTGTGGTCGTTTCCTGCTCCTTCACGGTGCGCGCTAGCCCTGTGGCTGAACTAAGAGGTACCCGGGGCCGAGGTAAATGCCGACGCATGCGCCGGCTGGAAGTTCATCTGACTGTGCCCACTCTAGGGTGTCCTCGAGACGTAAACCAGGCCACCCAGGCCATGACTTCTCGCCATCGTCGGCGAACACCGTTGTAAGAACTCCATGATAATCAATATGTGGGAGGTGAAAGGCCCCTCTGTTGCCGCAGAGCTGGAAGCGTGCGCACTCTGAGAGGTCGGAGAGAAGCCGTTCGGTTGCTTTGCCGTTCTCTAGCTCCTCTTAAATGGCGTCCAGGGTCGTATATGCTTCGAGTCCAGCCAGACAAGATAGGATCGGATTTTGTTTCTATCCACGAAGATTCAGCAGGTTAATCGGGCCTTTGCTTTCATCGCGAAACAGAGCGGTTGCGGATCTCGATTCTAGTCGTTCGGGGACCACTACATCCCCTTCTGCGTCGAAGTCATGGACGTCCAGCGTAGGTCGCGTTTCTAATATCGTCAGATACCGGTCTAACTGTAGTCGTTCGACTTGAGTATTCAACTCGGCAGGGATCAGAAGTAGCAAGAGCGGTGTAGCTTCCGCCAAAATTGACCTCGCCTCCCTGGACGAACAGACAACAAAATAATCAGTGGCTCTCTTCCATTCTCCTGCCAGATACTGGGCAGCAGTAATTAGCTTGCCTGGCGTACAGCGTTCAAGGATCTCTCCGTATTTTCTGATTTGGGCCTGAAGTCGCGTCTGGGATGCCGGGTTATCGACTGTCCTTATAAAGTCCCGCGCAGTTTCAATGGCTTCGTTCGCTCTCTTCATGTACTTGGAGATGAGGTTTTCCCACCGTAACTAGGCTTCCAATTCGCTAAGTACCTGGCTGGCGTAGGGCTGGCCGTGACCTCGGTGATGTATTGGGAGACTTCCATAGCCGTGCCCGGCTGCTGTAGGGAAAGAGAATGGCTTAGCCTCATAGAGCCGTTGCTTCTTCTGGAGGGGTTCGTATTGGTCGAGGTCAGAGACGCACTGGCCGATGTCGGGGAGTGAGCGTCGTCGGCGAGTTGTTGTCGCGTCTGTAATAGGACCAGTGTCCTGAACAGCAATAGGCTCCACAGAGTGCCTCTTAGATGCCATAGTCAACAGTGCCTTGGTGAACCTCTGGAGATGCGAATAACATAGTTTCTGAGAATCGAATTGCTCTGCAGACCCCACAAGGAGGTCAGACGGGCGATCCAGCAGCCTCAAGAGCGAATCCGGTACTTCTGGGCAGCATCGCTTCCGAAGTAGACTTTCGATGTTGGATAGTCTGGATTGGCGAGGCGTAGATTTGGCATGACATCCACTGTTCGGCGTCTCGCGGTAGGATGGCATGTTTGTGCGTTGGCGGAGTTACCTTCCAACGGGTCCTGCCAAGTCGCCTGAGGTGCCGTCGTCGTCGTTGCTACCCCTTGCGGTAGTATTTTCAGGGCGTCCCCGTGGCATTTCCTTGGTGGTGTCTCCGGGGAGAGAAAAGGCAGTGGCGGAAACATCGTCAGGGGAGGAGAAGTCAGTGGAATTGGTAGAAGAGGAAGTATCGGTGGTGTCGGTAGCTGGCTGTGCAGAGCTCGTCGCATCGTCGCTGCTGTCGTCAGCACTGGCTTCCGCCGAGCCTGGTTGGTTGGTTCCCTCGACTGCGAGTTTGTACGAACCCACGCTGTCGATGCTGCTAGTTCCAGTTCCGGGAGTGACGGCATGTGCGATCCGCACTATGAGACCGAACTTGTCGAACCCGAAACCGTCCGGCAAGTCTTTCATCGTCAGTGGTCGGCAGTGCAGGACTACCTCTTCAGTGTCGCCCTTGATGACGAAGGTCTCTGTGTGGTCCCAGGCCGCTAGGTTCTCCAAATCTGCGTGACTGATAGGATTTGCCGAGTCCTCAATCAAGCGTCGCTGGGGAATTTGATGCCGTCGAAGCATAAGGTTGGAAACTGTGCGTGCTGCGGTGCGAAGCGTTTCGCAGAACCTGAGCCCTCTAAAAGTCCACTTGTATTGTTGGATCACTTCTCGACCCCAGAGCCTTCCAACAGCTTTCAGACTTGTAAGGCGCTTAGACTCAGCTACAGCAACGCGAGCTCCCACTCCTCTGTCTCGTCGTGTTTCTGGTTTGTCGCCGGGACACTGTTCTCTTTGAAAGTTCTATATGCCGCGCATTCGTCAAGCATGACATGCTCGTACACGGCAATCAGAAGCCGCAAATCGGCATGCCTTCGGAGCAGGTCATCTCGTGTCCTGGTACAAAGCCGATATTTGTCCGCGTCGGTCTCGTGGTGGCGGATCTCTTCCTGAAATCGGGCGATTTCCTTGAGTTGATCGTCACCCAGCACGAGGGAGTCGTCTCCGAGTCCGTTATCGGGTTCGGTATTGGGCAACCCAACCGTGGCCGGACGCTCAACGAACGGATGCGCCATATTCGCAGCAACCTATGGTCGTGTCGAAGTGAGCAGCCCGCTGATGGTCGTCGGTGACCCACCTAACTTTGTGGAAAAACCACAAAACTTGGTGGGTCCGCCCGACGCAATCCTATTGGCCTGCCAGCCCCTGCACTCCCTTGCTGAGTCTTAGCTTACTAATATCGTTAGACGCGTCTCTTCGCCATCCCACGGTCCCAGTTTTCGGCCACTTCTTAGTGCGTGGTTCCTCTGCCTTTGGGCCTTGTTCTGGGTCTCCTCCGGTTCGGAATCTATGGGGGCCTCAGCAACATCGAAGCGTCCAGTCTCTGATGTCTTTTTCTTTTTAGGGGGACATGAGTACCAGAACTTGCAGAATCCAGAGGATGGGGCGTGACATCATTTGCCCAAGCACCCATCGACAAGTGTGGGGGGCCTGTTGGCGACATCCATCGTCAAACGGCCGCGATACAATAGCAATTATCATTGGCTGAAACTCAATATTCCTTCGGTCTGCGAGCTTGACGACTCGGCAAACCGATGCCCCCGGTTCGGTGGCATTTGTGAGTCGTGCTAATAGGCAGTACCTACGAAGCAGTAATTTTTATGACCTCTTCATAAGAAAACGACGCAAGAATTGTCTCTAACCTAGTCTAGGTTGGGCCTAAGGTCTGTGCAGGAGGCTGCTTGACAATGGGGTCCTTAGCTTGAAAAGCAGTAGTGAGGGAGGCATTAAAGCTGTAGCGCTTGGCGAGAGCCGGACTATCCGAGCGCGAGCGCGGGAGACTATCGCTCGGTATGTCGTCCGTCCAGAAACTCAGAGGCAGGTTACTATATTTATCTCCCTCAATCATGTCGAAGGCAGTCGGCGCGGATTTGTAACTAAGCACCGTCAAAGGAACGGCTCTATGGGAGGACAGGTCACTGGTTCTTGGCGGACGAGTGTTAGATGACAAGGCGGATAGAAGTTTTGGCAAGCCAGCCAGGCGACATCGATGCTGTCGAGGATGTCACAGTTTCGGGGTTTTGAGATCAGAGTGGACTGGTGGGGTGGGTCTATTTTTGTTGCAGGCGGACTGTTCGAGAATAGGGCATTAAGCGCCAGCGCTTAATGGCTGCCCCCAATCGCCCCGCCTTCGCCGATCCATGCCACACTGAGCCTCATTTCGTCGTACGGTTATCAAGGAGCCGCAGAGTTGATGCCCGTGCCCTTGAGACGTCCTGACATGACATGCCTCACTACTGCTAGCTAAGTGGGAATGCTTGGGCCCTATTTTGGTCTTCACCCTTGACGGCCTGAGGCCCCTGTTCTGGTCCCTTCTGTCTGGTCTCCGTTCTGGGACCCTGCACTGGCTGCAACCTCAATACTTTGCGCCTTTGGACGCCAGCTCGTAGTGCTGAACGAAATGCTCACCCCAGAAACGGACCAGCGTCTTCAGAGGACCGAGAAATCTAGATTTGATCTTCGATGTGTCCCCGACAACGTTAACGAACTCCTCCCACTGCGCTCCGTCATCCTTTTTTTTTTTTTTTTGTCGACCGGCTCCGTAGTGGTGATTGATGTTGAAAAGGAGGACATCCAGATGGACCCACAGTGACAGACAAATCAATCACTCCCATAGCATGCAGGAGCACATATCGAAGCCCAACTCAATGCGCGCATCAGCGTGGAGCATGTTAGCCAGTGCCAAGCGTGCCTGCCATGTGGCATAGGTAGCAGTGCGTCAGCGCTGGCGAGCTAGCCCTCTCTAGAGGTCCATCTTTTGGTCCATTCTAGACAGGTCCATTTCTGGACTCCATTCTGGAGGAAATCTGTTTCTTGTCTCAATTTTCTGGAGGGCCCATTTCTAGTCTCCAAGACGGGGTCCAAGTCTCGGACACTTCGCTGACTCCCGCAGACCTCACGCGGGCCATCCCTGGCTTTGCATGCCCTAATTGTTTCGCCCAGTGTACCTCCTGCCAGTTGGACGCGCAGAAGCTAAGTCAGTTGCTACCATGTTGCTCGACCAGCGAGTGGCTCACGGGACTTCATCCGTTCCTTCCTCATTTGGGGTTGTCCACCCCATCAACAGCATCTTGACCGCCTAATTCTCAATCTAGCACCCTGGCAGCAAGATCCTTCGCCCATCGCTGTCTCATTCGTGTCCCTCTGCTTGCACGCAATCCGACACCCGTGTCCACCCCCTTCCTACCAGCCAGTGTCTCTGCGTAAGTAGCCATATCCCTTTGCTGCACAGAACAGGAGCTCACCTGGTGCAGGCTGACTAATCCATGGAGTTTGATGACCCCGTGAAGCCAGCCCCAAAGAATGGCAACTGGCAGGAATATTACATCCCTCCAGTTTCGCCGGTACAGACCGATCCTGTTCACAACCTTGGTGAAGAGCCACCAAATAAAATACCACTTTGTCCACGTTCCCCACTGCTCGTGGCTCGAAGTCATCCCCAGCCACAGCCGCCAAAGCAGTGCATCAGTAGGGAGCCCAAAGTTCACAAAACCCGACATGTACAACGAGTAGGTACCCCGGGGATATGTCCTAGCTAGTAGTTAGCACAGTTTAGACTGCGAGATATATGCCGCGTACCGCCAATTTGCTACTTTGCAAATGCTTGTCCAGTTGCTCCTCCAGTTGCTTCTTGACCACCGTAAGTTTCTCCTCCAGAGCTGCTGTACGTGAGGTTCAAATTTGGTCTCGACCTGGCATTGTTCATTGTATTGATACCCGATCTCCCAGTGGTTTTCCAAGAGCCACCGTGTCCAAAAATTGTCGTCGTCCGCGTTGAGCTTCCGGCCGCTCCACCTCTCCGACACAAAACCTGCGAGGAATCGGCTGTTCTAGACAACCTCGGCTCGAAAAGCCGCCATTCGACCGGACAAACACGAGATCGATCCGTCTATTGCCAGCGTTGTCGAGTTCTCGAAATGTCGCCGCTCAATGTAGTCGGCAAAGATCCAGTCAACAACCCTCTCTGCGATGGACGTAGTCTCGACGCGCCTGGTTCGCTGACAAGTCCCAACTGCCCCAACAGACTCCTTCTCGAAGGGGGCAAGCATCCATCGGAGAGTGTGCTCGCCGTAAGTGATGTCATCGTCTGCAAACACTATGACCTTGTGTGACTTCTTTATAGAGCTAGGGAGATTCTCGATGGCACGTTTGAGTTGCTCCCGCTTGTTGGCCTGGTCTGCCACCAGCTGAATCGTGACATCGTCTTGTTTATGGATATGTCCAAAGAGACCTTTGACGGCTTCATATCCAGAAAAGGGAACACAGACGGAAATATGCTTGCACCCAGCTCGCATGTGACATTGGATTCCTTTTGAAAGACCGCCGAGGTTCTCGCCAAGAGTTGCGAACGATCGTTACGTCGGACGGTGTGAGGGTCGGCTGGCCTGGAATTCGGACAGACTTGTATGTCCAGTGGGCAATGGTTTGAATAACGAGCCGTGTGGATTGAAAGAGGCTAGAAAGATTATTTTGTGTCCTGGACGAATGAAATTCGCAACTTACAACACCATAGTGAAGGAGATGATGGCCCAGGTTTCTTGGCCCAGACGTGGCGGAGAGGCCATGGGAATGTGTCTTGACAGAAGGATAGGCCGTATCGTGAGCCGCGATGTGATGCCAGGCAGAGGCGTTGAGATTGATGGCCCTGTGAAGTTGATGATGTGTTAGTATATATCCGATCTCGGGACATCAGCCTCCTTGGGTGACTGGACCCTCTTACATGAACAGCAATGGCCTCTTAGATGTGTGGGCTGATGGAACTGTTTCTGCAGTGGTTACAGCACCGCCTACAAAAACCCGAATTTGCAACGTCGACCGGATTAGTGCATTCACACTAGCAGTTGCACGAGACGACCGGGCATGGTTGCGGTGGTGGAGTTCTTGACGGGGAACGAAGGGCATTCTTATACGTGCCGACCGGTGTGTTCGGATCCAAGCTGGCTGAGCGACTGACAAACATGGACAGAGCAGGTCCTGGCGGGAGCTGAACCAAACATGTCTAGTCTGGGGACATCACTTCCGTCCCGTCGAATCCTTAGGCATGACCCCTGCGTTCACTCGGTCGTTGGCGGTCTCCTCACATGGGTACACCTTCCCCGTTCCCGCCGTGGCTGATCATCCCAGCCATCTCCCCTGTTCAGCAATCGAATGCGTAGTGTCCATGCCAGTACCATAAATAAGCATCAGAATAGTTAGCCAACGACTTGCCAGGGACCTCATCTCCCACGAATATGAAGCTGCATTGTACATGCTCATAGCCTCAACGCCTTGGAGTCAGCCGCGGGCAGCATTGGTGGACTGTTACCACGGACAGGCCCGCTATGCACCGAGTAACTGGGACATACCTAGAAACACCGCGAACACATCAAGACCTCATTCTTGCAGCTAACTAACAGCCGAAGCTGGTCAGAGATGCAGTGAGTATGCCGCTGGCCGGCGTTGACCGTGGACTCATCCTTGTGCTGCCGCTCTTTGGAATTGCATTTCTCGCAATGACATATACCACCTAGATTTGCGCATTGGGTAAAGTCCCTATACCGGTGGGCGGAGAACGAGATCTAATTGGATAACGACGGTTTGGGGTTAGTCTCTTCACCAGTCGCCCAATAATCTAACGTGATTGGACGATAGCGGCTCCGAGGCTACCTATGGGCTCGTCAAACGACCGCCGGGCGACAACTGGGAGCTGCCCGTGAAGGAGATGGGCTCGACTGCGTCCCGGAGGCCCGTCTGGCTCTGCACATATCATTTCATTACTGCACTTTAGTGGCACGTATTTGAGGCATGCGTGCTATTTCGGCAGGACGGAACCAGATGGATGCTGTCTCTCATTTTCCTGCTAAGTAGATTCGGAGGGGGAAAAAAGAGTTACACAACCCTCGAAGCAAGGAGACCCCAAGCGCGCGTCCTCGAGAGCAGCGGTACATGCATGGATCAAAATATCGTCGGTAATGACGGCCGTGAACAAGAAGTGCCTCAGGTAACTACGAATTATGGTCAATCCCTTCAGACCAGTAGGCGATGACCTTGAAAGAGGTCTAGCTGACAGGTCGCCTTTTCTCACGCCCCAGTGAACGCCGCCAAGCTCAGGTGCTGCCGCCGCCGCCGCTGCCGCCCTGTCCCTCATAGTCAACGTCTGGTAGGACTATGGATTTGGCTGAGGAGTTACCTTTGCCTCCTCTTCCTTCTTCTTCTTCTTGGCGTCCAGTCGCTTCTTCTGAGAACTCGTGCCCGTCTCATTCACAATTGTGATATTCTTCGACCCCGCAGTGGTGATGGAGTCATTGACCTCCTTCCTCGCCTCTGGAGAGACATAACCCTCCTGCCCGGGCTCGGACATTCTGTATTTTTGGTGCGGGGGTGTGGGGGTTGGGGTTGTCCTTTACGGTTCTGGGAGTAAGTGGTGGTCGAGTGTTTGGGATCGGGTGTGCTTGAGAGTTTGACGACATGGATCGGACTGGGTGTGGCCCAAGGACGGCCTATTTATGCTTTGCTGGGGACGCCAGAACAGGCTCCAGAACAGGCCCTAGGACAAGGCTCCAACAGAGTTGGGCGACGGAGTGCGGAGACAATGGACAGAACGGTGGGGGGTTGCGGGGTTGACGTGCAACGCGGGCTGGGGTCGCATCGCGCGAAGTCTGCCTGTTTGAAAGGTCGTCCAATCACGTTGGATTATTGGGCAACCGGTGAAGAGACTAACCCCGAACTGTCGTTATCCAATTAGATCTCGTTCTCCGCCTACCCGGTGTAGGGGCTTACCTCTCTGGCCTCGTTAGGCCCGGGCGGGGCACGAGGACGTGTTGCTCCATCACCGGGCCGAATATGATGCATCCCTTGCAGTATGTACATGCGGCACGGCGTAGTGTAATCCAGCCAACGAGAAGCACCTCGGCGTGTGTCGTCTGCGAAGGACTGCGTGCGGTTCGGCCCTGCCAGGGTTCTGCATCGAGCAAAGCTGTGGGCAAGACAGGTGAACATTTGTAGTATACCCTGGAGGCTCAACGGCGAGAAGCATAAATGATGAGAGCACACTCACAGATTAGCCAGGCATCGTCCTGTTGAGAGAAGGCTTCAGCCAACGCTTAATATAATCTCACCCTCAAGAGATGTGTACGAGGATTTTGAGGACGAGCGGTCTTAGTACGTCAGTACTATGTTGTACCAGCATCGGTAGGCCGTCCAGCAGCGTGGCATGACCCCGGGCGGCCTGTTCGGACTCTGTCGATGAGAGTTGGACGACGACGGTGGCGAGACAGGCGGAGCGCATTGCGCCACGATAAATGGAAGGGTCGCTAGCACGCGATGGTGTGCTATCGAGATGGTGGATGGGCCGATTCTGGTTGAATTGAAGGTAGAAGAAGCTATTGGTGGGGCTATGGACTGGATCTTCACTAAAAGTCACGTGACCATTCGCTTCGGTCACCGCCCCGACACCACCCGTTGACAATTCTGGCACCAACAGCATGCGGCCCATGCGCAAAGTCGAAGCGCCGAAGCCCTCGACAGATTCGCAAATAAAAGAAGTCTGCGAGTGGTTCCAGTGCGAGTATGGCGTACGTCGGGAGTGCCATTCCTGAGGAGGCTCTCGGGGAGAGTAGCCGCTCAGGAGCCGACATCTCAGCGTTGACTGCCATCTTCAGGCATGATAGCTCTGGCCTACTGTTGGACGATCCCGTCTTTGGCTTTCCTGGCGGGTCTCTGTTTCCGGCGCCAGCTGTTGATGCCGCCGTCGAGTAAGCCACTTCGTTCCCTATCCTCTGACTATGTACTAACAATGGCCAGCTTGGTCAATGTCTCTGTCGATGCCGGCGCTCAGGGGCCGCTGATGCCAGACATGGTTGTTCAAGACTTGGCTGAAACCGATGGTTCGAATTCTACAACAACGGACACCCTACTCAATGATTCAAGCTGCCCTTCCCCAAGGTCGCGACTACGCAAGATTGCCCCGAAGCCCGCTGACAACAATACTCTAGCCCTGCGGGTTCAAGCTGGGGTCTGCAAGCCTGCCGTCAGAACCAAGCGGACCTCTTTCAATACAGCGTCTATTAGAGCCGAGACGAGCCTGACGCGAACTCTGAACTCGTGCGTCAGGTGCAGGTTCGTTCGAAACAGGGTAAGTGATAACATATAAACAAGATCTGCAATCCCGATCTGATACCGATTCAAAGTGCTCTCCCAACCCACATGACCTTGATGGGCCGTGCCTTACCTGCATGAGAACGGTTCCCAAGATGGCAAGGCTTCCATGCCTCAGGTACAAGATCACAGAGAGCAACCTCTACCGGACCGCCTTCCAGCACTTTGAGTTCTTCAGGCTACATCTGATGGTTGGTCCCACCTACGGTGATTTCTACATCAAACGGCAGTGGACGCAGAGCGAGACGAAGGTCCTAGAATTCGCGCAGGACAGCAACATCGTCCTCAAACTGAGGGTGCGGGAGTTTATGCCCACCGCTGAGGAGCTCCTGTCTGACGACACGAGGGGCAACAAGATGTACGGCATCCCGTGGGCGATCGCCGACCCGGACGAGGCGACGAGGGCTGTGAACCTCTACATTGATCGCTGCGTTGAGGCGTACCTGAACACCATTCTGGACGACTCTAATCATCTCGTATGGGATGTCTTTCACTGGGCTATGAGGCTCTCGGTGTTCCCCGAACCAGTACGTCTCCGCCTTTTCCCGTCAATTACAGATGGGAGTTATCGGAAAACTTGTGGCACTGACAGCTCAGAACAAACTCTTATCCAACGTGATTCGCCTTTGGGTGGCATGTCGATTCCTCGAGGGCCGCTGGCGGTGCTCGGGAGGGGACACTCTCGGCGCGGAGGGCCTCTCGCACCGCTACGGCAGGAACCCCATCGTCCAAGTGCCACCATTCATCAACTACCAGATGGCCGCCGTCTTCACGGAGCGGATCCTGCAGCCACTGCGCATCACGGTCCTGAAGCGGCTCCAGGACGTGATTTTAGCCAACAAGGCGAGCAACTGGTTCGTAATTTCTCTGAGCGTGTTCATCCTGCTGCACAACTGCGAGCTGCAGTGCCGGTTCCATAGGGCTTTCGCAAAGCGGCGTGGATTTCCGGTAAGCATATTCTAGCCGGATGCAATAACGATAAACCTCTGGAGGCTTGCTGAACAGCGAGATAGGTGCGATTCGTAGAAATGCCCATCATCCGGGCTATACACTCTAGCGCAAAGACGATCCTCGCCCACTTCCACTACATCTGTAAGGGCCAGCGGCCGTTCTCCCCAGACTCCAACTGGGACTCCCCCGAGATGAAGAGGATGGCGCAGCTCGACGACGAGCAGATCCGCTTCCTGAAGCAATACCAGAATCTGGTCCGGCAGAAAGGTGGGTGTCCCTGAGCTTCACCACCGCAGCTGTCTTGTTTGCTAAGATGGCACAGCCGCCGTAATGCAGGCTGTTAGTCTGACCCACGATTATGAAGAGGGATACTGGTTCATTGCGCAAATCTTTGATCCCGACTGGGTGCCGAGACAAACCAACGAACACTCGCTGCCGGCTTAGCCTATCCGGGCAGATTGACCGATTTGCGTGGGCTGCCCGTGGTGATAACTTGTCAGCTTGATTTCATGGGGGACGCGAGGTTGTGCAGGTGCCGAATGACAGGCATGAACAGGCACCATTGAATCGGATCCCGAGTATACAGGGAGCGAAGTTTTGGTCGGGTTCGTTTTGACAGAAATCATAACCATTTTTAGAGTAGCCCGCACTGAAGGTGTCATGGAGTTGATCTACGTCCTTGGCCCTGAGCCTCACCCTTCCACAATGAACAGATCGTGCTTTCTTTGCAGCCTCTGGCAAATCTCGATAAAGTCCGGTTCGTTCTCCGCCGTCATCACGCCATGCCTGATTAGATACGCCAGCCATATCATGGCTCGATTTGCCACGAACTCCCCCTCCATCAACGCGCCCTTGACATCATCCAGTGTCATGAGCGTAAACGCCTCGACTTCGTCATTGCCCGGTCGGGGGATCATGTCCCTACCAATCTCCATCTCGTAGAGGTACGAGATGATGTGCTGGCAGCCAGGCTTGCCGTTGCTGGTGATGGACATCTGGTACGAGACGGTGCCGCACGCGGTGATGTTTGCCCTCGTGTACTCCTTGGGAACGGATGCCTCAACGGCAATCTTGCGCGCCATGCAGTCGACAGGCCGCTCCCCAGACCGGACAACCCCCGCGACGGTGCTGTCGAGCTTGTTGGGCACCGTCGGCTTCGTCGCCGACCGTTTCGGCACCCAGTACTTGGTGTCGTTGCCATCCCTAACGAACCCAATCACGTGGGAGCTAAAGCTCACGACGCCGAAGGGGTCGAGGCCGCTGCGGTCCGTGTCGAGCACGTGTTCACCCTCCGATGACATGACGCGCAGGGCCTCGTCGTAGAACTTCCGCGGGCTCGTCGGCGCGCCCTCCTTCACCGCTCGCAACAGCATTTCGCGCATAACCTGCGTCCGCTCCTGGAAGGAGTCCGCCTGCACCATGGTCAGCAGGCGCCGCTCGCTGTTGACCTTCCAGCTTGGCGACAGGTTGAGCCCCTGCAGGATGGATTTGTGCATGTAGCCGAAGGGCTTGGGGTAGCCCTCGATCATGAAATAGTAGTAATCCTGCATCCAGGCCTTGTATGCGGCCGGATTTTGCTGGTAGTATGGCCATCTGGAGCGTGTTAGCTTGGTGTATGGGTAACTGAGGCATCATCGCCCACGAACGGCTGCAGGCTACTCCCGCACAACTGTATGCAGGGGACTCACGTGTCGACCAGCTTCACGAGCGATAGGCCGCTGAAAGGCTTCGATGACATTGCTGAGTAGAAGCGTCTCATTCCGCTTCGCGACGAGCAAGCAAGCTGCAGCTGTGGCCGGTTACGGCAGAAAAGCTAAGAAAGTGGTGATGAGCGCGGCGGAGGCAGGTCGCGCCGCCGTCAATCCACTCTCGGGAATCCGAGGACGAAGGCAAGAAGACGACGTTTTCCGGTCCTTCGGCGTGCTGATCCTAAACTCTGGTGTGATTATCGGCGACCGGCGAAATGGGACGTGGGACGGTCATGTCAGGGCTGCTTTGCCACATCTCGCAATTCCGGGGATTACCGTTGCGCCAACCGGAAACCCCTCATCTATCGTATGCATAACACCACCCCTTAGATTCTCTTCAAATTTTGAAGGATCATTCTTCAATATATGAAGGAGAGTTATTCAGAATTTGAAGACAAATTATTGTCTCGTTGAAGAGAAAATGCGAAGTTTCTTATGCTTGTGTATTTTCTCTTCAAATTTTGAAGAACTCTCCTTCATGACTTGAAGAGCAATCCTTCAAATTTTGAAGAAAAAGTTATGGAGCGTTGAAGAGAAATTCGTGGATGAATTCATCTTTTCTTGAAATTGCGGGGCCCCGCGCGCGCGCGAAAATCGAGAGGCTGCCAAGATTTCCACGGATTTATGCATACGATAGATACGAGGCACCGAGCATCGGCATCAGGCTTTTCCGACCCGAAGCCCCATTTTTCTGCCCAACTTATTTTGCCCGCGCTTCTTCTCTCGCAGCAGTTTTATCACCCACGCTTCTTCCCTGGCTCCTCTTTTGCGCTTCTGCCCCCGCTCCTCCCTCTAGCCGCGAGCGTGTAAACCCAATCAACTCTATGGACATCGACAAGAACCTCGAACGTGTCAAGCAAGTCAAGGGGCTTCGGTGGCTCAACCGTTTGAGAAAAAGAACGGAAGAGATACCGGAATGGGCATCGACATTCCATCCAGAGAGACTGCCTTGTCAAATGGAAGGAGACGAGCTTTATGGCGGATTTAATCTATGTCAGAAGGTGGTTTTTACTAACAACGAGGCATGGATCATTCGCTTTCCAATAGCCGGCAAAACGAGTGAGGCACACCTCGACGAGAAGGTCGCTGGCGAGGTGGCGACATTGAGGCTTCTCCACGAGCGAACCAACATTCCCGTCCCCAAAGTCATGGCTTGGGGCCTCGCCATCGATAATGCACTCGGCCTGGGCCCGTTTATCATGGAGGAATTTATCCAAGGCGAAAGCCTCAAGAACATTCTGAGGGAAGAGGCCGAGGGATCTATGCTCTTGAGGAATGACCTGGACGACAAGGAAGTCGAGATCATATACCGACAGCTCGCTCAATTCACGCTCCAGCTCTTCGACCTCAACTTCAGCCAGATCAGCGGTCTACCCTTTGCATCGACCCATGGGCGGCGGCCGCTCACAGTGACGGCCCACGAGATCATCCGCCTCGGGGGGGTTGACGTTCTCGGTATTGCTATGCTCTCCCCGCCCCCTCGCCTCGCCTCTTTCCAATACTAAGAACGATCAGGCCCACGCAGTGAAGGATTTTCGACAACCAAGGAGTATTTCGACCACGTCGTCGAGCAACACTGGCGACAGCTTCTTGGACAGCTGAATTCGGTCGAGGACGAAGACGATGCCCGACAGAAATACATCTTCTTCAGGGTTCTGAAGTCCTTGACCGACCGTCATGTCTGGCCAGAGTACAACGAAGGACCATTCAAGCTCATATGTGACGATCTCGGCCTAGCAAATATGATTGTCGACAGCAGGGAGAAGCTAAAAATCACTGGAGTCGTCGATTTTGAGTGGTCGTATACCGGCCCGGCTCAGCTACTCGGCACCGCACCCTGGTGGCTCCTCCAGGAAAGGCCAGAACTCTGGGACTTCACCCCCGACATGAGAGCTCGGTTTCTCAGGCACTTGGGCTTATTTAAACGCGTTCTGGAAGAAGAAGAGAAGCACGCGCCAGAGTACCAGAGCAGGGAGCTCTCGAAGTTGGTCGAGCGATCCGAAACCGAGGGGACGATGTGGTACCACATGGTCCTGCAGGGGTTCTTCCACGGTCCTGGCAGCTTGCCCTGGGAGCAGCTGAAAGACCATACTCCAGACTGGGACTTGCTTGCTTCAGGAATTCCCGAGGAGGATATTCGGTCTTTTGTCGCCGCCAAGATGGAGCACTTGAAGCTGCACGACGAGCGGCTGAAAAAGACGGAGACCACATACGATGAGATGCTGGCTGGAAAGTGGTCTATTCAAGGGTTTATCGACGAGGTCGAAGCCCCATACAAACATGCTGCAGAGATTCCTGAGGAGGGTATTGGGTCTTCTGTCGCTGCGGAGATGGCACACTTGAAGGTGCACGATGGGATGGCTGAAAAAGATGGAGACCACCCGTGATGAGATGTTGGCCGAAAGGTGACGGGTCGGACCGGCCACAGTGCGCAAAATTCAGCTCGTCCATGTTTTGCCGCGGTCCAAGCTCCGCGAGTGGGACGGGGTTGCGGCCGGCGAGGACGAAAGGTTCCCATCGCTATAGCGGTAGACTTGAAGCTACGAAGCAATAAATCCAGGCGGCATCCCCGCCGGTCATCGTCAGACCGTCCATTGGATTTCCCTCGCCGCACGAAGATATTGTTGGCCTCGGCGGACGAGCCCCACGACGAGGAGCCTGCCAAGACCGCCACCCTCGCTGGCGTCTGCGCTCGGTCCAACCAGCGACGAGGGAGAACAGACTCCATGTCGACTATTCCGACACCCACAGCCATTGATGGCCGCTCGCGGGACGGGTCGTAGGGCTGCATTTATGGACGCAAATCGCAGGTCGCATTCCGACAACTCTAACCACCCTGACGATTCCCACCACCACCAAGAGCCGATCGCTGCAGACCTCCCCCGAATGGAAGACCTAGTGGAGGACATTACGCACACAGAGTTTGCGCAAGTCAAATGTGCTGAGCAATAACCCGCAATGTCTATTTATCCGCCAACACCTTTGGATCCTCTCGGGCTTCCCCAGTGATCTCCCTCATCCGAGCATACAATCCTGTGTCCTCTCTTTCCCACCTCTCACCATTCGGAAATACCACTTTCCGTAGTCTGTTGATCCAAGGTATCAATGGCTGGTAGTATGGCGTGAAGTTCTCTTCTGCGGATCTGATGAAGTCCTCTTTAGACGCATCTGCGCCACTTTCACTCCAGATATCGGAGAACAATCTCCAACTGCAGGAAGCCCGCGTCGCCGTTGTCGAGGCATGCGAGCAACTCAAAGCCCTAATGATGGGCCCTCGAGAGCTTCTGGCGGTAAACGTACGATTCCCACAGGGAAACCTAAAACCTAGATTCTGATGCGATAACAGTGGACGGCGAATACTAGCCTGAGAGCCATTCTTCATTACAAGCTAGACAAAACCTTTCCTGTCGGCGAGGAGTCGTCATTCGAAGCATTGGCTGAAGCCTCTGGTCTTAGTTATCATGACACCCGCCGGCTAATCCGACATGGCATCTTGAACCACTACCTATTTCAAGAGCCGTCCCCCGGCGTCATCACGCATTCGGCTCTCACGAAGGCCTTGGCCGAAGATGATCTCCTGCGCAATGCCGTCGAAAATGCGGTAGAAGAATTCGTTCCGGTGAGCTGTAAAGTACGTAGTATGCCCAGGATAGCTCGTCCAAAGGCTAAAAGAGGTGCAGCTTGTGGATGCCATGGAAAAGTGGCCTGGATCTGAGGAAAACAACGAGACGGTAGTATAATTCCTAATTCCCAGCTCGACTCTCTCTGAAGCTCACTCGTGCCAGGCTTTCTCGCTTGCTAATGACGGCAAGTCAAGCATGTGGGACACCTTCCAAACATATCCTGAGCGGGCCAACGATTTTGGAAGGGCGATGTCACATTCTTCTGATTACGACTCTGAACTTCTTCTATCAAACTTTTCATGGCCTGGGGAGGGTGTCGTGGTTGATGTCGGCGGATCACACGGCAGCGTTGCCGTCGACATTGCGCGGCGCTTCCCGAAGATAAGATGCATCGTTCAGGACTTACCGGAGGTAGTGAGACAGGGTGCCGCGCGCCTTCCCGACGACTTGAAGAAGAGGGTGCAGTTCATGGCTCAGTAAGTTGCGACGTCCTGCCAAAGTAAAGGTATCGAGCCGCAGTGCTGACCTAGTCAATAGCGACTTCTTCACCCCGCAACCAGTGAATGCGGATATGTACTATTTTCGCTGGATCCTGCACAATTGGAGCGACAAATACTGTATCCACATCCTGAAGAACCTGGTCCCGGCGTTGAAACCTGGCGCCTCAATCATAATCCATGAACGAGTCCTGCCTACGGACTTTGGGAAAATTCCCATTTTAGATGCTAGGAACATAATGTGGGTCTCCTATATTAGCACTCGAGACCGATGCTGACCAGGAGGCAGAAACATGGATGTTGGTATGCAGATGCTGTTGAATGCACGACAGCGGGAACTCGACGAGTGGCGAGAACTGTTCGTCCGTGCGGACTCAAGGTTCAGCTTCCGCCGTGCACATCAACCCCCGAGAGGGAGGCTATGGATCATGGAGGTCGTGTGGCAAGGTTGAGGGAGCTCGTCTTGGACCAAACGACCGTGCTGGGGGTTCCACTTTACCTCGCGCGCAGCCATCGTCGCAGAATCGACATGATGCTTCTCCGCACCTGCGGAGGTTATCGCTGCAGGTTGGAACGGAACGCCGGCAGCCAATGATATGTTTGTGTTTGTGGCACAGTTGCGCATTTGAGTTCGTCGCGATGCAACCCCACATTATTGCCAAACCGTTGCCTATCAACATGCGATTTGCCTTTTCATATAGCTTCGGGAAACAACGTCGCCTCGAGCTGCAGTACGCCAAGGGCGCGTACGACCAGACTCTTGGAACCCGTCTATTCCTCCAAATAAGTTAAGCCTTGCGAAAAGAGGCACAGCAGAAGGCATCCCGCAGCAAGCGGCTGGGAGCGGGAAATGGAAAGCCCGCATAGCACAAGATTCTGGAAGTGGAATTAGCACAGAGCCTGTATAACCTTCCACACTTTAACACATGCTTAACTTCCAAGGCACTCTTCCATTGTCACTCCGCCCTACTACCTCCGAGCATGGGCCTCTGGTCTTTCGCCGCTTTCGGGGAACGATGAGGAGAGTACCTACGAAACAACTCAAGGCGCTTTCAACCCTTGGCGTGCTAGACGCTTAGCATAGCTTACTTTGGCGCTAGCTCTGGCTTCACTCGTCGCCTGTTCATTCTTAACTGGCGTCCTATATCAATCGCGGCTGGGTCCCCATCGAACAACGCCTACCACATCATCTCCCGCATCTCAACAGCTGGTGCCTACCTGTACGAGTAACACCCAGAGTGTAATCCAAACCGAGAGGCGACTGACTCCAGGCGCTCTCAGTTCCAGTCACCGTCCGCAAGTTCCAATACAACAAGCTTTTCGCTCACGTGTCCGATGATGGCGCCGAGGCGGCATGGGCTTCGATGATTCCTAGTACGCCTGTCTATCCTGTACCGCTCCGACAGCGGATGGCTGATATGATTCAGAGGGCCAAGGCTGGATTTGCCTGCCCATCGTTAGTGAATACAATAGCACATTATACAACGTTGTGGTGTATCATCAACTGCACTGTCTGGTATGCGTCTGTTCTAGTTACGTGTAGTTTGCACTGACCGAAATGCAGTTCGCAGTGCGAAGGAACTACTACCGCCTCTTATCACATGTGTCGTCTAACACCGGCATCCAAGATGATGTGGAAGTCGAGCGGATTGGGAACCGCGGAGGCCACTGCTTCGAGTATTTGCGAAACGGGCTGATCTGCAATGCGGACCTGACGCTCGAGCCGTACATACCGCAGGAGCGGAGTGCAAAAATTTGGGACCTAGATCATCGCTGCGTCAATTTTGAGGATGTCTCGAAGTGGGCAACTTTAGTGCGCAGTTCCGACCGTGAAGGGATCGATATTGCAGGAGGTTGACATTCTATCTCGGAGTCCCGTGAGTACAATGCAGTCATTGTCATCTTCGGTGTCATGTTTAGAATCTGGAAGACCTCCTCTGATAGGCATTAGCTGTGGAGAGAAGAAAGATTATTTCGGAAGACTCCTTTCGACTTCGCCTTGGAATAAGAGCAGACACTAAGCCGTCAGTCAAGATGCAACCAGTTCGGCTAATACACTGACCTCTGGCCTATGATCCTAACTCCCCCAACCCTGTAGCTCCAATAGGCTCTACGCCGTCCAAGTGACAACCTTCACGACATACCCCATCACTTCCCCATCCCCATGATGCGGGTACCGCCCCCCATCCCCAAACCTCGTAGGCCCATTCCACTTCCACGTTCTCACCTCCTCATCCGCATCCTTAATCGCCAACTTGCTCCCGTCTTTCCTCATCCACGTCCAATAGACCCTCCTCTGTAAAATCTCACCAACCACCTTCTCCAACTGCTTCTCCTTCTTCTCGCTTGTCTCAAACTCTACTACAATCGTGTTAACGCAGTTCGGCAAAGTTATGGCGGAAATATGTATGAAGCGGTCCGAGCGGATCGGATAGATAGGGTACGCGTACTCCCACCACCACCAATCCGTGTAGCGGATCGTGATGGTAATCGTAGATGGCGCGATGAACTGCCGCTTGTTTTGGAAGAGATTGTTCAGGCCTAGGTGTAGGGCGTACATCTGCGCGAAGACGTGGATGCGATCGATGCGCTTGCACTGCTCCGGCCACATCTCCTTGAAGAATGGGTGGACGGAGATCTCTTGCGAAGGGGGCCCGACTTCAATGTACTCTGATAAGATTGCGTCAGTAATGTGTACGGAGATGGAACAAGCGCAGAGCGTTTGCGCATGTGACGTACCTTGAGGCTCTCGTCCCTTGTTCCCCAAATAAAAGCACAACTCCAAATTCCCCAACGGCACCGCCCTCGTCTCCTCATACACCCTCTTGCACGTCCTTAGCAGCGCGGTGTCGACCCGCTTCCGGCCCTCGAAGCCCGGACGCGAAAAATACGTCTCCCGCCCATAGAGCTTGTTGGGGTCGATGTACTCCTGCAACGCGAGGTCGAAGATCTCATTTCTGATCTCAGGCGGGATCTTGCTGAAGAGAGGAGACTGGGATTGGTCGTGCATAGTAGTGAGGTCGATGTTACGTAGCTCACGTGTTGGGGCGCACGTAGCTGGAGGAGAGTTGCCGGAAGGGCTTGCTGACGGGGAGGATGTGTCCATGGTTTCGAGATGGCTTGGAATTGAGCTACTTGATTGAGAGAGTCAGCAAATATCCCTAGCTTAAAGCAAGAGGCGTTTCAAAGCTAGAGAGGTAGTGAAACTATTACCCACCAAGAATTTGTGACGTAGGAGGAGGCTGAGGATTCGTGCAGCAGACACCTGTCTCTGAGTTCCTAGACTCGAGAACGCGGTCCAAGTCTTGGGTCTAACGTGCCTGATATATCTTCGATGAGAGCAATAGAGGGGTGGAGGTGGAAGATACAAGGGGGCGCAGCTGAAGGCAGCAGCCTTGGTGGGGCTCGGGTCTGCACGCTGATTGGCCAATCCCATGCAATATCCGGAAGTTTTTGCCTCAGTCTCAAGCAAACTACAATTCACCTTCTAGATGCTAGACTGGGCAAGGTGATATGATTTCTCGATACTCGATATGGCGAGCTGAACAGAATTAGAAATGCGTGCAATACCTGCTATTTATTGAACAAGTAGGAATCATTGCACGCCGGAGGCCATGCATAGCTCATTACTCATAAGTCGTATCCGAAGTATACCGTTACAATGCAGCGCCTATAATCTCCTCTTGAAGTCCTTCACGATGGCTTTGGGAGTCCGGATATTCCCCTGTCATCCTCGACGCGGTCAAAGAACGACTTGTCCTGGTCCATTGCCATCTCCAAGTCTGCGGGACTTGCTGTCGCCCTTCCCGACGATAGGCCCTGGCGATCGAACCTATGCGCCACATACCAGCGCCTAGACATCTCTCTCCACGACTTGCGCTCTTTCAACACAGCAAGCCCGGCATTATCGGCATCAATTTCTTTGCCCGACCAAGTAAACCTGATCCGTCGGATGCTTCCGAAGGCCAGAAGAAGAATGCGCACAACGAAGGGAATATCCTGCAGCGGTGTGTTATATATATCTAGCGTGAGTGTGGCGAGATGTAATTCTCTTGCGTAATCCTGGATTTGGCAGCGCCAAAGGTACTGTAGCCCGCGTGGACTGGTGGGGACGGGAGGCTGGAATAGTTCGAAGATGGGATCGGGTGCCAACCAACGGAGGCAATGCAGCAGTGCTATCTCCGAGAATCTAAAAGTGACATGCCTGATTTCTGCTCGTTTCACTGGACCAGCCTGCCATAGAAAGTTCGTAAAGCCCGTAACCTCGAAATGGAAGTCGGTCGTCCTGTAGACCCAGGGAACCAGGTGCTTATTCAGCTCTTTCGAAATTCTGAACATAGCGGCTAACGGGATATTGGATTCTTTCCTGGGATAAAAATTGCGGAGAATGATGTGCGCTGTCCGGCGATTTGGAAGCTCTGCAATACTATCGCGACATGGCCGATACATGCCAGTCTTACCGGCAGCGACTCCTAGTATCGTCTGTTGAAGCTCCAGTGGTAGCCTAAGAAATGGAAGAAAGAGCGGACGGATGACGATGGTATTGCCTGCGGGCTGGGGCACTACTTCCGAGCGCCACTTCAGGGAGTCGTCCAGCCGGCCGTATAAGCGGAATTTCCTCTTCCTGCCCTCTGCTTCCCGCTTCATGAAGTACTCTTTGCTGAAGAAGTCGCGGGCGCTCATCCAGCCTGCTCCGCATCGGACCACCATCTTGTACCTGCCCTCCCCGCCTCGCGGAGGAAAGAGTCGAATGGCGATCTGTTTTCGCGCATCCGTCCAGGCACTATCTGTCAGGATGCACTTGACAGACTTGCCGAGCTCAATGACGTCTCCTGCGTTTTCGAACGGCGACAAAAGACTAATCTTGCCGTTGAAATATGCGCTCGAATCGTGATTCAAAGACCATTTCGTTAGATGATCTAGGAAGACTCGTCGCTGCTGATCTTGAACCCACGCCGTGTTGACCGGATTCCGGGGAGATCTGCTGGATGATGAAGGCCTTGGCGACTTCCTTGGAGAAGACGAAATAGCCAAGGCCGTGGACGGTTGAGCTGCGGTTGGGGTAGCGGGACAGCGTGGGCTGCAAGTTTGGATGCAGTTCGGATTCGTCATCATGAAGGACCTCAATGGACCGCGGTAATGAACGACGTTGCGTGTGGAAAGGATCCAGTCAAATCACGGATGGCCCAATAGAATCTGATATCGAGTTTCCCGTGAGCCCAAAGTAACGGAGGTCTCGGGGCTGGCGTAACGCTAGTAGTAGTAGTAGTAGTAGTAGTAGTGAGGGTATTTCCCTCTTCGAAGACAGACCACACAGGCCTGTGAGGTCAGGAATCGAACAGAACACGGTGCTGTCGATGCTTTGGTTGGCTGCACATGTTGTGGCCCTCCTCGCAAGGTTGGGCTCGCAAGCGGGGTCGGCGACCGAGGTTCGCTCAACTGATATGGAAGATTCCGAGAGGTGCGATCTCGTCCCAAAAATGAGGGACACAATGGCGTGGAGTGAATAAATAGTTGGACAGGGGTGAGTTTTGATTGTTCAAGCGCTCAGACGAGGGGGCGATTCTGCCTGATGACGCCAACTGCCTTCATGATAGGCAGCTGCGACTAACCCAATTCGGTTAAGCGTAACAAAAAGAACTCTTCCATCTTCCAAGGTATCAGGATGTTAGCGTGAAGCTGCCGGGTATCTCAATACGATATAGAACTAAGTGGGACACAAGGTCCGAGGCTCCCAAACGAAAGGCGAATTCTCCGAAGCCTTTCAAGCTCTACCCTCAAGCCATCCTGCCGCCCTCTCCAATGCACTATTGAAGGCCTTGGCGCCCGACAAGAGTCCACCACCAAAAGATCCGACGTCTCTTCCCACAGTCTCGAGCAAGATGCTCAGCGGCACATCCGGGCCTTCATCTTCTCTACCTTCTCTCTTTGCGCGCTCTCGTCCGTTCTGGATCGCTGCCTGGATCTCAAATATATTGGCACTGAGCTTATTCCTTGCCTCCACCTTTTGTCTCTCGGCATCGTATTTCGCTTGCTCATCATCCATCTCCAGAGCAATCTCCTGTCTGCTGTTCTGTATAGACAAGATCTCCTTCCTTCGCTCAATGTTGCCATTCTTCAAGAGCTTCCTCTTTTTGAAACCCGAGCTAAGGGTATCATTCGCGTCCTGCAGATCCAGCAACTTCTCATTCAGGCTCTCTTTGAAAGCGAGAGTAAGGTTCACCTCGCCGCGAATCTCTCTCCGGCGTGCAGGATCCTGAGCTTTCTGCATCTTCTCCACCATCCTATTGATTTGATAATCGATGTTCTGTTCGAGGATCGTGCGCGTCGTGTCGGCGACTGTCACTCCCCTGACGGTTGAGCCCTTGATGCGCATGACGGAAATTGCCTGCTTCGGTCCGGTATACCTCGGACGTTTCAGGGGCGGTTTGTCGCTTGAGGCTTTGGCTGGTTTCGGTTTTAAGGCAGGGCGTGGAGCGGGTTCTGCCGGTTCCTCTTCCAGCTCCGGTGAGTAATTGTCCGATTCCTCAGCGGAAGAGATGTCAGCTATCTCCTTCCCGCGACGCACAGCCTTCGTAAGGGATGGCTTCGTTCGCGTTGCCTCGGGTGAAATCTCGTCAGCCGTGTCATAAGCATCACCCTCCTCTTGTACGTCGAGACTCGTCTTCTTCTGCTTGCTGGCTGCCGGCGTTGCCTGAACTTCATCTTCTTCGTCCATCACTACGCGTCGAGGCCTGCCGCGCTTGGCAGGGGGAGGGGCAGCTTGTTGTTTGTCTCGTTGCGCTTCGCTCGGCTCTTGCTGCTGCTTGGCTTGTTTTGGTGGTCCCGGCTGGGGGGTCTGCAAGGTAGATGTAGGCTGCGGCGGTGACGAAAGCTCATCCAGCTCCATTGAGTCATCCTGTACGCTACGCTGGGTCGGCTTCGCCTTGGCAATAACTCGCGGAGTGGCACCGCTCAATTGTGGAGGCGACAACTCGTCCTCGCTGTCACCACCGTCGTCGCCATCTTGTACAGCGCTCGGAGTCGTAAACTCGGGCCCAAAGTGGGAAGCGGAAGATAGCCTCGGTCGACCGTTCGGAAGGATAGCTGGTGTGATTGGCGGCGGTTCGGTAGACTTGGATCTCCGCACCATTGCAGTATGCGAACTGATGGACATACTGCTAATTCGACTGGCAATGGGTGTCTTCTCGCGTGCGCTACCAGAGGAGTCGCGTGGTTTTTCAGACACAGAAGCAGGCGTTCCTCCAGCGACAACCGACGGGTTGGGGCCTGGTTTCCGGATGCTCATCGTCCCCTCTTCCAGTATTGAAAGCTCATCCGGGATATCGTCAACCTCTTCACGTATGGGCGACACCATTCCAGGAACTCTCCTGCTCTTCTCAATCGAGTGCACTTCCTCAGGCCGGTCAGGGCTGAGCTCGTCTAGCTGTCCGTCGTCTTCGCTGGCCTGCGCATCCTTCGAGCCCCGCTTCCTCTTGCCCAATTGCGGCGTCACAGTGTTTTGCCTGGGTGTAATATGTCGCTGCGCGCTGCTGCTTCGCTGAACAGATGCGCTTCGATTACGTTGTGCGGATCCATTCGCGTCGCGTGGTGTCTTGTGGACTGGCGTCCGCCGCGACGAGCGTTGCGGAGGGAGCGACGTCTGTTTCGCTGGCGCTTTTGCGAGGCCCGCAATGTTGAAGCCAAAGCTCGCCTGGACTGAGGATGGTCTGCAGCAATCAATATAGGGAATGGTAGTGCGGAGTGGTGGAAGGCCTACCCAGCGCCGCGCACGCGCTGCTGCCGTCGCTCGTGGCGATCTAGAGGGTATTAGCTCAAAGCTACAGTAAGGCCGTATTATAATGAGAGTACATACCAATCGGCGCCATCTCGAAGGCGCAAGGATTGTGGGTTGGTTCTGATCGAGGTCGTGTGGTGGTGTTGACCGTTGTGGCTCCGAGGAAGACGCGCTAGGGCGGCGGCACGTGCAAAGCTTGGGCCTGGACGCGCGGGCCATGGTTCTTCCGCCAGCTCAAGCCTCACCACCACCAGCCACTCCAGTTCCCATGCCCCAATTCTCCTCCCCGCGGCCCTATTTGGTTTCAAGTAACAATGGGCTGGCTTTGGGGTGGCCGCGACAGCTCCGCCTCCAAAGATAAGCTCGACCCGTCTCTGCGCGACTTCCTCGAGAAAGAAGCCCCGACTGGCCCCAAACCCTCACTGCCCTCCAAACCCGCCCAAAAGCCCGCCGAATCTCATGCGCCCGAGCAGACACAGGCCGAAGCTCCACTACAACCTGCCGTACCCCCGCAATCGCAATTCCAAGACGGCCGATATGCACACCTCTGGAAAAACTACGTTCCCCAGCAAGTCCTCGAAGATCAAGGCAAGACCGAGCAGGACAAACTTCGCGATATAGTGGACGCGTACAACGACCGAAAAGCAGAAATTGGGCGCATAGCCCTCGAAAACTGCTCGCTCGAATACATGGCACAGTTCGACTGCTTCAGGAACCCGGGCTTTTGGCAAGCAGCTACACTATGTCGAGCAGAGTCGCAGAAGTTCAATCGCTGCTACGACGTGCAGTCCAAGTTTCTCAAGGCGCTGGGCTATCTCACTATGGACGCACGGAGCCCGGAAGACAGCGAGAGGATACAAATGCACGCGGACAAGCTGTACCACCAGATGCTGGAGCAGGAGGCGCAGATTGAGAAGGCGAAGGAGGAGGGCAGACCAATACCCAAGTTTGAAAGTGTGCTATCGAAGCAGAATGTTGCGCGCGCCATGGCGGGGAAGTTCCTAACTGCCACACCCGTATCCGAAACAAATCGGCCAGACGATGACGACGCCGAGGTCTGGAGACACATCAAGCCGGAGTCGCGGCAACGGTACGAGAAGCAGCTGGCAGAGATACCCCCCGAAGATCAGGAATTTGAGCGGAAGGCGTTGCTAGGAGAGCTGCGAGCGCAGACGGGCATGGCTAAGAAGGTCGAAGAGACGTTCATCGAGGAGCGCATAAATCGAATGAAGAGGAGGGAGGCCGGACAAGCGACAATAGGGGACACTCTCAAGCGCCTATGGGGTTGGGGCTGAAGAGCAACAATCCGGGTACACTGTAGGTTGTGTATAATTCTGTACCAATATTACGACGTACACGCCCGCCATTCTCCGCCACTTCCTGAAACTAAACTCACCATTCAAGACCATTCGTCCCTCGCATCACGCCCATCGAACAGGCCGGCGTATGCAATTGATGAGACTACGTTGTTCGGTCGCCTCAACAATGCTTTCTTATACATTGTTTTGACACCTCCCATCCTCAGGCCCTGCTCTATATCTCTCCTACTATTCCTTCTCCCAACCCCCTTACTCCTTTTGCAAATCAAGTCACCATCTACGCCCACAGCCGCGATGCCACCATCCGTTCCATATGAATCCGTTGCCCAAACTAACACAGTGGAATCCCACTCCATCATCGACCTCAACGTCTCTCCCCCTTTCCTCCTCATCTGCTTCGGCATCTTCATCTTTGTCTTCCAGATATACGCTGAGTTCATGTTGTTCGGCAGCGGCGATGACATGGAAGACGAGGACTACGATGTTGAGGGTGCTGGGGCTTTCGAGTATGATGAGCGGGATAGTGTGGGTAGTATGCTGCCATACGATCCGCAGGACGGATACGTGGCATGCGTAAGGCGGGACGAGGTGGAGGAATGCGAGGAAGCACCACTGAGTTACGAGGAAGTCGTTCGGGGTAGTAGGCGTGGCTGAAGGCGGAGACGGTGAGCCACAACCCCTGCATTGTGCGAGTCGCGCTCTACGAATACAGATTCCTCACTCCAGCTTGAATAGCAATTTCACAATGTCATCTAATTTGAGATTCTTATATTAGTCTATCCTTTCGAAATGTTCTCACTGCGTTTATTTGGCTGTCTGGTGGACTTCCAGAATGCCGCCAACACCAGCCCCACCCACCGCCCTGTCACCATCCACAACCCTCTACGCCATCTGCTTCTATAGTACCGTCCTAAATATCCTCTGCCTTGGCCTCTTTGTCACACTCGCCCAAACGATCGTCTTCTTCCTCCAACTCCTCCTCTTATGGCTTGGTTGCTGTGGCAGCAGGGACGAGCATGAAGGCAGATTTGGCTTTTCCAACGACGAAGAAGGTGGGGAGAAAAGGGCATATACAGTGGATATGCTAGATGAATATGTGGTTAGGGCGAGGCCAGAATTGCTTTCCCCTAATGCGTGGCATGATGCCGCGCAGAGACAAGTAGTTGCAGTCGAGCCGCGCGATTTTACACAGTGCGATGAGTCGGGCGAAGGCGTAGCCCTACAGATTGGAGAAATGGAGCCACTAGTGGCGCGGTTTGGAACCGTACCGAATTATGGCAGTGTTGGGTGCTGAGCGGGATGATTTACGCGGGTTTGAGATTCGCTCTACGTGGGACTTCCACGCCCACAGGAGGGACGGGTGATACATTTGGACTCAGGCTGGGAGTAAGACATATTGCCGGCGCGTGTGCGGGAGTGGAGTCAGTCTCGCGGCGAGAGTCTTGGTTTTCTTGAGACGTAGAGCGACCGCCGGTTCAAGTAACTTGGTTCAACCAGAAGCCGTCCGCTACTGTTGAGAAAAGCGCAGAATTGATTTTTCGAACGTTGAGAATATTTCTTTATATTTCTCTCAGTTTTTCCATCATCATGTCTACACCAGGGCAATCTCCGACCGCCGATACAAAAACCTTCGAACTCCCTCCAACAAACATGGGCATCTCCTTCCTGAAGCGCTACTCAACGCAGCTCTTCCAGCCCACAGCCACTAATCCCAACGGCGACAGTGAGAACGCTCCCCCGAAGCTCCTGAATCCCAGCACCTTCCCTCTGGACCTCCGTTCTGCTCCACAGCAATGCCGAGCAATATCCGAACCCACACAGCAAGCGCTCATCCAGCGCCAAATCGAAGCCGCAGCGCGCGTCCACAGGCTGCGCTCCTCGCTCGGCCTCGTAGCACCGCGGCGAAAGCACTCGAGCATTGCTTCTACACAACAACGCCCGGAACTAAGCGAAGCGAAGCACAGGCAGAGGGATAGCGCCGTGGTATTTGCTTCAGAGCCCGTTCTCCCACCGCTCGGACAAGATTTCTTGTGGCTTTCCATGATGTTTGTTACGAAGCCGCCCCCGAACGTGAAGTGCCGGATCTGTTTGGGAGCGATGAACTCGTGGGTATGGAGGGAGGGTGTGGCTTGGAGATTACATGGATGCGGGCATTATGTGCATGTTACGTGTTTTGAGAGCATGGAGTGGGTAGATGGCGAGGGGTTCCCTTTCAGCCGTGCAGAAAAGGAGGGCGGGAATGAAGAGCTAGGGAGAAAATGCTGGACTTGCGAGGGCATGAAGCGAGAAGCGAATGTGGTTAAGAAAGCAGAGCTGCAGGGGCGCATTCAGCGCATGGGGGAGATGGTATTCCCCTGGAAGGTGGACTTTCATCGTGTCGATGCTGAGCAAGGTATGACTCCCAAGCTGTAACGTTGAGTTCGTTCCTGCTCGGTTACACACAATGGAGGCCTCCAGGCTGAGCGTTCCTGACGCCGACACAGATGCTTGTCATGACCTCTCAATTTAGAAGTATAGTCATTTACCACGCTAGAGAATTCGATATCTATGCTGAAAAAACCCGTGGTGAGGAAGCTTACATGCCATTGGTAGGGTCGGCCAGCCGAAGGAAGGGCAGAAGTAGCTTGCTTCCTAAGTGAGTTCGTGTTATTTTGGACATCCCTTCGCACCTTTTCTTTGGGACGTTGATCAGTGCACATCTCCGCGCTTGTCACACTAAACAAGACGGCAAAACAAGGGTGGTGTGCGAAAGTCGTGTCCGATCTAAGAAAGATGGTGGAGAGGAACTCGACATCGAACTATCGTGCCAAGCTGCTAACCCGCGCTAATTCCATTTGGGCTGTACTCCATAGATTCCAACGCTCCGAGCCTGACTTTGTACAACACTCGACGATTTACCGTTGCTCCAGATCAGAAATGCGGAGGCATTCCGCGAACATTGTGTCACAGAAGCATCTCTCTGTGTTACTCCTGCCTACGGAACGCCGCGCTGAGACGCGCGATGCGCCAGAAGAATGAACACTACTACCCAGGGTGAGGCTTTCGGCTCTTTCGTCTACTTACCGACCTACATGTTCCTTTCCTATACCCCGCCGGTTCGGCCCGAGGTCCGTGCTCATTGGTTCGCAATGGTGATCTTAAGCCATCAGGGTGACAATCTGGGGAGGGGAGGAACACCCACGAGATCATTGTTTCGAATTCTTCACGGTGGCTCATCCATTCCTTGCGGAGTCGGCAAACAAGTTCGTCGGGGGTGCCATATCTAGATGAAGTATATATGAATGCAGTCCTCCTTCTCTGGATCTTCAAGGCCATCTCTCTCTGTCACTCGTTTTTACGCTGAGAGAGTACTACTCCTGTCTTCTTTTTACCTCTGCTCTTGCTTTAGTGCTTAGCACAGTGAGCTAGGGCAGGACACTAACATGCAGCTTTCCTTTGTTTTCCATTTCATTTCTTTCTTTTCAGAGCACAGAGCATTTCGAGCACACAGAGCATTGTCTTTTGACGTTGCCTTGAGCAGCCTGCTGACATTCTCAAAGCCACTCACAACAGAGCTTCCTCCGAATCAATACCTGGGCTGTTTCGTAGCCACCGCCACCAACGGTACCCGTCTCTTGGGGACCGAAGCCTACGAACAGAACGTCGCAGGCCTGACCCAGGAAGGGTGCAAGACTTTCTGCGACAGCCACGCGGGCGCGCCGTGGAAATACTTCGGCGTTGAATTTGGTCGAGACTGCCGTTGCAGCAACGAGACGCTCTTCATTCCTGTTCCAGCAGGAGCCGGGGAGTGCACGACGCCAATGAACGGCAGCTCCACGCAAGCTGGAGGTGGCCCCAATCGCGTTGTGGTTTGGCAGAACGCGAACTATACTACGGTATGTCTACTCTCTTTTTGCTCTTCTATGCTCGAAAGCTCTGTGCTCTGAAGTTTGTTTGCCTTTTGGGTGAGTATGTCTGCGCTTCGGCCCAGGCCATGAACCGGATATGATGAGTGGTGATATATGACAACGAGGATGGCTGGAATATTTGGACACCATGGGGAATTTTTGTAACATGGGCTCTATCTGGTAAGTCACTCCCTCTCAATAACGCTGTGGCTAACTAATGGGCAAGAGTGATGTCGATTTCCACTTTTTGGTCTTCGGCTCCGAACTGTCCGGTCCTACATCCGTCTCCAGCTGGGCCCCTTCATCCCGTCGGGAAGGAAAAGCTTCATTCATCAGTCGGCGAAGAATTCAGCCCCGCCATTGCTAGCAGCCCGGGGCCGTGGCATCTCTATCCTCGGTCCTCGTCACACAATTTACCACTCCTCGTTACGATTATCCACTCCAATCATATGTTGACCCATGGTAAGTATCACACACTAACATTAATCTTTAGGGCGGCAATAACGGCGGTAACAACGGAGGAAACAACGGCAACCCCCCACCCAGGCCTCAACCCCGCCCAAGCTGGCCTCCGAACCGCCCACCCACCTTGCCTGGCGACGGCGTCGACAACTATCCCCCCTGGTGGCACTGGGTCTGGGAGTGGGACTCGGACTTCGGCTCCGACGACGAAGACCGCAGGCCCTCGACTACCAGCACCACTCCGATTGCTGCGGCAACCATGTATGCGCCAGGACCTCAGGGTGGCCGGAAGTTGATGGCTCGACAGACTCTCGCGCCGGAGCAGTGTGCGGTGTAGGTGAGATGGGGGTCGGCTCGGGTTGTGTAGCGTGGGAGGATTTTGTGGAGGAGGAGTGTCTTGCTTGCGTGGATGGTGAGTGTTGCGTTGCGATTCGAGAGTGCTTCATGCTTACTTGGTCTGCAGATATGGTCTGGTATCGGCATCAGCGGCATCTGCATCCGCATTGGCATAGATAGCATAGCGTATCGGGTTTTCTTATTCGCATACTTGCGCGACGTTTGACCGGCAAGTGCACCAGTAGATAGTATCAATTGGACTGGTATAGTTCAGTACGCTCTGGTTCGGATCTCATCGCTTACTTGTTCGATTTGCACACTGGCCTAATTCTGCTTGGCTTCTTTCTTACTTTCTTCTCCTTGTTACCATGGTCTCGTTTAGTGTTCCTTCCTTCCTCATTGTGTTTCGGATCCTTTGAACTTCGGTAAGACCCCAGTAAGCGTTGCTTTGCTTCCGTCGGGTCCCAAGTTTTCCTCCGCATACCCAAGGGAGAGCTGGTCTGGGGAGGCAGGTTCTTAGGTGGATGATTAATGCAGGGGCGCAGAGGAACATCGGGTTATAAGAGCCTAGGCGCGGGCTACTAAGTATCATTGCCAAAGAACAGGTTGGTGGATATGAGATTGGAGGCTGTACTGGGCAGTGTTAGACGGGAGTGACGCGATTGTCCGGATGCAGGAATAGATGTCGCGCGTACGCGTGTGAAAACGACAACAAGAGATAGAGCTGACAGAGGAATGGAGATTACTTTGGCGCGCGGTAAATATTACCGCCCCGTTGAGCGAAGAGGAACGATGAGCGCGGGCCTCGCACAAGTTCTATACAAGCGGATAGGGTTTGAAGGAATTGCTTCTAAAACTTAAGCATCTGGAATGCTCTGCGCGAGCTACTGGAAATGCCCAATCTAAATGTTGAAATAGTAGGATACAGGAAGAATGAGAATGAAGTACCTGTCCGTCCAGCCCCAGTCCCGTATCGAGCCCCTGCTCAATAGTAATGGCCCTTTTCAAGCCCTATCATACCCTCCTTGAATCCATCCTCCTCCATGCCATCGAGGATCTGCTTCAGCTTCAGCCGCTCTGCACTGCCAGTGCCACCCGCTAGCCTTGGGTCCGCCTGGCTGTTACCCGCCGGAAGGATCCCACTACCAACCGTGCCTCCATTCTGCACAATCCCGGTGCCGTTGCCCGTCCCGCCCTGCCCGTCTGCGAGACACTTGAGACCCCCAAACTCCGGTATCGCCCAGTCGAGCCCCGGGAATCTGAGAGTCAGGACTTGATTCCCAGTGCAGTCGGCCTTTTTGAACAAGACACAAGAGCCGCCTGGATCGGGGCCGATTGACTTTGGTGCATTGGCGCCAGTGCCGGGAATATGGCATTGGTTGTCGGGCATTATCCAGGCGCAGTCGCCGCGGAAGTTGCGGTCAGTGCAGATATAGACCGCACCTGGTAGGCCACGGCGTTGGAGGCGGGTTTCGCGATGCTCGACGTGGGCCGCATGACGGGCGCCACGGCTTTGGATGTTCTGTGTGAAGCGGGAGAATGGGTGTGCCCGGACTGGCTCGGCGATGCCAAAGATGAAGAAGACGAGGTATGCGATGGCAGAAAAGGTTGTTGGAGAAAACATCATTGCTGGTGCAGTGATGTGGTAGTTTAAAAATTAAGACTAAGTAGAATCGAAATATGATCTTGGTCTAGCCAATTTATGGTGTTGTCTTTTGCGTTTTGTGATGTTTTTAGACAGGTTGGGAATATTTTTCTTCGAACCAGCGGGGGCTTTCTTTGTAGGCGTCAGTCAAGCCAAGTCATACGAAGGACAAAGAGTGCACAAAGCAATGTGATTCAGATGTCAACATACCACAATTGCACACAACCGGTGCCGCTTTGAAGACAAAGACCTGCTTTGGCTCCCTTGTCTTCCTCAAGTGACATCTGCCAGAGGTAAATATCTGCTGCTCAGCCCCATGCTGAAGACTGCACAGCAGAGGCTCAAGAAAGTGTGCACGCCATTGGGACGACGACGATGGGCTCGAGCTGGACCGGCGGAGGAGAACGGGAGCAAAGGTCGGGGCCTCGAAAGGCTCATATGAATGGACGAACAAAAAGCCGGACCGAAAGGCTGCGGACTTTGGCGAGGCAAGGATGTGGATCGCGTGTGAAACGCGTTGCCGAATCAGGATGAGACTGATGAAGTCGCACTCGCAAGCAAATGGCGTGTGACGCTCACGGAAGGTGCAGCTTCTTGGTTTCTAATTCCGGAAAAAGAATGAGATCGGCCCGCTTCTGTAACGCCTTTGTGATGATCCAGCCGATGGTGATTTCCGAACGATAGGTAGGCGTGGTAGGGAGTGAATATTGGTGGCTCGCGCACTGATCGACAGGTACACAGTCTAAGAGACCGTGATAAGATTTAGCATGGTTGCGCAATCAGGGAGAAAGCCTGTTACATTGCATACATTGCATGAGTGTACTAGAATATTGCCTAATTGGAGTTATGAGGCGGACATGGCCCTGGTGGGAACACAAGCAGTCATGCTCAGCTTGGGTGATACCGAGGGATTGAAGCCCATGGTACTATCGATATCTTGCAGCCGTTTGTGCCCTGGTTGGGATCTGTGATAGGGGTGCGTTTGGCGCATCGGGAGAATGCCGTGTCTTCCACGGCAGGCCTGGTGACCGCGGTCTCGCCTGGCTAACCACTGAAACCTTGCTCTTCAGGCCTGCTACGGACGCAAATCGATGAGGGCATTTGTAGGAGTGGTGCAGTCGCGCCCTCATGTACAAGACGCCGGCCAAGGCCGTCTTGCAATGTTGACAGAAAACGCCCTGAGGAACGCGGAGGAGCTCCGAGGTTTCGAGGCATCGCATGCTTCGCCAGATGTTGACGGGGCGCAGCTAGGCCTTGGTTGATGCTGGTTCCTCCCACGTCAAACTTCAATGCGTTTTACGCTAACCGAAACCGGGAATATGGAGATGGATCTGATACGCGGCGGGTTAGGAAACGACTTGCTTGGCAGATTGGCGCATTCGGATAAGTTGTCGAATGGTGAGGTTAATTTTCGGATGAACAAAGTCCAGAAAGAGGTAATCCTGAAATAGAAGAGGCCGAAGCGGTAGGTGGATATGGGTATCGGAAAACACACCCGCTGCCGGCGATGGTATATCCCTAGGACTCACGGTCCCCTTCAAGGTGTTACAACGGTAACTTTACTACATGAGGCGTTGAGCGGGCCGTTCCTACATTGGAAATGAAGAACAGGTGTGACGAGCTTCCCATGGCTTCGAAGGCGGTCCGCTGGCGGGGGGTCAAGGAGCAAAACTCTCGCAATGATGAGGGTACAGGCCCAGCTCCAGGGACACCGGGGGGTGGGGCGGGTGGAGGGCTGGGTTGTGGTGCGGGGAGACCATGTGCTGAGAAGGAGATACGTTCGTAGAGGAGTCTTGGTATTGAGCTCGTGGTGTTGAGTTCCAGATGGGCCGTGCGCTTGCGTCATCGGCTACAGGCGGAGCTTCGACGGAAAACATGAACGCTTCAATCGTCGCATACAATTCCAGCATCATGCCCTCATGTTTTTAGCCTGTCGGCGCCTGTCCGGCCGACGCTTTGCATCAATTGCGCGCCCGTATCACAGCACAGCCGCCATGGAGAAGCGGGACTATGCGGTAAGCTCAAGAATGCCTCCAGTCGAGCGCGCTGATGACTCTTCAGGCCGCCGTTACGGCGCTCAATACACTGCAGTCCAACTTCTCCATCGTCGATGCTATACGCAAGTCGGGAAGGGGCATGAACAAACAGGCGATGCCCGAAATGATAGAGTGGTGTCGAAAGATCGGATATGAGGTGTGCGGCTCCCAGCGAGCCCAACTGCATGTCAATTGCTGACAGCTCGCGGTAGCCCTCGGATTTCGATCGATTGAACCCTATACACGTCGCCGGGACAAAAGGCAAAGGTTCCACGAGCGCTTTCATCTCGTCAATTCTCGCACAATATCTTCCATCCACCGCCGAGACGCATACGCCGCCCACTAAGATTGGCCTCTACACCTCGCCCCATCTACGGTTCGTCCGCGAGCGAATACAGATCGACAACGAGCCTATATCGGAGGAGAGGTTTGCGAAGTACTTCTTTGAAGTATGGGACCGCCTCGAGGCCGCGGCGAAGACTGCAAATACGCCCTCTGACGCGCCGACAAAGCCCGTTTACTTCCGATACCTCACGCTCATGGCGCTGCATGCATACTTGGAGGAAGGCGTGGATACGGCAGTGATAGAGTGCGGAATTGGCGGGGAGTATGACAGCACAAACATCCTGACAAAGCCCACCGTTACGGCAGTAACGAGCCTGGGAATAGATCACACGGCAATGCTGGGCTCTACCCTTGCGGAAATCGCGTGGCATAAAGCAGGAATCTTCAAGCCAGGGAGTGTTGCCTTCTCAGCACCGCAGAATGAGGAGGCTATCACCGTGCTACAGGAGAGGGCGGCGGAGAAGGGGACAATGTTGCATGTGATTGGCGTCCACCCATCCCTCGCAAATGACGAAGTCAAGCTTGGGCTGTCGGCATCGTTCCAGAAGACCAATGCATCAGTCGCCATAGCGGTGGCGGCAGCCCACCTTCGCGCCCTCGGGCACACGTCTATCCCCGACCCTACGGCTTCCCCGTGCATTCCTCTCCCACCCGAATTCGTCAGAGGACTGGAGCAAGTGCGGTGGCCAGGCCGGTGCGAAGTCCGCCGCGAGAAGAATGTGGCCTGGCACATTGACGGTGGCCACACTTTGGAAAGCATCGAAGTGACTGGACGTTGGTTTGCGGAACGGATGGCTTGCGCAGCGGCTTCCCCATCGGTATCCAAGACACCGCGCATTCTGATCTTCAATCAGCAGACTCGAGATGCGAACGCTCTTGCCAAAGCCCTATATACGGCGCTGCAGACAGGTATTACCTCGGGCTCCGCGTCGCCTTTCACGCACGTCATCTTCACCACCAACCAAACTTTTAGCGAAGGGTACAAGCCCGACCTTGTGTCGATCAATACGAATCAGCAAGACGTCGATACGCTCGCCGTTCAGAAAGCGCTCGCGAAGACATGGGCAGAGATAGACAGCACCGCGGACGTCAGGGTCCTCAAGACTATCGAGGAGGCCATTGGCACAGCGAGGGCCCTCGCGCGCGAGTGGGCAGAGGAGGCGGGAGCTGATGCAGAGGTCATGGTGCTTGTCACAGGAAGCTTGCATTTGGTCGGAGGGGCGATTGAGGTTCTGGAGAGCAAAGAAGCAAGCTGAAGAAGAGCGTGATACCCCACATAGAAAGAGATATATATAGACATGTAAAGAACGAGGCGCTTCAACATGCGCACGCTTGCAATTCTGCAACTTGAGCTACGGTTAGGACTGATCTAAAGATCTTGAAGGAACATAATCGAAGTACTACTATTAGCATTGAGGCCATGCATTGAGGCATCCGCAACATAGGGCAATGAGGCTACCTGCACACACCTGCAATCCGCACTTCCTTCCTAGCCCACCCATCGTATCAACGCACGAGCCACCCTTCCCTCTGCTGCCTTGACCAACCCGTCCAAACACGCCACCCCACCCGAATACCCAAAAAAAAGAGAAGAAGAAATGCGTACAAAAGGCAAAAAGAAACGCAAAAAAAGAGTTCGCATTGCTAGCTCATTGGCTAGTTGCTACGTCTCTCCCACAGCGAACCCTAGATTCAAACGCCGGTGGTATTCGAACTTGGTCTCGGAGTGAGGTTTGCATTAGACCTAGACTAATATCGCGCACTCGTACCACTCTACCAAGTTGAATTAGGAGTATGCTGATTTATTGGATATATATACGCATACAATAGGGCCGGGGTGTAAGAGTGGGCGAGAGGTGTGGTTGCGAGTGTGGTGCGTGGGTGCGTGCTGGGTGGGTGGGCCGAGCGCTTGAAGTCGGTACAGAGAGGGAAGGAGCGACTTTGGGGGTGTTCTGAGGGAGATGAGTTGAAGATTTTGGCTGTGTGCGGGCTATGCCATACCTCTTCGTCCCTCCTCTCGCCGCCATCTTCGCCGCCATCTTGTAATGGCCTCCGGCAACAAGTACAAGTAAGCACGCTGTAGAATGGGGCGCGCTGCGTACTACAGTCTCCCTTCACATTGGGCAACAGACTTGCACTCGTTTCGTGGCAAGACATTCGACAAGCTAATTTCAACCCAGCAATCCTACCTGCGATATGCACCAGCAGATGTCGACGGAACCCGCACACTCGCTGCTGTGCATAGCCCACATTCTCTATCGATACTTCAAATAGACGTATGACAGTCGCTTAAGCATCACTAATGCGCGCCTTCGTTGGGATACCACTCTCTTGCGGTAGGGAATTCTCCGGATCTAAGGGCTCGCCGTACTATATCTTGGATCATTTGGGGCTTGCTGATCAAGTCAGGCTGAGGATTGAGGCGCGGGCGATTGACGGATCTTTTGAGCAGATCGCGTACTCCGGGTCGGAAGCCGTGGACTTTGCGAGTAACTCGTCGTACTGGATGCAGTACCAACTGAACTCGTTCGACGACTTCAAGAAGGACTTTGGAAAACTCCTTGCTAAGATGGACACAGACGCTCCATCCAGCGCTGTTTATGCGAAGGACTTCGCTATTCAGGCGGCCGCAACCGTTGACCAACTCAGCCGTGAAGTTGAGAAGCTGGGTATCTCTCGCGAGACCGACTCCTCAACCGAGGCAATGGTTCCATCTGAGATCGTGCGGCACGTGTTCCAAGCTATGGATACGGCCGCTTCGTTCCACTCGATGCTCGTCAGCCATGCGTATCAAAGTGCGTCCGCCGCCAACGAAAAGAAAATGGCTGTTCGACTCAATTGCGCGCTAGAGCCGGATTGCAAATTGCATGAGCTAGGCGCTCTGCTTACGACGGTCGCAACGGGCACGCTGAATGCGACCTCGAGCAATCCGATCGCGAGCTATCGAATGAACAGGTGTCCGGAACAGTGCCGATTGATCCTGTGGAAGTCGGACTTCCTGCTGCAGAAATGGACAGAAGACGCGGCATCTTCTTGAGCGGCAGCCCAGTCCAGCCCCATCCTCGCATGTGCAAACAGGACAAAAGCGTCTTCAAGACATCTTGAGGGGCTCCGAAACCAAATTAGCCCTGTTTCTCGGACTCACGCTTTCCGCCATGGTCTATTCATCATTTCGAGAGTGGATGCTCCTCAGTCTGGCCTTGACGACTGGTTTCCTCGGTACGCATCGGTTCATTTTATCTTCGGATCCGCAGCGGATGATGGGTGGCCGATTTGTCAATACCTCCCTTGATATTTTGTTTCCCACTATCGTGGTTTGGGTCGTCGTTTCGATAAAGTCTGGACGTTCGAACCGGCTCATGCAGCTAGTCCTTATCAGCGTACTCGGTGTTGTCTTTGGCGGCCTAAGTCTCCTCTCGATACTGCGTCTGGAGATGCTGTTCGGCCCGGTTGTTCGTCGACCGCACGCTTTGATAATTCAGCTCAACGTCCGAGGCATCGTCACTACATTGGCCGCTTTCCCAATGTGCCACACGATCATCTTCGGCCTTTTTCCACAGCTCAATCGTTTGCGCATTGCGGCGCTTGCCCAACGATTCACGCTTCTTGACCCTCTACCAAAGTTCTTGATCGTTCTGTGGCTCTGTTTTGGTCTAATTTCGACCTACCTTTTGCGGTCGTCTCTTCTGCTTGTTGTCTCACTGTCGTATTTCTTTGCTTTGCGAGTCGGCGACTGAAAGGAAGAAATTCATGAGGGGAAGTTGCGGTATTGTACGTCTTGTCGGTCCTCGCATTTAACATGATATACCAGGAAGTCATATTGGATACTGTGTCGTATCGGGGAGGCTGTAGTCCTGGAGAGGTTTATATGGAGGAGTACAAGGATGTTGTAGCTATGTTGGGATTGTCGGAGTACCGTGGCGCCTAGCACCAATCTTCCGTCTTGTCGGCGAATGATCTGGCCTGAACTTTGTCAGTCTTGCACTGGCGGGCTTGGTTGGATAATAAACGAGGGATCTTAGTAGATAGCATAAAAAAATGTTGCACGAGTCCTTTCCTTCGTAAAGAAATTATGAATTTGGACCTGAGGATGCCGAGTTGGATTTGCAGCTAATCCCAGTCGAGACTAGCCCGTTCACCTCAAGATACTTCAGCTGGTCGTTGCGCTCCGCATCTCCCAACCACAAGCGCGTCATGTTCTGTCATCAATGCCAACTCTTCTGGGAATCCGTCATTTCCCTCGTGCAGGTTTCCGGGCCCATCAGATCGTGCGAAGATGTTCGTTGGACGCGCTACGAAACCGTGCTTCATCGCAGCATGCGGGAGCTGAAGCACTCCTCTGATCATCGATGCCCGATATGCCGCGCGATTCTCTATACACCCACCAGATACGAGCACGACAGCCTTCTCGCAAATGATGACGAGCCTCTGGACATCGTACTTGATATCGATCCAAATAAAGGCCCTCATCCCGTCCTCTCCGTCACATTCTTCGCAGCGAACAGCGCCGAAAAGGTAGCGCGTGTCCCTAAGCGGATACTTGCTGCGGTCGGCGGCCTTATTACTGATGGTGAGCGGAATCAAGCAGTTCGCCGTGACCTATCTAAGATTCCTTTTAGATGATCTTGCGTCGACCCTGGATCGTGCTTCCCAACAGGACAATATCAGCACAGGATCGGATGCCACATTTGAGCTGGCTTCCTTCTGGCTCAGGCGTTGCTTATCAGAGGATGAAAAATGCAGACAGTCAAGTGCTGCGACTGGGACGCCTTTCGTGCCTACAAGGCTCATCGACGTCAGCAATGACGTTGTTCGACTTATAGAAAGCGAGAACGACATCAAAGGAGACAACGCAGATCGAAGATACGTCGCCCTCAGTCATTGCTGGGGGCTGATTCCCATCATCAGGACCCTCATCGCGAACTACAAGGATCATCAAAGGAATATCGACCCAGTACGGCTCTCGAAGACCTTCCGAGATGCAGTTCACGCAACGCGCAAGCTAGGCTTCAGATATGTGTGGATTGACAGTTTGTGCATCATCCAGGACTCAAAAAGTGACTGGGAAGCCGAAGCGGCGACCATGTGTGACGTGTATCGCAACGCGACCTTGACGATTGCAGCGGCGCATGCTCCTGGAGGAGATGTGGGATGCTTTCAGAATAGAGACGGTCTTCTCCAATTTCCCTTCATTGTCGAGCTACCACACCCTCGGACAGCAGGAGCAGAATTACAGAAACTTCACCGGATCTTGTTCACTTCATACGGCCGAAGCCAAGGCCTGGGAGGTCCAGAACCACCCCTGTACGGCCGAGCCTGGGTGTTGCAGGAACAGCTGCTTTCCGCACGAATGCTCATCTTCGACGGATCTCAAATTCGCTGGGAGTGCCTTAGCAGCCACGGCTCCGAGCGCTCTCCGCAAGGCGGCATGTCGCGGCACATCGGGCACCAGAAGGAAATCCGCAAAGGTATAAACGGCAACTTGGACCTCTTCAACATACCCGGGATTGAAGACCGCGATACTGGATTGCGCGGACAGTTGCAGCATTGGTTCTACGCTGTCATGGATTACACTCATCGAGGCATGACGAAGCCTTCTGACCGGCTTGTTGCTCTTGATGGGGTTGCTCAGGCACTTAAAGGTCATACAAACCAGGAGTACTATGCGGGTCTATGGTCTCAGCACTTCTGGCTTGGTTTGCTATGGAGCATTTCACATACAAACGAATATACTCCGACGACAACCGATGCGTTCAATCTTGAAAAGAACGAGCATGTCCGCCATGAAGAGGGTCTGGCACCGAGCTGGTCATGGGTCGCGGTTACTGTCCCGATCGTCTACACGGTACCAGCTATCATGTATATCGAGCGTGTATGCGAGATTCTCAGTACTTTCGTCTCCGGTTCACCCACGAAACAAAGCGGCAAAGTAGAGATTCGTGGCCACCTCCGTACCGGATACGTCAATTCTATCTATCCATACGCTATTCGCGAAGCCGCGGAGGCCCTTCCCGAGATGACGAGTCGGAAACCGCGTGGTTCGAAGAACCTGATTAGTTTTCGCGGACGTGCGTTCCATCCGAATGATTTCTTCGTCTTCTCTGATGCGGATCCCTCAAGCGGCCTTTATCGGATGTCATCGCAGAACTGGCGTTTCGTCCGTGGAACCTTCCGCCCAGATGAGATAATCAATCCTTCGACCCAAGTCACTTTCATCGCTATTGCGCAGCAGAACACGGGCTATACACCGGAATCACTTATACCTACCCATACAAGAACAGATCCACTTCAAGTGTATTCGCTTGCGCTGGTGCCCACCGGGAGAGAAGAAGGGGAATACAGGCGTGTCGGGTATGCAGTATGGGAAGATTGCTCTTGGTATGGATATATGTGTGGGCGGAAGAGCAGGCCTGGAAGAGACATTGAAAGAGCTGAAGGCTGGCGTGGAATGATGTCCCTTGGAGGCCTGGAGCACATGGGCTGGAGCCGTGCCGTGGATGGCAAGGGAGTGCATCAGCATCGATTTCAAGGCGATGCATTGTCGGATCGCGACAAGTTTCATAATGATGTGAGAATGGAGGAGAAGACTATATTCATCGTCTAGCCGGCGCTAGTACAAGCTCATCGATGATGCCTCAGCTCTCTATGGTCACTGTTCCTTCGGTGGCGCAGTGCATCCAATCAAGCTCCTCAAGCACGCTCGGCTAACAATATTAGGTAAGGGAGTCACTACGCTCCAGGCAGCAACGGCACACAACAACCGTATCTCCACTACATACGCATATTAACAACCTCATACGGCGGTCATGGCATCGACGCCGACTAGCGATGCATTATACCGATACAAGCCTCTGACCCCAACAACCCAGGAGATTCGTCTGCTCACACTCCTACCGGGCGAGTGGGCGTCTCCGATCGAATGCAACGTCAAACACGTGGATCTAGACGACGGTCCGGAATATGAGGCGCTGTCCTATACCTGGGGCGACCTGAACGACAAAGTCGATATTCGAGTTGAAGGAGCGACATTCAGCGTCACCCGAAATCTGGAAGTGGCACTACGATATCTACGCCACGAAACGCAGGAAAGAGTCCTTTGGATTGACGCAGTTTGCATAAATCAGGTCGATTCAGCGGAGAAGTCCACGCAGATTCAAGCAATGTACAGGATCTTTTCGTCCGCCGATCGCGTTCTGGCCTGGACCGGGAAAGAGAGCAATGATAGCAATACGGCTATGGATCTCATCGAGGAACTTGGCTCGGCTCTGACGTTCTACCCTTGGGACGAGTCTCCTGATTTTCTATTCGAAAATTTCGGCTTCGACGCAGTCTCCAAGAATTGGGACAGTTTGTGGGGCTTCTTCCACAGGCCTTACTGGCATCGTGTTTGGGTCATTCAAGAACTCCACGCCCAGGGGTATTGCACGGACTCAGCCTTCACAGACGAAATGGGCCGCTGTCGTAAACATTACGAGATCGGTTGCGGGAAGCGATGGATACATTCTAATACTTTTCAACGAGTCTGTGCATGGTTATTAGACTTGTCGGTATCACCAATGGCGGCGTACAAGGTGCCGGGTCTACACATCTTTGCCTTGAAGAGAGCGCCTGCAATCACCATGTTTTTGTGTACCCAAAACCCTGGGAATACTGACACGCGTGGTCGCGATCTACCAACCTTCCTCAATCAGACGTGGAAATTTCAAGCTTCCGACGTGCGAGACAAAGTCTTCTCTCTGCTGGGGATCTGCGAGCCTAAATATCAAAGACTAGTACCGGATTATACACAAACAGCGGAGGAGCTATTCAGGAGGCTCGTCATTTTCCTTATCAAGACGGATGGATGTTTGGATATTCTCCTCGGAAACCGCAGCCACCCGGACTGGAAAGCATCCTGGTCGTCCTGGACGCCGTCGTTGAATCTATACGTCTCTATACCCAGCACGGTCTGGAGTTCGAAGGGCTGCACCGGTGGCGGTCGTTCTAGGCCCATGATTGGGTGGAATAGCACGCAGCCAGCTATTCTTCGTGTGAAAGGTATACGTGTTGGGAAATTGCGCAGAGTGATACGGGTAGGGGACGTTTTAGCGAATCACGAAATGTATACATTTTACGAATCGCTTAATGGGACCCAATGGGAAAATGCTTGGAAAACGGCCATTATGTTTCCAAGGCGCAGGGATCCTCACTTGCTTACCGAAGAAGCCTGTGAGAAGACAGCGCGGCTCCTATGGAAGACGAAAGATACGGGCGCCGTTATCCATCCCTTCTACGACCCCGATGTGGAGGTCGATGAATGGCATCATGCAAACGCTGTCGGAGCCTGACTTGGTGTTGACAGCACGGCAATGTGGACGTTCTTTGAATGGACAAATAAAGTGGTCAGTAATCGGGCATTCGGCGTGACTGACACTGGTCACTTCATTGTCGGACCCTCTGGAGCCAAACCTGGGGACTTGGTGTGCATCTTCCTTGGGGGATCGCTTTGCTTTGTTTTGAGAGAGACAGGGAAGCATTTCGAATTGATTGGGGACGCATATGTATCAGATGTGATGGCTGGGGAATTAGTCGACGGTAAGCGGGATGAGGACTTAGCCACCGAGACATTCTCTCTCGTCTAAGGCTTTGAGGTTACGTCGAGCCAATATAGCATGCGCCGCGGGCCGGGTAGCCATGGCGCAAGCTCTACGACCTGGTCTTAGGGTGTTCTCTGATTGGCAGGTTGTCGGGCCGGACAACATCCCACACCGCGACTCTTCGATATCCACACAAATCTTCGTCATTCTTCCGAGCACCTGAATTTCGTTCTCTTCTTACTCTTCCAGGGTGTTTTCTCAATCACAAAATCATCCGTCATAGACTATTCGTGTCGATATGGCTTCAATAGAAAAGATTCCGCACGAAATCGAAAAGGCCAAAAAACTCAACCATGTACCATGGTGCGAGGAGTACGAGAAAATGATATCCGGCATGCTGTAATCACTCTGCACTCACCAGACTTTGAGATTATGCGCTTACAAACCTGCACAGCTACGACTGCATCAACCCCGACCTCGCGGCCGCGCGCTTCAAAGCACGTGCCTGGGCCCACGAATACAACACCTACTTCCCGCCAGCGTCTTCAAACCCCAACTTCGACTCGCTGGCCAAAGATCGCCTAGAGAGCCTGCAACGCATCCTCGGCCACGTCGGCACCGACGTCTTCATCGAGCCGCCCTTCGCCATCGACTACGGCTGCAATATCTCGCTCGGCAACCGCTTCTATGCCAACTTCAACCTCACGATCTTGGACTGCAGTCTCGTAACCATCGGCGATAGGGTCATGTTCGGGCCTAATGTGAGTATCTTCGCCGCGACGCACGAAATGGAGGTGCAGAGCCGGCGAGACAATGTCGAGTATGGGCGGCCGGTGACTATTGGGGATGATTGCTGGATTGGCGGGCATGTGGTTATTCTGCCGGGAGTGACGATTGGAAAGGGGTGCACGATTGCGGCGAGTTCGGTGGTTACGAAGGATGTGCCGGATTGGAGTGTCGCGATGGGAAGTCCTGCGAAGGTGATGAAGAGAGTGGAGCCGGTGCCGGATCTGGAGGGCGAAGCGTAAGTACGCGGTGCAAGGGAGTGAGGTATAGGGACACCTTTTGAGTCGAAGAATAACAGTTAGTTTCCTAGAGGTGAGGAATTTGGGGCGTTGGACTTATTGCATAGGCGGGTCGCTAGGAATAATCGATGTAATGCACATGAAGCGAACTCATCTCACATCCTTTGTGTGGCGCGTAAATGAGACGAGAACTCGTACTGTAGATAGACTACTTGTACCAATTTTCATAATCGATCGACAGGGCAGCTTCCGTTGCCGGCTTCGAGCCTTTTCGGTGCAGAAAGCTAGCTTGCGGGGAAATGAGGGGCTTGCATGCTCGACGCTTCTTTGCTAAACATTGACGAAGACTCGTCACTCTCACAATTCGATCGTTGCACAGAAGGATGGAGGTCAGAGAAACATGCAAGCCAGCCTTCACTGAACCGCCCGGCGCCGTTTTGGCTGGTATTCCAGTTGAGGGACTCGATCTGCCCATCCCATGGATCTCATACGGGCGGCCTTACTATGAATCGTGCGCGAAGCATATCAAGGAGGCGTTTCATGCATCCCGAGTGTACATTATCGCCTCCGGTTCATTGGCGCGGAAAACGAATAACGTCGCTAAGCTCGTCGATGCGCTTGGCAAGGAAAACGTCGACGGAGTGCGCGAGGGCATGACGTGGTCCGAGATACTTTCGATAACAGCGATATGTCGAAAACGTAAGGCGGACTGTGTGGTTACGATCGGGGCTGGCAGTATAACTGATGGGGCGAAGCTTGTCGTTTTCGTACCGTCCCGAGATGGCATACGTCCGCTGATTACTCCAGTGCCTCGCCAACGACATCAACGCCCCTAAGCAACTCGCCTGCTACTCGGTAGAGAGCAGAAATATCCCAAAAGACATCAAGAAGCCCACCATCCCTCTCATCACTATCCCGACCGGTCTTTCAGGCGGCGAGTACTTCTCGCTCGCCGGCGGCACCGAAGACTCCATGAACCACAAGCACGGCTTCTTGCACTCGGGCACGGGCGCTAAGCTCATTATCCCGACCCTGAGCTCTGCCTGACGACTCCGGAATACCATTGGTTGTCGACCGGCATCCGGGCTGTAGATCACTGCGTCGAAGCTCTGTGCAGCCTCAGCGCGACGCCGGTGTCAGATGAGAAGGCTGAAAAGGGTCTTCGTCTTCTAGTTCTAGGCTTGCTAAAGTGTAAAGCGCATGCTGAGGATGTGCTAGCGAGGCACCAATGTCAGATGGCGGTAATCCATGCAATGGACAATGTGCGGGCTGGCATTCCGATGGGTGGGAGTCATGCAATTGGACATCAGCTCGGTTTGTGCTTGCCATGCGTCAGAAAGGAATCCTGTGTTAACGGTAGTCAGGTCCATTAGGTGTGCCTCACGGCATCACTAGCTGCATAATGTGCCCCGCGGTTATGAAGTATAACCTCAAGCACAGTTCCTCCACCCCCAAGATCGCGCATCAACAAGATAAGACCCAGGAAATCTTGCAGTTAGAGCCAGAGTCTGCTCGCATGCTGAAGGTGGCCGGAGGCCTCAGCCAAGATTCCGCCGACCTTGGGGATCTCCTGAACATGATTATAAGAGCGTTGGGCCTACCGATGACTTTGAAGGAGCTGGATGTCGAAAGTGATGTGGTCCCTAAACTGTCGAAGAGGGCTGTGGCTGACTTCTGGGCGCCGACTTATCCGATGCCGCTGTGGGAGACTGGCCAACTGCAGGAGATCTTGGAAGCGGTTATGTAGCAACATTTGCTGGGGTATTTATGCTACACCTAAGGATCAGAGAACTCTAAAAGTGGAGCACCTATTACCGCCTCAGTCCCAGCCCTATGCCCTGCCTTATTTTTGAGAATCAGAGTCTTTGCGGTATCCTGTTGCTATAGCGAGCCAGGCCCTTCTGGAAGGTTAGGTTCCTGGCGGGTGAGCGCCACGAGATTCGCGTTCACCTTCACTGAAGGCGAGCCGTGATGCACGCGACTTCATGAAGGCAGGAAAGGGCCACATATCCATTCCTTAGTCGAATCCTTGGGCATACCAGCCCAGCGTTCGGATAACATCATCAAGCTCGGTCTCGTCGGTGACAACATCGTCTTCACTTCCTGTAATCACTTAGTCTCCCCCCACGTATATAGTCGGGTATCTGAGATTTAGGTTGTAGAAGTGACCCACTCATCTGAGCGAACCTGTCGTGTTGCTCGCCATAATGTCTGAGTTGTGCCTAAAGGTAGGGTACGAAGTCAGCATAACTCTTAAACAGGCAATACATTAATGTCCTAGTCAAGTACTCGCTGTATCCAAAATTCAACTCTTAGAGCACTTCAGCAACTTACCCCGCACACTTTGACGAGACACATACGTGTTGTACCGAGATACTACGTACCTCAGAGACAGAACCCAAAATGAGTGAATACCACTCTTTGTCGAGTTCATCAACCAGTGGATGAGTATCTCCCGCGCAATACAAAAAGAGCTGCACGAGGTTCAACATTGCGTTGCGCGTAGCTATCCCGGCTGGTACCAGGGCATCGGTGAAGGACGCAGCTTCGCTTAATATGGTTTGGACCAACTGCAAGATGAGAAGCGTGTAAAACGCAGCGGGCCAATCTTTTGGTCGACCTCTAAGGAGCAATGATTGTGCAGACTCGAAGGCTTTCTGTAGTAATATGCGAATGTTGTTGGCCTCGTCGACCTTGGTAGTGGGCATGTCCGCGTCCGGACATTTTGAGACTTCGAGGAAAGGTTCTGGTTCAGAACTGCCCTCGAAGGCGTACGGAGGTTGAAGTCGCTTATAGTGGTCAAAGTCCCACTCCAGAAGGTACCGATTGCCATGTGTCATGAAGCTTTGGACCCAAGAGAAGTCGTTAATGATGAACAGGCAGCGAAGCGCGGTCAGAATTGTGCAATTCTTGTCACAGATCTTGCCGTCAGCCGACCTCAAGAGGATGCACTGAAGGTCAGCCGCATCCACCAGCAAATTTTGCGTGTGGAGTGTGAAGAAAGTGCCCCATTCAGACAGGACGTCCCTAAGCTGGCTAAGAAATGCAAAGCAAGAGGCTTCTTCGCTGGGTTCGTCGAATTCGGAAAGGTCCCGGATGGTCGATCGCGCCATCAGCTTTCTACCACATTCTGTGTAGTTCAGTTTTAGCAGAAACGCGCCCTCTTCGGTATGCACCGCCCAGGTGCGACATAGGTCCCGGTCAATCTGAACGAGGGCTACAGAATTAGCTCATGTCTCTATCAGAATAAAATTCGATCCCATCTGCGCAATTTGGAGGAGAAGCGCTGTCCACGCCCAGTACGTACGTCGGAAACCCTCGGCGAAGGAGGCAGTCAGTTCGGCTTCCGTTGAGCAGAGCAGCCACCGATCCAGGGACTCCTCAGGATGTTCTTTCCAGTCCTGCTCACATCTCTGGCAAGCGCCTCTAGACATATCACACTGCGTCGTATTAGATCAGCAGCATCGGGACGATAGAAACGGCCTCACGGATTTGTTCAGAAGTATGCACCTGAGGCAGCTTCCACCATTTGCGGCACCTTTTGAGGCGGGCGAGTGCGAAGGGCAGGGAGAAGGGATTTCCGAATCCTTCGCTTCCATTGCGCTTCGGAGATCGGACGTTCAAGGTGCAGAATAGTAGAGTGGAGTGTTGTGATGAAAGCTGGAAGAGGCGAGAGGCGTAGCGCCGCTTATGTAATCAAGACATCCACCCGAATTTCTGGCGCGGCCAGCTCCTCTCACTTTCACCTGTCAATCAACAATTTCTCCTCGTGGAAGCTTTGCTTGCTCAACCTCGTGCTTGAATCAAAATTTAAACGCTACGAAAAGGGATGGACCACGAAGAGAAGTCGCGACGTCAAGCGCGAGAAAATATGCACAGGAAACGGGTATGAAGCCCCTGGGAGGAATCCAAGCATCGCTACAGACTTATACGACTGGCCAACCGCTTGAGAAGCTGAGCTGGTTGATGCCGAATTGCTTCTGGCCGTCTGCATAGCCGATGCGAGTATCGACTGGGAACCGTTAGCAACGCATCTTCGCTGTCTAAACTTGTTCGCTTACCATAATGATAGTACAGGACAGGACCCAAGGATGGATCATTGATAACCCCTTGGCCACCGGGTCCGTATACGTAATCATGCGACTCCAGGACGGTGGTGCCGCCGCCGTTGGTGCATGCGACGCCGTTCTTGTCGACCTAATCGAGTCTTAGCCCCGCCTCGCTCTTCATTAAACCACTGAGAGCTCAAGAGGAAACTTACATATCCGCCAGAAGCTGAGCTGGACCTGCAGACCTGAATCTTATACTCTCCGCCTACCGCAGGCTTGCTGCTGTCATACCCACAGCACTGCCCGACTGAGAAGAACAGGTAATAGTAGCTGCTGTACTTGTACACGAATGCACCCTCCTGCGCATGGCTACCGCTCGGAATATACGCGATGTTGGTGCTGGTAGCACCACTTGCGACCGTCGTAGGCGGATTGGCCATCTTGACCTGGTAAATGTCGTGCCAGAAGGATCCAAAGTTCATATAGTAGTTGCTGCCGTCATACAGCAAGTTCCCGTCGATGGCATTGTACGCCTTTCCAGCAGAAGAGGTGACACCACTGCTTCCGAGGTCGGTCCAGCTGTTCACGTCAAGCGAAGTGCTCGTCGCGACGCCGATGGCGGAGTCCTGGGATCCGAACGAAGACACGGAGTAGTACATGTAGTACGTGTTGCCGACCTTCTGGACATCCGGAGCCCACAGGTCATTCTTTCCGGCCTTATCGATCTTCGAGCCGTTCGGAATGGCAGCGCCGCGGTACGTCCAGGGCCCGGTGATGGCGGGAGCGCTGTGGATGGCGATCTTCCCGCCGGTCGAGAAACGGAAGTACGTGCCATCGTCACGGCGGATGAGCGCTGGGTCGTGGGCATTGGTGCAGGTGCCGCTGCAGGTCATGGGATTGGCGTAGCCATTTACGGTCGCGGACCAAAAGGAAAGAAGGGAAAGGGCGAGTGTGCTGCGCATGATGCATGCACAAAGAAAAGAATGGGTAAGAGAAGAAAGGGACGAATCGAAGAGAGTAGAAGATCGCAACCGGATGCGAAGCCTATGTGGACTACATCGCTATTTGACGACCGGTAGGGCTGAGCTCCTATCCCGAAACTATGGTACTCATGGAGAAACAGGCGCAGCCACGCCGGAAAAACTACACGATGATAGGTGGAAACATTCCTATCCTTGCCAAGAAGTGTGCTGGGTACAATTTAAAGTGCTGTTCCTGCGGGGACAGCCGCGTCGTTCTGTCATGCGACTTCGACACCAAAAGCTCACGGGAGGAGAAATTGCCAGTGGCATCTATTACCGGCCTGACGTCGGTACATTTGTATCTTTCCGGCTAAGCGTTCGGAAAATTGACGGTTGATGGTATTGGAGGTGGGGCCGCTGAAACGTGAAACAGTTCGTTGTTCCGGCGAGCAGGTGACATATTAGCAAGGGTCTTGACTCCAATTAGACGGTAGGACACCGAGAGAACTTTTCTAACCCAACCATACCGGTCCAACCATACCGGTGGTGCTCCTGTACTCAGGCGGCCACCATTCCTTCAACGCATCTACGGCTTACTCCACCTTCGTTGTCTCGTCTTACGGAGCTCATCCTGTGCGCGCTTCTCCTCCTTCACCCACCAGAAGCGCCAGACGACCAGCACGATGATGGTCAATGGGCCCGCGATGACCCAATAAATCCAGAAATTGGCAGAGACCATGCGTTTCCTTGGTGCCTCTGGACTCCAGTCGAACATCTCCATGCTGAAAAGTGTCTGATTGATATATCAGTAGAGCTTTCTATAATATCGGGCGCCATTGGAGAGCCTACCGCGACGAATGTGGGCGGAAGAAAGAACATGGTCATCACTGCGATTGTTCGCATGGCGGCGCTGTCTCGTTGGCTGTGTTCGGCTACCGCTCGACTGAGCTTGTTCTCTTCTTGGGCGATGAGACTGAAGGTCTGTGGGTAGCATTAGCATCTACCGAAAGCGTTGCAGAATTGTTTCGCTTACCAAGTTGATATGGCTCTGCACACGCTCTTTGAGAACTGCAGCCTGTCCCACCATGGTAGAGTACAGGTTCGCAGCGAAATCGATCTGGTGTACAAAACCTTCGGAAACTCGCGGAGAGACCTTCACTAGGCTGATAAACCCCCGACCCGCCAGCTCTTGCTGGGTCTTCATCAGAAACGCTCCCGCGTCTTTACCGAAAGTGCATTCGAAACACAGAGCTCCAAGTTCGGCCAATGTACCGTGGAGTCTGCGCACCACGTCCTCAAAATCATCTGGTCCGGCAGTGCCCCATGCGACCAACGGGACGATCGGCTTGTAGTACAATAGACCCGGGAGCGCATAACCAACGCGGAGTTCGACTTTCACGATAGTGTCGTCCACTAGCTTTCTGTATGCTTCCATTGTTCTTTGGTGGCTGTTAAGCATATGAGTAGGTAGCAGAAGAGGGTGCCTGTATGCAGACTTGTCTTTCTGATCGCGAAGTAGATTGAGCAGTGCTTCATGCTCATGGTTTGGTATCCAATTCAGGAATGCTCGTGTGGTTGCTGTTTTACGATCGAAAGACAACGATAAGGCTCCTGAGCCCCTCGCCCAACGCGGTATCTTGATGACCATGGCTAACCTACGTTAGCCTCCTGACGAGACCTTCAAAAAGTCGCTTACCCAGGCTGTCCGCTTCCACGGAATTGACACCAGCGCTAAAGTACCTCGCGAATGCTCCGTTATTGCTAACAAAGGCTTCCTCAGTCGTGTCATGGAGCCGGAAAGCCTTTTTGATCTTAAGAAAAGAGGCTTGACCGCACCCGAGAGCGAAGGGATAATCGGAGAAGTCGCAGGTGCTACAAGAATGGGTCAGCACTCCTGCGCGAGCTTGGTGAGGCCCACAAACATTAGGCGCAAGACCATGTGCTCCTCAAGAAGCAGAAGCCCGTCATTATCCGCAATTGCGTAGTTGGCCTAGCAATGGGCAGTCAGCCTGGTCCTTCAATATGTTTACGCGATGCTACCTGTAGGGTCAACCAATGGGTCAGCTGCTCGTACGATACGGTGCCCTCCCGCACCTTTATGCCTCCCTGCGTTTCCTATTAGCAATAGAATCCCCAAAGGAATATTCCTTACAGCCTTGTCCTCCCAAGCCTCGTAGAAGCGCAACGGCCAGCCTGGCCGCTCTTTACCCTCTAACATGGTGTATCTGGAAGGCGCCGTGTATATGTACCGTCGGCGATCATGAATGATGAGAAACGGAACACTGCAATAACGAGCGTGGCCTAAAATGATGGTACTGATATGGAAGGCTGAAGTTCTGAGGTCGTACTCAGCTGAAGCCACGATCTACGCCACCGGCCGATCATGGTAAGTATAAACGAGATCCACAACCAATTATCGAACGTGGGGAGGTGGATCAAGACCACTGCTCCGCAATAGCTCTTAGCGCACCACCTCCGGTTCCAATTAATCTTGGTCACTAATGAACTAGAAGGATCCCCAAAAGGGCACTCCCAGATTCGCCCATTCACGATGTCCCAGCTTCGCTCTAGCCCTTGCAATTGCTTCTTCCTGCTCAGTATAGTTCGTGGGCATCTTCAGATCCTGCTTTGCCTCGAGGAGTTCGGCTTGGTACCGCTTCTCTTCCACAGTCCACCAGATTCGCCAGATGAGTAGTACGAAGGCCGTGAGTGGAGCGGCAACGGCCCAGTAGATCCAGAAGTAGCGGGAGACTACAACTGCGTGTAGCTCATCGGAGCGCCAATCGAACATCGGTAAGCTGAAGAATGTCTGGAGTAGGTCAGCGCACCATTATTAAGTTTGCGGATGCGTGTTGTAGCGAGACTCACAGCGACGAATACAGGAGGGAGGAAGACGATGTTGAGAAGCGCTATGGTCTTCATAGCCGCACTATCCCGTTTGCTGGCAAGCGCAATCATAGTGCTTTTCTCGACAACCGATCGGCTAAGTCTATTCTCATCTTGGGCTATGAGACTGAAGGTCTGGCGCCATGTCTGGGTTAGCTTTCAAGCCTACAATGATTAGAAAAGAACTTACGAGGTGAATGTGGCTCTGCACTCGCTCTTTCAGTGCCGAGATCTGTGCCGACATTGTGCAGTAGAGATTGGTGTCGAAATTGATTGGTGCAGAAGCCTATCCTTGACCGAACGCATTGCATCAACATACTGAGAGAGAAATCCGAGATCTCCTAGCTCCTGTTCGGTTCTGCTCATGAAGGCACCAAGCTTCAGGCCATAGTCGCACCCATGCACTGGTATTGCGAGTTCAGTCTGGCACGGGTGGAGTCTGTGTAGGATGTTTTCAAAATCGAGGGACTTCGACGTCTGAGCCGGCGTATATTCCAGTACACCGGGGATTGCGTATCCAATTTCGCGCTCCAGTCAATGCAGGCACTTGTGGATTTTCCGTCGGTACGCTTCTGCCTTTCAGCGCTGATTTTGGAGAAAACGCGTTGCCAGGTGTAAAGGATGACGATATGCCGCTTGACACTTGAGATTACCCATGTGTGCCAGTAGACCTTGGTGAGCGTTGTCTGATAAGCCATGCAGGAATGCCCGTGTAGTCTGCGTCTTCCGATCGAAGGAGAGCGATAAAGCTTCAAAACCCATATTCGTACTATTTGCAACTCTTATCAGAAGAGCTTTGCAGTTAGTAAAGACTACTGACCGTCAACGCGAAAGGGATAACTTACATAGGCTATCTGGTTCTTTGGCCTGCTTACTGTGACTGATGTGGCGTGCGAACGCCCCGCAGCCGTTGACGAACGCCTCTTCCGTCGTATCGTGGAGGCTGAAGGCCTTGCGGATCTTCTCAAATGCTGCTGCGCCGCATCTAAGTGCAAATTGATGGCGAGTAAAATCGCAAGAGCTGTGGCACATTCTTAGTCGCTCCTCCGTTTTCGAATTGCCCATACCGACACCAATTACAATATCATTTTCGGACTGATAGGCATATGAGCTTTATCGGACTCAATGGAGGAATCAGCCTTGAATGTGCGGGTCAGCATTATTCAGCGGGGGGAAGGGTAAATATACTTTGGAACCCAGCCAGTCGTCCAGCTTGTCATACTCTAGGATCCCGTGACGCGTTTGTAGTAATCCCTACATGAAAATATTAAACAATAACAGCCGTGTCGGCGTAGGGCGACGCACAGCACTAGCCTCCCAAGCCTAAAAAAGGCGCAATGTTGCACTCGGACTGCTTGTCATGTTGTAAAAGAAAGCGGACAGGACTTCGTTGCAGTGTGTGGGATATGGGAGAAGATTCGTAATGGAGATCTCAATATGGAATGTAGCCTGGATGAAGCCAAAGCGAGCTGCAGCCACAATGCGGTCCACGACTCGACTCTGGCTCGGCAAACGAGACGTGTACCCAATCGCCAAACGCGCTCCAAGCGAGCTCAATGACATTAAGACGCTATCTCATTCGGTCGGAGCCTGCCATATCTCACTTAGAGTAGTCGAACTTGACATCCATTGTATCGATTGTCACAGCCGCAACTTTGCCGGGCTCGGTGTTGAGCTTGAGCGTTACGTCGATACCTGCAACTCCGCCTCCGTAGGCAGACGTTGCACCGGCCGAAGTGGAGCTAGCGGCCCAGTTGCCGTCGCTAGTCGGTTTAACAGTACCACTAACTTCAGACTGTTTCATGAGCCGTTAGCAGAAAACATACAGTGGGACCGTAGAGCACAGTATCGAATATGACATGACCACACTTACAGTCTTTCCACCAGCGGTGTAGGTCACCTTATATACTGCGTTTCCACCGTCTACGTAACCGCGAATATTGGTGGCCTTGTTGATTGTGTACTTCCACTTCGAATCCAATCCCAGGTCAATGGTAATCAAGCAATGTGTGCTTGGATTGGTCATAGTGCTTTCGACAAGCATGGAATCGAAAGCGATCGTGGCATCATCCTTGAAGATAAAGCCACCTGAATTGGTGGAGCATCCGGTGCCACTGGACGTGACGGACTTGAGTACCGCTTTAGCTTCCGGAGGTGCGCGTGCAACGAGGGCTCTGGCAGCCTTGTAGGCCTCGGTGGATGTGGTTGGTAAGGCAGTGGCGAGCGCCGGGAGACAAGCAATGAGTGTTACGGATCGCATGGTGACTGTAAGATACCGAAAGATCTTTCAGGGTTACGATGCGTTGGTGGACCGGGGATGACTTCTGCTCTTGAATCGCCTCTTCAGGAGCCTTTATACCTTCAGCACTCTCATTGTGAGCTCTAGATAATCATGCTTGATGCAAATCACTCCTTGACGCATCCTTTCGTTATCGCTAATCCAGGCACCGAGTACGGCGGACTCCTGTGGTACATGCCAATGCGCATCTGGAGATTGAAAAGATATTGGAAATCCAATATATACCGTCGGGGCGGGCTGCCGAGAACGGCATGCTCGGGTCCCGACCGTCCACGGGTGCGGTAGAAGTACGTGAGCGCCCAGTTATTCTATGCATCAGCATGTTTTAACTCTCGAAGGATCGTGTGTAAAGAGCCATGGCCGGGTTACATGCATTCTCGTATTCTTGTGCATAGCCAGAATACACTCTGCATCGAGTGACCGGTCCCGCGTTAAACATTAATTGAATCGCATGATCCGCCATCGAGACATCTTTGTGAGCCTCTACACAGAAGACATGTAGTACTCCGTCCGAGTCCGTCAACACTGAGGATTAGAGGCGAACTCGAAGAAAAGCAGGGAATGAGAATGAAGAGTCCGGCGGATAAAAGACTGTGCCGCAACCTTTCTGCTCACGACAGGAATGCATGCAATCTCGGGATCCAAAAGCAATTCTGAAGGAGTAGGGTTCAAGCATAGATGAGGTGGGATGTAAGTGTAGGAGAGGAGAGTGGGACGTTGGCCGGGTGCGAAAATCGGCGGATGGGCTCTGTTTCTGGCCTTTCCTGAAACCGCCTAGCGTATTCTGTCTGTTTCACGGTACCTAGGGTCTAGGCAGTGACCCCGACCCCTCTTGACGGCAACAATGGTTGGCAACAAACCCTTTCGATGTATTCCGGTGTGTAGGCGGACCCAGTCAGAAAGCGGAGAAGATGGAAGATAGTGGTTCATTTCTCGGCACCGTCCTCGTGACCGGAGGATGCGGCTTCATTGGCTCATTCATCGCGGAGGCCTTTGCTGCTGAGCCATCCTGTTCTCGCATCGTGGCAGCCTCCCGACACCCAAACCGGTTCCGCATACCAAAAGCCGAATATCGTGCATGCGACATTACAGATCTAGACCAAGCGAGGGCTTTGCTGGACGGAGAACGGCCGCGGGTAATCGTCCACACCGTGTCGCCTGGCGCATTCGCTATCCCGTCCGAGCACTACCGGGTCACGTACCTTGGAACAAAACATCTCCTCAAGCTCGCTAAAGAGCATCCAAGTGTTCGGGCCTTTGTATGGACAAGTTCGGTTAATGCGGTCCACCTCGATCCTAAACTCAACCACAGGCGGATTGATGAGCAAGAAGCCAAAATCAATGATTGGAATTCCAACGCTTCCGCATACAGCCGGTCCAAGGGTGCTACGGAGTCTCTTGTGCTCGGTTTCAATACGGATGCAACGTCTGTCGACTTCTCTCAGGATGCCGACTGGCGAGGAAAGCTTTTGACAACAAGCCTTCGTGTGACAGGGCTGTTTGGACCACGGGACGAGAAAACAATCAAAGAGATACTGCACTTGACCAACACTTTCGCGACAAGGATCCAAATTGGACCGAATGAGCTCGTCCACTCATGGAGTTATGTGGAAAGCGCGGCTGATGCTCACGTGGACGCCGCAATGGCGCTCTTGGACAGCAGACACCTACGCCCAGATATGCGTGTGGACGGGGAAGCTTTCTTCATTGCTGATCCTGAGCCTATGAGGCTCTGGGACTTCTCAAGAGCCGTATGGAGAGTCGCGGGCGACGAATACTGGAATCGGCCAGAAGGGCAGCAGCGCGTCTTTGTGCTCCCCTTTTCAATGATGATCACGATAGCTACGATCAGCGAGTGGGTATACTGGTTCTTCACCCTTGGCACGAAGAGGCCAAGGATGACGGTCGATCACTTCGAGCTCATGTCCAAGGGCTGCTGGTTCTCGATTGAGAAGGCGAAGAAGAGGCTTGGATATCGGCCGGTCTGTGGTACCGAAGAAGGCATTCGGAGGAGCGTAAAGTGGTTTCAAGGCAATGGAGATTGAGATAAAACTACCTAAGACTCCTTCAGTAGGCGATAACTCGGGATGGACAGCTACTATCAAGCCCGATACCGCACGACCCTAGAATGAACTCTATTACGAACAATCTCGAGGTCATTCTTCCATGCGCATCGACCTCGCAACACTCCAGCTTACGTACCTATTGCGACCCGAAGAGGGGTACTCGACGGCAAGAGCCATAACACGTTATCCTACGTCGATATCGTGCACATCCTATGTATCAGTCATCGAAGGAACATTTCTGGGCATCATCAAGAGCTAGAGCAGGGATGCAGGACGTTAATGCTCCATTAAGTATATCTAACGGAGCTGAAGCGACTTTTCTGCTAACGAGCGGCGAATCTAGTCGAATCCACGCCATGGAAACCCATCACCGTCGCCAGATTACCATGCACCTCGTTCAGATATGGCCGAAATCGATGTCAAAGTAGTCGAAGGCCTCGAGGCCGATCAACACTTGTTATAGCCACACTTCTCGTGACACTACAGCACCGTTAGGTCCACTGCCAAGTCCCTATAAGCTCAAAGATAACTCACGTCCTCGTCGAAGTGGCAGGTGTCGCGCTGGCAGACCTCCTCGCACTCTAGCGGGTAGAAGTAGCACCACCACGACTATTCCTGTTAGCCAAATACCCCTTGCAGTTACTACGTCATGAAACTTACCTCCTTACAGGCGAGATAGTGTTTGTCGCACTTCTCGCAAGGATTCGGACGCTCCGGTGGCTGCTGCTGGGGGGAGGCAACGGCGAAGACGGCAAGGGCCGCGACGACGACAAGCGAGGAGAGCTTCATGTTGTTGGTGTTAAGGCTCAGGTTGGAGTCGGGGTTGGAGTTGAAGTTGTTTGAGTCGCTTCTGCTACGTCTCGGAGATTGAGCAGTCGAGAGAGCAGTGGAAAGCGTATATGTGGAGCTGCTGGAAGGAGGGGGCGCCCCTCAAGGCAATATAAGGTGAAGGCTGCGCTGCTTGCTCGCTGTGACGACGAGATGGTAGCTCTCTGATTGGCCCGGCAGCTTTACTGTGACGCAGCATTCCACGCTATCAGGCCGTGCAACGACGGAGGGCTTTACCGCCTCCAGAAAAGGGATAGAGCCTGACAGGGGTAGAGCGCCAGACATGAAAAAGAGAGCTCAGCGCAATGAAATAAAAGTCGCCCTTTCTTGGTACGCCCGCGTCCATCGACGTTCGAAGTGGGGGTAATACACCTGGGCAGCTGCAAATAGGGTGAAGGCCAAAATCTCAGCATCTCCTCCCAAAGCGACTTAGTCATCGCTAATACCCACTGCCTTGTATGCTTTCTATGTTCGCGTCCAGAGCACCTGTCCCAGCTGCAACTGGCTTTTAAGCGTATCTTTCTTGCCCGCCACCGCCGTGCGTTGTCTTCTCCCTAAGCCACGCAACGGGTCGATATTCTTTGCCCTTACGCTCGCAGGTACAGTCGCTCTCGGACTACCCTTGTAGCCAGCCAACCTTGAACTCAAAGATGGAATGCGTTGACAGGCGTGGTCCGGTAGCCGACACGCTGCTCCAGGACTGACGGAAGAACGATAGAAGCCGATATGTGCTGTTCTACATCGATCCGCAGCACCCTGCTTCGAAAAGATATGAAGGCAATAGGACAAGCATAGGCTCCAGCTTATACATTAGAAGCTTATATCTAGCTAAGGAAAACTCATCACAGAAGGTGACCGTATTCCGATGTCACAATCATCCATTATTCGTACTGCCCAGAGTGATACGCCCTCAATCAAACCGAATAACATAAGGGCAAGCACTCTCATCCCAGTTTTTGAAGTTATCCTTGCGAATTTTCGTGCCCGTCTTCAGCGCATTCCACATCGTATACCCGTCATCCATCATCAAGCCGACGTGATGAATACCCGCAGGGTTGTTTTCACAATCGCACTTGCCACCGAAGAAGACGGCGTCGCCAGCACGGCGGTTCGCCCACTTGACTTTCCTATTTCACATGGTCAGCCATCGGAGAAGAAAGGTACTAAGAGATTCAAAGAGGGCTTTACTTGTACTTCAGCTTCGACGCGCTGGCGCAATACATGCTCCGGGTGACACGGAGACCCTCGCTGAAGAGATTACGCCCTGTGACTTGACAGACCGCCCATGAGACGAGACCAGAGCAGTCGAAGCCACCTCCAGTAGGGCCTTTACAGTTTCCTCCGGCCCAATGATCTAATCATGGGTCAATATCTCTTTCACGGTGTCGCAAGAACCGAGTGACCTACATGGAATTCCCTCCGCCTCCTTAGCTTTCGCAAGGATCTTCTCCCCTAGGTTCACATCCGGCTGCGGCTTCGGTGTCGGTGTTGGCTCCGGGGTCGCATTTTCATTCGTAATGCAGCACCTAAATGCATCGGGGCCTGGACACAAATACTGCACCAGGCTCTTCCCGCCACCACAGTTTTCCACCCAGCGACAGTCGCCGGCCTGGGCCGCGAGCTGACAGTGCGGCTTGGTGCAACATTTGATATTCTCGGGTGTACCCGGGCACGCATTGTGAATGTAGGTGCCGTTGTCGCGGTCGCAGGAGGTGGTGGGGACGCAGACGCCGATGACGCCGTCTTTGCCCGTGCAAGGCCCGTTGAGAACGGAGCGCGGGTAGAGAGCGCTTGCGAAACCCGATGGAATGGCGGTTAGAAGGAGAGAGGTGAAGAGTTGGATGCGCATATTGGGCAATTGAGAATGCTGTCACGGGAGTCCTCCAACGAATGACTAAGAGTAGGAGAGGACTAAGTGTTGAAGGAGCCAACCTCGACATTCAGAGGGAGTATATATAACTGACCAAAAAAGGAGATCATCGAGGGATGTCCATCTCGAAAGCTGATTCTGAAACCGTAAAGCTGCACAGGTCTTCGTATGCAATTTTCCCTCACCTCCCAATTCCAGGGTCTCCTCTTGTAAGTCAGTCCGAGGCAGCAAATTGATACCAGAGGCATGGTGTGACGCCCCGCACCAATGTAGTCGTACTTCGCATTCGCCCCTCCTTTCGCCAGATACCCTCCCTCGATTCAGATTGACGAGTGGAAATCAGAGCGGTTGCAGTACACAATCACCGAATACGAAATCGGACTTGCCAAGACGTCGTACGAAACGCGACGAACATCAACCAGCCACATATTGCGCGAATAAGGATGTTTCGAGATACGCATGTGGCGGCGATCTCATTTGTACCTGCGGCTGAGCCCCCAGGAACCCCAGATGAAGTGGCGCGTGGATCAGCGACTCCGTGATCTGGCGCCATTTTTGAGCGGCCCATGTGGAGGCTCGTATTCGGTTGTGGTTGCGTGTATTTCGACCTCACGACATTGACAACTCCATTGAACTACTGTATGCTTCCCTATTCATCCGATTTCCCATACCGTCCGTCATATTCTTTGCTGGACAGTCTGATGGGCTTCAGAGTGCACTATCTGTTCAGTGGAAGCGCCCAAGGTGGAACACGTCGTAGAAAGGTCGGGAGAGCTCATGCAATGGTGCATCTTGACTAGATGATGAGAATGCGGTGCATCCCGGTCTCAGCGTCATATCCTTGATGCGGCATATCGATATCGCTCGGGAAAACCTCCAGAATCTTCTGATCTCGCAAAGCCTTGTTGTCCGCCCAAGGACTCAGCTTTGTGAGCCCAATCCGTTTGAACGCAGGTCCCCGCTCATGACCCTTGACAAGCTGCAAGATCAGACACGTCAGATACTTGGACTCCTCAGACGCTGTACGTTCCCCCTTTGCAGCCGGAACTACGTACACACCGGCCTCGGGCCCTTGAATGTGCTGCGAATCGCGGGTAGGGCAATCCAGGTATACGTTGGTATGCTCTTCAGCGTCTAGTTCCTCGCGGTCAACTAGCTTCCAACCGAATCGACCCTTAGGCTTCTTATGGAATGTTGTTTTTCGGAGCTTGCCTCGGAGGATGAGATCCCCCGATGAGATCATTCCGTATTCGTCTGCGTCGGACTCCAGGGTAATGGTAACACTTTCCACTTCGATGAAAAGATCCCGATCGGTTATGTCAGCGTAGGTCACGCCGTGGCCCTTTTCAGCATTGATAGAAGCCCAAGAGAACGATGGCGCTCGGTATTTGTCAGGGTCGGTAGAAGGGTGCTCGAAGAAACTATCTTTCTCGCTCTCGCGAAAGACGGGCTCAATCCTCCACAGAAGTTGGCTGGCTAGATGCGTTCTCCACATGCCAGCCACATACTCTGCAGGTCGCTCCGGCGTACCTATCTTACGGGCCATCCATCGTGCCATCCCGGATAGAGCGATCATCTTGTCTCCTGGGTTCGTGATTGCCGTTTTGGAATACACTTCCACGATGCGCCGCCAGAGCTCTAGGGGATATATCTCAGGTTGCAGGTGCAGATCTGGGTCTTCGTGTCCTTGCAGTCGGATGCGCCGAAGGCGCTTACCGTCTGTTATGGGGTTAAGACCTTTAAGCCGGCTCTCTTCCACAATACCATCCGAGGTCAGCTGAAAGTTAGGCATCCCTTGAGGCTGCCCCTCTGCTGCATCAAACTCGGAACATTCCCAAGCCACCTGGTCATGGCAGAAGTGAAGGACTCGGGGTGCCATAAGCCGCTCCTGCAATACCCAGCCTCGTCGATTCACTGGGGCCCTATCGACGTGGTTTCTACCGTAAGAACCCGAAGTCAGCGAAGCACTTCAAAGAGGGGATCAATGCCTGTCCTAAAGGCGAAGCTGCTCTAGACAAGACACTGCGATTTCAGCCGGGGCGTAGCTTACGTCCAGAAAGAGACATCGAGGATCGTGCAACGTCGGAGGGTTTTGCGGTCGCTCTCACCGCTGGGCTCGCCCAAATCGCTGTCACGGGCTGGGCTACTGTCGCGTGTGGCTACCACTTCACCACCACTTTTTGAGTTGGCGCGGGAATGAATCCTGACTTCCGTCTCCAAAGCACCCTTCTGCTCGACGCCGAGAGATCTCCCGAAAATGATGTGGAGTTGACGCAGAAGCAGCAGCAGGTAGCTTGCTAACCAATATGCTTCGAACCATTCCAGTGCAGACGGAGTTGATGTCGGAGACAATGCGACCTCCGCCTCGCTGGTTGATTTCCTGCTAATGGCGCCGGGAAGTCCCTCAATATTCAATATGACTTCGTCCTCGAGAAGGAGTTCAGGCCTCCGGCTAAAGAACAGTCCTCCGTTGCTCGATGTTGCAGCAGTTGCGGAGATATTGAGGAACGTCTCGCTGTAGACCTTGTCCATGGTAGCGGATTGTTTGAGCCAATCCTCCCGTTCCTCCGGTCCCTGTTTGATACAAAGTGAGTCTATCGCACTATTAACACAATTCGAAAAACTTTCACACCAATCACATACCAATCCAGATGTAGCCCACCCTAGGCAAACGTGCAGAAAACTCTATGGCGTCGCGATAGGTCTGGGGAAGGGTACTGAGTTGGATACTGTTCTTGAAGTCCGCAATATTCTTCGATGTTAATTTGAGCTTGTTGTCTACCTCGGGGCCCCAGCAATGGCTTACTGTGGAGTCTTAGACTTCACACAACATCCGAAAAGCAACTCGACTTACACGTGACATATCTAACATTGCCGTGACCGGGCCGCCCGTCCTGCCAATCCTCCGTTTCCACCAGCCTTACTTGAGTCCGACCGATGGCGTCGACATCGCGCTGACTCGTGGACACCAACTTTCGGGTATCCAAGAAATTCTGGCTTTTGAGCTCCTCTAAGCTGATCAATCGGGCAGGGTACCATGACGGTGGCTTATGTGTGTCTGCGCATTTGCACTTTGACATCCACTCCCTGGACAGCTGGTAAACTTCGTCCGATGAAGTGTGCTGAGAAATCGGAGTGCGGAAAGGAGGATCTCCAGAATCTTCGAGATGTGTATGCTCAGTAGTTGCTCAAACCGTCTTGCCGTAAGATGGAAGGTACTTACTAGTTCTCTTCAAGACAAAGGTCCTTCTGCTTCGAACTCGCTCACATCTTAGCTTGAAGTCAAGACGGTATAAGTCCTTGACTCGAGGGTGGTCCAGAACAGAGAGCGAGGCTGTAAGGGAGAGTGGCTGTTGGTCGATGGCAATCGTGGGATCCAATTTGGACTGCAGCTCTTCGTACAAAACACGGCATATCCCGCAGTGCATCCTCGCAGAGCTGAGGAGGTCCTTGCCATGGGTATGATGGTTGAAATGGAGGTCGTACGTCCCCTTCCACACTCGTCCCTCCTGCCCTCGCAGCATTCGAAAGCAAGCCTCGCAAAGCATTTTACACTCAAGCTAGGGTGTAGTAAAGTAATCGGGAAAAGTCGTGAGCGGGGAGACATGCGCAGCTGATATCTGTTGCAGTTGGGGGCCAAGTGGTTAAAGTAAGCCGAAAACGCAATTCAACTCACCAACCCTGTTATCGTAGTGGGACGATGACCAATCTCAGAGGACAGACGCGGTGGGCCGGACAAGCCGGCCAACCCCAATCCGTCTTCATGCGGCGCAATGCACGGATACCGGTATGTCACAATGCCACAGCATTACGGTGTGTTACTCCAGCTTGTGATTCGCGTAAACGTCCACCAATTGCCAAAAAAGTGGAGTGCAACGTAAGCGAGCGAACGGAAGCCGGAACACCGACCCCGATGCCACCCTGCCGAACCTTCCTCAGTCGACATGCACGTCATCGCCGGTGAAATAGCCTTCCTGTTCGTTCCCTTCTCTTGGACGAAGAAGCCTGCTCTCTCTTAACCCCCGACGAACTGACTTCCGCTCCGCGAAATGGCGACCTTCGCCCTCGAGGGATTCCAAGGGCCGGTACGTATATTCTGGTATACGTATCAGCAGGCGGCGTTTGTCCTAAAGTGGTCTGTTGAAGGGAGAATATCTGCTGATGTCTGCCGTCATACTCGTAGGTAGAGGTCACGCTCGCCCCAAACATCACAAAAGATCAGCTCCTGGACTTCCCTGCGTTCAAAGTATGGAGGAATACGCTTCAGGCGAATCTCGCGCTTCAGTATTCAGACCCAAAACACGCATTCCACATGGACCCGTACACTCTTCGCTCGATTGCGATTCAATCAGTCGATTGGTTTGGCAAAAGAATCGGATTCCTGAAGCTTAAAGCCGTCATTCGCAATCGTGCCGGAAAGGACGATCCCAAGAAAGATTTGCCTGGTATCGCTTTTCTACGCGGCGGCAGCGTCGCGATGTTGATGATCCTGCGACCGAAGGATTCAAGGGATGAACGATTGGTGGTGATGACAGAGCAACCTCGAGTGCCGGCAGGTAGCCTCGCCTTCTGGGAGATTCCTGCGGGAATGCTGGACGACGAGGGAACCTTTAGTGGCGCCGCCGCGAAAGAAATTTACGAAGAGACGGGATTCCAGATTCCGCAATCAGAGCTGATAGATCTCACTGCTTTGGCGCTCCAGCACTCGAAGATTCCGGAGAACAAGTCCTTGCAGCAGGCTATGTATCCTAGTCCTGGAGGCTCCGACGAATTTATACCCATCTTTCTCTGGGAAAAGGAGTTGGACCGGCAGGAGATCGAGGACCTTCGCGGCAAGCTGATGGGCACAAGAAGGGAGGGCGAGCTAATCACTTTGCGTGTATGCGATTATGAAGACCTATGGCGCGAGGGAGCAAGGGACGCAAAGACGCTGGCAGCCTGGGCTCTGTACGAAGGACTGAATCGAGCAGGGGTTATGATGGAGCTCAGAAAGAAGCCAAGGAAGCAGCCTAGTCAGGATGGTTTAGACGGAACCAGCCAGGATTAGGACAGCGAATCGAGTATAGTATAGTATATCCTGAAGGGTTTCGGAGCACAATTGATCTTGAGCGAAATGGGATACCTCGTTGCTTTGTTTGCACCTGTAGGGTCTACCCGACAGGGGGATCACCTCAAGTGATAGCCCAGCGACTTGCAAACTAGTTTGGGGATGCCGGGTCATGCCATTGTCCTGGCGCGGTGGCCGCAGGATCCAAGCAATGTCATAAGCTGACGGTCGAGAAGTGGAACGATCGTTTGGGAGCTCAAGACGATCGTAACGACCTCGGGAAGCGGGTAGGTGGCCCGTGCATTGAACCACGTGATGCCGTGTTTCGCCGCGAAGGTCCGTGCCCTGGCGCGAGGCTTCCTCCACCCGACAATGACACCGTGAAGTCTGCCAGTTTATGCCACACCACGTCAATGGAAGCCCTCCTAGATGGCCTCAATGCCGCTCAGAGAAGCGCCGTTACCAGCCCGGCCTCGGTCCTCCAGGTTCTGGCGCCCCCAGGCTCTGGGAAGACCAAAACACTCACCGCACGCGTCGCGTACCTCATCAACCATGAACGCCTTCAGCCATGGAATATCATAGTGTGCACCTTCACTGTCAAGGCCGCCCGCGAGATGAAAGAGAGGATACGCGGATTCGTGGGAGACGGTATTGAGGCCAAATTGGTTCTCGGGACTTTTCATTCGGTCGCGCGACGCTTCCTCGTTCGATACGGCCAAGAGATCGGCATTTCTAAGAATTTCGGCATCGCAGACACCGGCGACAGCAGCGCGATTATCAAACGCATCATTCAGCGCCAGCAATATAATGTCGAGCCGGGTCAGGCTCGCGGCCGGATCTCGCGTCTGAAAGCGAGAGGTCTCTCAGCAGAGCAGTTTGCCGCCACCACGAAAAAAGCTGACCAACATGAGTTCGCCTGCGTCTACTCCGAGTACGAAGAATACCTCAAGGCCCAGAATCTGTTGGACTACGATGATTTGCTGGTACGATGCGTAGAGCTTCTACAAAAGCACCCTGCTTGCGTTTCCAGCATACAGGCTGTGCTCATCGACGAGTACCAAGACACGAATAACATCCAGTATGAGCTTATGAGGCTTATGGCGCAAAGAATGAGACGGATCACCATCGTCGGCGACCCGGACCAGAGCATCTACAGCTTTCGATCAGCCGAGATCAAAAATTTGCTGCGTATGCGAGATGACTACCAAGAATCTATCGTCATCAACCTCGAGAACAATTATCGCTCCTCTGGATGTATCCTTAGCTCGGCAATGGCAGTCATCGAACAAGATGAGAGTCGTCTAAGTAAGACACTACTTCCCACACATTGTGTGGGAGAGCAACCTACACTTCGACACCTGGCTACTGCACAGCTCGAAGCGAAGTGGATCGTCGAGGAAATACATCGAACGAAAACGCTCACAGCCGGCCTTTTGAACTACAACGACTATGCTATCCTCATTCGGTCGACATCTATCTCGTTGTCGGTAGAAAGGGCCCTTGGAAACGCTGGCGTTCCTTACCGGATGGTCGGCGGGAAGCGCTTCTTCGATCGTGCTGAGATTAAGATTGTCTTGGACTATCTGCGCGTCATCAACCAGCCAGACCACAATGACGCACTGACCAGAGTGATCAACCTCCCATCACGGAAGATTGGAGAGAGCACGGTAAAGGCGCTGCTGGAAGAGGCGGAGACAAGGAAGATCACGCTCTGGAAACTGATTCTCGATTGCGCTCAGGGCAGGAAGAAGCCGCATAGCAAAATCTCGGCACCCGCGCAAAAGGGACTCGAGACTTTTGTGAACTTGATCCTCACTTCAAGACGTAAACTCTTACCTGAGGAAGGCGAAGAATGTTATCTCCTTGAGCTCATCAGCCATGTATTGCAAAAGATATCCTTCGAAGCATATCTGAAGAGCACTTACAAGGCGAATTGGAAAGACCGCTGGGCTAATGTTGAAGAACTGGTAGGCCAAGCGACGCAGTTGGTGACTACGATTGCGAACGGGGAAGAGGTTGCAGACGAGGCGTTGCCAGTAGTAGAGGGAATCGAACAACGGCAAGACACAGCTGCCGACATTCTGTCAAAATTCCTCGCCAACGTCGCACTGTCTACCGAAATCGAGAGGCCAGACGGTGGGGAACCGAATCAAGTCACCATCTCTACTATCCACGCCGCCAAGGGACTCGAATGGCCCATCGTCTTTATTCCTGCTGTTTACGATGGATCTATCCCTCATTCCAGAGCGGAGGACCATGACGAGGAGCGGCGGCTGCTCTACGTGGGAATGACCCGCGCGCAGGGTTTGCTGTATCTGAGTTGTCCTGTCAAGCAGTCCGCTCAGGAGGATACTACTCTATCGAAGTTCGTTTCGGATCGCACTATCCAGAAGTTATTCAGTCGCAGTGGGCCATCGATCGGTTGCTCCGTCATCCAGGACCTAGCGCAGATACTTCGAAGACCGTGTCCGCTTGCTGCGGACGTACAAGCCGCGCGTAGTCTTTTGGAGCGCATCGAAGACGACCAGTATCCGTTGACCAGGGAGGAGATAGACGGAGAAGAACCATCATGGAGCGCGTCTGGCCCGGGCACTGATGGACTGGAACCGTCTTTGAAGCGCAGAAAGCTAGAAGCTTCCACATCATTCTCTAGCACCACCATGTCGGTCACAATGCAGAATCATGCAAACTTCTCGGTCGCGACAGCGACACTGAAGACAGGAAACGCCGGTTTCACCAGTGCCCGGGATCTCAGGGCGCTCCAAGAGGAAGCAGAAGCAGTTCGGATGCTAGCGAGCGCCAATAGCGCTGCTTCGGGCAAGGCATCATACAAGGAAGCAAAGAGAGTCGAAGCGAAGGCGACGCGGACAAAAGCAGTCAAGCCGCGCGCAGCAGGACAGGGCGCTATCACCACCTTCTTTACACGGCCTAGAGGCACTTCATCACAGGAATCAGCTCCATCAGCGCCAAAGATCGCACCGTTCAAACGATCACAGTCTTCGCTTTCGGAGAGCTCCCCTTTGGTGGATATCTCAAACGTCGTCCCGCACGAACTCAGGCCTGCACGACCTTACCAGCCTCCCTCATTCTCGAACCACAGGCCGCGCCACGCGCCAATGTCAAGCAAACCCAAGAGGCCCGAGCCTGAACCGGACGAAGAAAATACTAGATATGTGCTTCTATCGAGCCCATCCACGAAGCAAGACAGCCCTACTAAACTGCACAGCTATTCAGACGACGAAGGCAATGCGCAGCAACCTGCGAGTCCTACGAAGCATGCCTCCTCGTCCTCTAGCTCAGTATCGGGGTTCCGTCCAGCGTCGACTTTCCACACCACTTCTGTGGGCCAGTTGCAGAGTCACTCGGCACCGCAGAGGAAGACGTTAGGGACGCGAAGAACGATGCAGGGCTGGAGTGTAAAACATAGCCAGCTACCTCGTCCGCGGCAGGCGTAAGAGGAGTATGGATTCGTTGGCGTTTCGCAGACTTCTTGTCGTGCATTGGGCTGGCGTTCTTAGATTGCGGATTTTACAGATACGTCGCTCTTCTCAGCATTAATACTCTTTGATATCTAAATGACAAGTACAGCTTTTTCCATCATTCTTATCTGCATTTCGGGTGATGATTGAGTGGCCATCTTTACGTGAAAAGCAAGAGAAATAGACCTGAAGTCCGTACACATACGAGTGAAATATTATGGGGTACAGATTACAAATATTTTCACCTGTGGACCTCGTGAAGAGCCTGCCCCTCCCAACTCTAGCGCATGGCCTAGCGCAAAAATAAGCCGCCATGTCCCGCACCACCTGCACTCCCTGAAGCAAAAAAGAGATCGTGGCATTCCGATGCGCAGAGAGAGGCTCGAACCTCGATCATCATTAGCAAGTGTATAACTAGTAGTGGCTTTTAAAAACTTACTCTCGACCTTCTGCGTAATACATTAGGATAAATGTAAAGCAGACATCATAACCACTAGACTATCCGCGCGGCGATGCAGATTTAACGATTTTGCAAATTAGAGTAGATATATCTCCAGGTAAATTGGACCAGCTCGCCGCTCGAAGCTTATGCCGGGTCACAAGCTGGAAAAAATGGGCCCGATATTCAGAGAGGGGCATTGAGCGGGGAACCAAGGAACGGTCAGTGATTGGAAGGCTTGGCTTGAGGGGCCGAAGGCGCCGAAAAGAAGTGCTACCCATAACAGATATGCATGGAATTGAAGAAACGGGCATAGAGAGCAGGTGGAGCAATTGAATCCTAATATCTTCATGAATGCTTTTTACGACTACCCCTGAGCTCTTTTCGAGCCCTCTTCAGCCCTGTGCTCTGATTGGCCACAGCATGAAAATACTGCCGGCCACCACCGCCTTCGGCGTTGATGACAGCATTCCGGTGCAGCACCGCTCAGCTCGGAATCAGCATCTCTCAACCTCCGAGTCGAACGCCCGCCCTCAAGTGCTCACTCTCCTCAATTCTCTCCATTCGCGCAAGAACCAGCGCATCTGGTCTGAATCATGATGCCACACCGCGCCCCAACCCTCCGCGCGCTCCTCCGCAGCACCACGGCCTCCCTCCGCCCCGCCGCATCCACGCAATTCACAAAACCCCTCTCGCAAATCCGCCCGCGCTCGCGCTCTCCCTCGCGCTCCCCCTCCCCACCCCCGCCCTACCAAGCGCGCAACATATCCCTCGCCGCGTCAACAACGCACTGGACGCGCTTCAGCACGCCCTACACCTACTCCTCGGTGCGCACATTCACGTCTTCTGCCTCGCGGCTGCTCCCCAATGCCAGCGGGGCCTCCAGCTCGCCGCAAGCGGCGCAGCAAATCGAGCAAGTCATAGAAGAGATCCAAGAGCTGTACGGCACGGCGCGCGACGAGTTCGAGATCGCAGCCGAGGAGACGGAGAAGAATACTACGTATGCGGCCGAGGACCGGGCGGCGGCGCGGGAGGAGCTGGATCGGCTGCTGGAGTACTACAGCGGGGTTGTGGAGGGGGCGGATGGCGCGGTGGCGGAGGAGGTCAAGAGACGGGTGGGGCAGAGGGTCAGGGAGCTGGAGCAGGCGGTTAGGGCGATGGAGGAGAGTGCTGCTCATGGGGATTAGAGGGGATGGGGAGGGTGGGAGAGATGGAGTGTTGGAGCGCTGTACGATAGGGGGAGGCTTGGAAGAGAAGGGATGCAGCTGCGCTGCGTTGGGATGTGTACGATACGTCCAGGGCAGTTTGGATGGGGTTCGAGGGCTGGTTCCCTTGGACGGGGCTGACGCGTCTGTGCAAGCGCTATTCCCCAGCTCTTTCGCAGTGGGACGAAAGACTGTGTACAAAATTCCCGTTTTCAGACGGGTCCGTACGATACCACTCTTGTATAATAGAGCATAAACAATGCATCGACACGAACAATACATCGACTGCAACATGCGCCCGGCAGTCCCCAGCCCTTGATTCTATGGATGAAATACTTCTCGTCTGCAAACTGAACAGCGGATGCATTCGAGAGACTTGCCAAGAATGCGACCGGAAACCAGGAAACGCCCTGGGTGCTCCCAGATCCAACGCCATAGTAACAGGATATCATACCACCCCGAACGCCTTCCGTACCGACCGTCTGTGCAGAACCCAGGAACGCTCATGGCTAAGCTCAATCCAGGCTGTGCAGATATATACACCTCCAGTGCGAACGCAAGAATCTTCTACCACCACCGCTTCGAATTCCTCGCCGAAGTAGCGCATTGGAGGCAGTGCCTTGTATTCGACACTACGGCACACGTGCCACAGACATTCCTTCCGCAATCATGGCAACCGAACACACTCCTCTCCAACGGTCCGTCAATGTCCATATCGACGTCCATGTCGCCCGCCTCACTGTGCAACCAAGTGTCGCAGTCCTGGCAGCGCGGCGTATTCGCGTCCGTCGGGGGCTGAATGTGGATTGTGGGAGGCTGGACAGGCGGAGCGGGTAGATTCCAGAAAGAGTGCAGCGTCGACTTCTGCGGTTTCTGGACGGCGGGCGCGTGGTTCTGAGGCAGGGAGTCCGACATTATGGGCTCGGCGTGCGGGTGCTTGCGCTGCGCGGAGAAGAGCTTGTTGATTGTGTTTTCTGGTTTCGCATAAGCCGCCGTTCTGTTCTCGCCCTTTTCGTGGTCGATTCCGGGTGTTTCTTACCGTGGATAACGCGTTCGTCAGGCCGATTGTCGCGGAACCGCTTGCGCGTCCTGTTCCCCCAATCGCCGCCCTTGACCCTGCCCACGCTGGAGAAATCCCACGCGAAGCGATTCGTCTGGAAGTGTGAGGATATGTCGATATCCATGGCGGCGTCTGGCATTGGCGTGGGCGATTGCGCCTCAGGCGTCGGGGCGGTGCCGAAGCTGGAGGCGGAGAGGGGAGACTCGTCGGTTGACCGCTTGCGCTTGAGACCCATGGCTGGATTGATAGAATTATGCTAGATAGAATGCCGTGTTTACGATATGCAATGCTCTATGTAGTCGTAGAAGATGCGTCGAGAGGATTGTTGGGGGAGGACTATGGGATGGTTCGATGATGAAATGGCGAGGCTGGAACGCGATGCGATGCGCGAAACGCGCTCGCGTCGAGGGGAGCAACAGAACCAGTACTTCTCCACATACTGACATTACGCCAAAAGACCCAATATCTAACACGATGTTTGCACTGTTTCAACATCTGTTAATAGAATATACGATAATGCAAAGATCCAGCCTCAGGGAGCGCTGAAGCGCTCCAGGCGCACACCTGCACGCATTCCTGGCCGGCGCGACCATAAAAGTCCACGGAATGGCCATGTGAGACGGGCCTAGGTATTCAAGAAATGCGTGTTCAAGGCAATTCTTCTCTACCTGGGTATCTGAGCCGCAGAATCACGTCGAGCCATGGCCTATGCAAGGGCAGCTCTGTGCCCCGCGGCGCTTGAGCTCCCCAACGTCTACCCCGCTACGCCCAACCCTCCTTCACAACCTCCAACAACCCTCTTACGCTTGAACCACCCATCTTCTTCCTCACAGCAGCCCCCATGGCGCCCACCGTCCGCCAGCCCACCCACGCCGGGTCCTGGTACACCGACGACGAAGCAGTGCTCTCGCGGGAGCTCGACCGCTGGCTCTCCCAGGTCCCCAGCTCCACGACCCCGATCGGCACCGAGTCCTCGCAAGGGGGCGCCGTGTCGATCCCCACGCCGAATGCCCGCGCAATCATTGCACCGTGAGCTTTCTACTATGAGAGGAAGATGTTGAGGAACGGCAAGGCTCATGACGTGCAGGCACGCTGGATACTCATACTCCGGGCCTGCTGCTGCATGGGCCTACAAGAGCGCTGACTGGGCGAATGCGTACGTCTAACCCCTTTAACATCCTATATATGATGTACTGAGACCGCTGGATAGCAAGCGCGTCTTCCTGCTCGGGCCCTCGCATCACTACTACCTCACCGGCGCCGCTACGACTGCCTGCGATGAGTACGGCACACCGCTGGGCAACCTGGCCGTAGACAGAGAGCTCGTGCAGAATATAAAGAAGGAATGGGGTCTGCAGTCCATGTCCACGAGGACAGACGAAGACGAGCACAGCTTAGAAATGCACCTCCCCTACATCTACAAAATGCTCTCACTGTACACTCCGGCCCTTCCCCCTTCCCTCCCGCTCAGTGGACTAACAATTCCTCCCAGGCACAACGACGCCTTCAAATCGGACCCCACCGCCGTCCCCCTCGTCCCCATAATGGTCGGCGCCACAAACCGCAGCACCGAGCAGAAATTCGGCCGGCTCCTCGCCCCCTATCTCGCCGAGTCCTCCAACCTCTTCGTCATCTCCTCCGACTTCTGCCACTGGGGCTCCCGCTTCCGCTACACGTACTACCAGCTCCCCGACGGTTCCGCAAAGACGCTGCGCTCCGCGTCCGACGTCAAAAAGGACTATCCAATCCATAAGAGCATTGCGGCAGTGGACCAGGAGAGCATGGATGCCGTCGAGAGCGGCTCGCACGGCTTCTTTCTGAAGCAGCTGGAGGAGACGGGGAATACGGTGTGTGGACGGCATCCGATTGGCGTGTTCATGGCCGCCGTGGAGGCGGTAGAGGGGATGAGTGAGGGGAGGGGCAGGTTTAAGTTTGTGAGGTATGAGAGGAGTAGTGAGGTAGAGAGCTTGAGAGACAGCAGTGTGTCGTACTGCAGTGCGTTTGCCGTGCTTTGAGAAGGTGCTGCACAGGCAGGGAACCCGCCCAAGGTGGGATGGGAAAGAGGGAGCTCTTACGGAGAGAAAAGAAGATGAGTTTTCAGGATTTGCTCCTCTTTTGGAGCTATTGGCATTTATCACATGTTCTAGAGCTACGCATCATGGGCCGACTCCGACATTTCATGTGGAAGGGCGATATCAAACCGGAGCTCCCCCAATCCACCATGTTTGAGCCGAGAACGATAGAACTTTACTCTCGCCCGCTTCATAGCCCAAATTTAGCACTACGCAGCTTAGCATCGAGCTCATCCCTATAGCCCCGCGGCATCTGTGCAAACGCAGGCCTACCGCCCCCTCCCCTCGCTGCCTCGCTTTGCCTCGGCCCTCTGAACACCACGTTTTTCCTCTTACCGCTATGCTCGCCCATCTCCTCCCTCAGAATGCGAACCTGTTTCTGCATCTCGACCCACAACACCAACTTACCGAGTGCCGGATCCTCGCCCCCTCCACCAACCGCTTCAGCGCGTGCCATGGGATCATGCGGACCAGCCCAGCGTTGCGATTCACACTCCGCAGTATCTCGGTCTTTGTTGCCGCGCGCAGCGATGGCAAGGAGCGAGGCGATGAAGGCCTCCTGCATGTAAGCAAAGGAGAAGTTCTCAGTGATTTTCGCGATCGCCGGACACAGTTTGTCCGGGAAGTCGAGATCGTCGTTGCTCTTCAACTTGCCCTGCCAATACTTTGCGTATGCGACGCGCTGCTCGTAGTTCGGGTCCGGGAAGTAGTATTTGCGATCGAAGCGGCTGGGGCGCTTCGAGATGCCGGGGTCGAGCCGGTCGAGGTGGTTCGTCGAGCCGACCATCAGGATGCCGTCGTTGGAGCGGAGGCCGTCTACTTCGTTCAGGAAATACGAGCGGATGTGGTCGTCGACGATGGAGTCGAGGTCTTCGAAGACGAGATAGCAGGGTGCTTCTTGTCGGGCTTTGGCGAAGATGGCGCGGATGGAGTATTCGGGGCCCGCGAAAGAGGCTAGTGTGCGCACGTACAGGGTTGGAACGGTCATTTTGGAGTTGCCGTCCTACGGACGTAGCGATACATGTTAGCAAATGACTTGCTTGGTAGAGAAGGAAGAGGCCGGTCTAGCGACACAATCTGTACTTCTACTCATTGAAGGCGTTGAGGGGTGGCTCTCCATTGCCAAAACTCATGCATGCTAGTATGGGTACCGCCATACGTACCTTGCCGCGCTGATACAGCGAGTGCATCATGGCTTTGATGCTGATTGTCTTCCCGTTGCCTGGCGGTCCGTAGTAGATTATACCACGTTTCCATGGAACCTTGAGGTTCTCGTACGTGTCCCGGCCGTCGAAGAAGTTCTCCACTGCGGGTCGGGCAGCACCCATTAGCAAATCTCTTGGAACAAGGGAGACAAGGCAACACCAGCCTGGCTATGGTCTTTGCCCGCTGGAGGCTAGACATGCCCGTATGCGCACCACCGCTACGTACCGTCGGCGATGATGGCCTTCTTCATGCCTTCCTCCAGAATGACGTCTTCCCACCGGCTCTTCTCCACCGATTCCCAGAGGTCGCGGCTCTTCTGCCAGAAACCCTGGTCAAATACCCAGACCTCGTCATGCAGCTGGACGCCCCAGATTGTGGCTTTCTCGATAAGCTCGTCCACTCTATGAGGCTGGCTCGTGAGGATGTAGTGGTTTGTGATATCCGGATACGACATCGTCCCGTCCCTGCCAGACGCGATGTATACTATGAATTCGTGGTCTTTCCATTTGTACATGTATTTGCCGAAGACGACGCGCTCAGCCATCACGCCGGGGCTGTCGTCGAGCCTCCGCGACGGAGGGATGTAGGAGCGCCATTTGAGCGCGGTGCCGTATACAGGATCTCCGATGGGGTCATCGAGCGGTGCGACGGTCGCGAAGCCGGCGGCAGCATAGGCGAGCAGATTGAGGCCGCCCTGGGGAGCGATGACCAGGTCGAGGTTGGGATACTGCGTGCGGAGCGATTCGACGACCACGGCGTCGGTGTTGACGCGCTGGGCGGAGGAATGGTGGAAGTATTCTCGCGCGGTCTCGTCCTCGTGGGACTGGACGGTGGAGCTGTTGCCCGTCATTGCGGAAGTGAGGCTGAGTGGAAATCGGAGGCTGCAGCTGCGAGCTGTAGTTGTGTCTGTCAGGACAAGATGGGATTGAGGCTACACTGCCTCGAAGGATCAACAATAAGCTCGTGTCTGCCTTGGACCTCCGTTGTCGCGGGATCTCAAGGAGCTCTGCTGTATACGAGCTTGCACGTCATTGGGGCGGAGATGTTGGCACAAACGGCCGCGTGCGGCAACATATGTACTCTGCAATACACTTACAAGGGGCAGTCGCCTTTTCCGGTGATAGCTTGCAACACTGACTCCGTCGCGAAGTTGCAGGATGACTGATCGAACTCAGCAACTGCGCCACGCCAATTCACAGCGGAGTCTCTTATTGGCCAATAATTGGTGATGCTACGGTCCGCATTCAGCGCAACACCAGCCACAATTACGTCATCGGTCTTAGCGATCGCGTAACGCTGCTGTTCCTTGAACCTGAACGGTGGACAGACACTGCCATCTAGATGGGGCATCGACTTTATTAGTCCTATCATTCTCGTTGTTTGCGTAAAGTATTTCGGCCAGCTTGACTATGTGCACATTGTTGAGCAGTGACCAAGCACATCCTCGCATACCCTGTCGATGTCGAGTCCTGCCGAGTCCTCGTCGATGCCATCAACCATGTCGACTGCCGTCGTGCGAAGCCGCTTTCGCTGTTGACTGAGCAGTACGAAATCGACTATGACTCCACGAGCAAAGTCCCTACATCTGGCGCGCTCGACCGCAGGAGGACACAAGTGTGACGATTAGATTCGGTGACATTCGGACCAGGATGCTGGGAGGAGTTGTTGTTGTGCAAGAGCTTCCGTCTAGATAAGCCTGAGGCAATGGATTGCAGGTCGCTTGCGCTGCTTCTCAGACTGCGCTGCTTGTCAAGCTCCCAAGCATTTTGCATCTTGCGGTTGGAGATCGGATTAACGAGGTGAGGTTTTTCGGGTTGATTCTATCCGCCATACACGAGCTCAAAATTTAGGGAGGTCATACTCAATGGCAGGCTCTTGAACGCATCCACCAGTGAGGGATGACTGGCCGGTCGTGTAACGTTATCGTCGTGGCCGTGCGCTTTTGGGTCGATCTATGGTGACGGACGGCGCAGAGCGCATACTGTATCGCCCAGGCTAAGCAAGCGGGTTTAAAACTGAACCAGTCCTCTATTGGTCAGAGACGGTTTGGCCAAGCTAACCTTAGTTCCTATCCATGCTTTTACTGGAAACTGTTTTCGAAGTGCTATTAATGGTCATAATTCTATTTTGGTTTCCGCGGTAGATCCCGTTTCCAGTTTCCAGTCTCGCTCCACCGTCGAGACCCCATTCCGGCCATCAGTCACATTGTCATATACAGCTAGTCACGCTGCTACTAGAAAATCCTTTCATCATTGTTGAGAAAGTTGCTCACTCCGACGTCATTTGGCGTTATAATAAAGCGCATCTTCAACTGCTAGGACAAGTACGGAATATAAAAGCCTCTTAGTGGGCTTGCTAACAAAGGACATAATCTCTCGGCATTTCGCGTCTATGAGCAGGACAAAGGAGTCCATTATCAATGGTTATACTGCGGCTTTTATCTGAAAGAAGTGCTGTGTTTATTAGCAGGGCTTGCATCTGGGTATATAAACCCTCTTCAAGCCCGGCAACTTTGCTTTCGACCAAACTACCCTTTCTCTCACATTTCTACTACTTATTGCCTTCTCCAGTAATTATGCTAGACCGTTCAACCCTTATGCTAAAGCATTATGGGACTGATGATCCCGAAAAGGTTAAAGCTATAATAGAAGAAGACAAGAAGGCGGCACACCGCATACCAGACAACAAGTTAGTTAAGATGCCCTTCCCATATTATGCGCCCAGCGACTCTCTTCCTCCAATACCCACCCCTGAGGATGTTGAGAACGCTCTAACCCCGGAATACCTTCGGAGTAACCGCGAAGGTTCCTGGGCAGACGTCTTTCGTATTAATACTGTATACGCTGTTAAATTTTCTCAAAACAACAAACTTCTACAGGTAAGACAGAATTATATCTAACAAAATTCAATACTAACAAAATACTTATAGGAAGCCGAAAATCTCCTCTTTCTCCAGGAGCATGAAATTAGGACGCCTAAAGTATATGCGGTCTTTTCCCACCAAGGAGCGGATCCTCTAGGCTATTTGAAGAGAAGACTCAGAAAAACATGGACTCGTTCCACCCTACCTACGTACTACTACCTAGTTATGGATTTTGTTGATGGCGTTGGTCTCAATGATAATTCGTGGCAAGACTTTACGCTTGAGGCTAGGATGAAAATTTACGATAAAATCGGTGAACAAGTCCGGTTACTCCGCTCTATCCCACCTCCGAATCCAAGTTACTACGGTCGTATCAATTACCAGGGATACCATCCTTACGATATGATAATAGGCCCCACCCGAGACCTAGTTGGCCCTTTCAATACATATAAAGCCTTTCTCGACCACCTTTATAATAACTTTGAGAGCAACCTTGCGGGCAAACTTACAAGAGACGGATCGGAGATTAAAGCTACTCATCAGCTATTTTCCTCCAACTTCTTTGACTGCTTTGACGAGTCCTCGAAGAGCGGGGAACCCAAACTTTCACATATGGACCTTAAGCTCGAAAACATGATCTTTGTACCATCAGCATCAAATCCGTCGAATCGAGTCGAAGACTACGATGTCTGGATAATCGACTGGGAATATTTGTGTTGGTATCCTGCTTGGGCAGAAGCTGCAGCAGCAAGGCAACAGCTTCCACGACACCACACTGACGAGTGCGTGGAAGCGGAATGGGGGGTGTCTAGAGGGATCAAGCCATTTTACTCTGCTCAGGCACGTTTTTTCGGGGAGTGCCGCTTTGCGTTTGGCGGTACATTTTGCTGAGGATAATGACGCCTCCCCCCCCAAAAAACCCTTCCCCTCCGCCCCCCCAAAAAAAACCAAAAAAAAAACCCGGAAAAAAGAACCCCTCAAAAGAAAGTCTTTTGCTGGTACTGTATTTGTAGTATGCTCGCATCTTCGTATGACAAGGTTGAGCGAATAGATCACTGCGCTTTAGAGAGGACAAACCGGAGGGAAGGAAAAGGACATATCAAGTAATACAACAATTTTTGCTCTAGTAGATTCCTTGTAACCGCGTAACTTGACGTCACATGATATCTTGTCGCAGCAGGCGCCACCCGAGTGCACCTACGACTAAGCTTGGAGCTCACTCGTACGCACACAGAGAAAGAACAGAGAGAAACAGCAACACCGTTGATCGATTCCGGACCACATGCGGTCACATTCCTTCGAAAGCTGGTCTCCAAAAGCCTCTTACCCTTTGCCTCCTCTCCCGCACACCCACCACCGCTCGCAACTGTTGACACCGACAGCGGTAGTACCACCCTTGATGCCAGGGTTGACGGGCAGAACCTTTAGCAATTAGCCGCTGCCCCAATCCAATTGTTACGGCATTGCCTACCAAAAGAAAAGAGTCCTTCCACGACCGGCTTTCTAGGAAACTCTTCTCAAGCATCCGATTGCCCTGGCGTTGGCAACAACAGCGTCTTTCCAAGCAACGAATTCCGAGGATAGGTCGGTGAAGTCTGGGATAGTGGTGGGGTTTGGAATAGTGGGAACGGGGGTTGACATGACGACCGCCTTGAAGCGCTCGAAATCTCCGTTCTGGACATAGCCAATTGTGACGACGTTTCTTGGCGTTTGGTGGGACTCCTCACGCGGTGTCGTGTTCTTGAGAAAGAAGCTCGTGCCGTCGCGTTCCTCCTTCTTCGTCATATGCAGAGCTCGGGTTTTGGGGCTGCCGTCAGTCGGAAAGAAGGGTATGTCGCAAATGCGGTAATCGTCCACATCGGGTCCGGACGTGGTCGTGTTCCACATATTCATATTGGCCAGGATACCCAGCAGTGCTGAGTAGGTAGGGTGGAGAAAGATGTGATGTGCAGGAGGCCGTTTAAATAAACTTCACTTTCCTTCAGTCTTTGTCATAAAGAAATGAGAGCGGTCACGCAGCGGTAAGACACAGAGCACTCTATTGGTTAGCGTAGTTTGGGTTTCAACGGATGAAAGAAAGGTCTGTCTAAGGCACGGTTTGCTCGCGGGTTGAAGACGAAACCTATGTTTGTTTGCGGGATGCTTCGTGCGTCGACCAGCTTGAAGGTCCATGGTCCGTTGAAGGCAAGAAGAAGCAGAGCGTAGTCGCCGCCTAGAGTTTTGAGCCTCCCCCGCACGGCGGCGATGAGGACCTTAGCAATGGAGGCTTGCGTGGTATTCTCGGTGTCGCGTTGCTCTGAAGCCGGACGTGTTTATGAATCGTGTGGCTGAACTGCGCCACCAAAAGCAGAACATTGCGTTTGATGGGATGCCACATCCCGCTTGCTATCGCAAGCCGAGCTGCTGGCTTGGCCAGCTGTCTAAGCAGGCACACTTCTCTTACTACAGTCCCCCGGTGCTGGAGCATAGTCAGATGTTTTGCTCGCTAGGCTTGATGCGCGTACGCTGAGTGGACAGATACCCTTTGCGCTGCCCTTGTAAGCCTTCTCGCACGTCCTTCTCTCGCTGAATCGTAGCCTCGCATGGCTCTCTCGCGGCTTGATGTTGATGGGTTGCTTGGCTGCCACCCTAGTCGTGATTTGCGACTATGCTCCCGCACCGGGACTGTGCGTCTGGCGGGAGGATTGGCGCATGCTGTACCGGTGACGCGAGCACCTGTGGCGTGCGAAGGCGCACCTCACAGACGAGCAGTCCCGCAATGGAGCGGCCGACCGTCCTGTGCACGTGATGTGAAGCAAGTTTACATCGCGGCGAAGACATCCTGAGCTTCTACACAGACAGGGGTGGTTGGCTGGCGTGGTGGGACGACTTAAGCGAGAGGGGGGCCAAGCTACAACCTCTACACAGAGACTGTTTTGTTTTGACAGACGTCGTTCGGATGTTAATCTAGCGGTCTCGGCTTGCCGACGGGTACGGATGCCGGCACATGCGCCAAGTGACCAAGCCGGTAGGAATCGCTCAAGAAAACGCCACCGAAAGGCCTCCAAAAAGGGCACTCCCGATATCACTCCACTGTTCTATGACATAGCCGCGGACGAGCGGTCAGCAAAAGGCATCGGAAGGGCTGAAGGAGGTTGCGCAGAACACGAACGGCTACGGTACCGCTGTGGTGTAGGCTTGGTATAGCAGCGTTGGGGCTTTTCGCCTCTTTTGCGAAGGCTGGGCGGGCGTGGTCACCTGATGGTTCTATCATGATGTTGCGCGCTTGCACGGCTGGAACGTGGCAGAGTGATGGCACTTTGTCTCTACTTTTTGGCTGAGGTATTTTGAGATAGTCGCCGCCACGTGTGCAACCGTTGGACCCTGCGTGGGAGCGGAGAGAACACGTGGCGAGACTGGTGCAGTAGTTGCGATCTGGCCTGGTTCCGGGTCGTCCGATCGTGCGCGACACGAGTTCAATCCCCATCGGCATCCAACAAGCTGCCAAAGCTCGGATGAAGCACGAACGTAGATGCTATTATTTTACGGCGCTTTAGATATCCCACGAGTGATGCATCTCTGGAACGGACAGCTTACACCAATACTGAGGGCTGAAGTTCTCTAGGTACAGTGGCGCCATGTTTCAAGGAGATTGGAATACGAGCTCGCGAAATCGAGCCCTACCCGCGGGTCATGGAAGGGTCCGCTCGAGCTGGAGGTGGCGAGGAATCGACGCCGCTGTGTTGGAATAATGTGGCGGTTTCTGGTTGTCGGGCGAACACTTGCTTCCCGCATGAAGAGATCTAACGAGTTCAGCTACGCATCAGTGCATGTGGCAGTTGATGATCCTCGGACGGGCTGCATGATGGGAGCGCTCCATCTCGCTCGTCTCAGCGTCGACGACAACTCTTCAAAGTTGGCCTGGGCATGCCTGCCTTGCGTGCTGGGGCATCCGTACCATTCTCCAACGAAAACTGTCTGATGCAGGGCGAGCAAGTGTTGTGAAAGGGTCACTGTCTGGCTGAAAAGGGCCGAATGTAATGCCATATTACGTGCAGTGAAGGCTAAAGGGGCAGACCAACGGGCACCAGGGCGGCCTGTCGAGAAGACTGATCCTTTCCATGAACACCTTGGCGGCCTGACTCTCAACAACATGTGTAATAAGAGACATGGCGTTGAATGTGTGCAAAGCAGTAGGTAGTCAGCAACGAGACATCTACGCCAAAAGGAGGCTGCGAGGATATTGTTGGACAGTGTGAGCCGGCGCCATGCGATTAGCCTAAATAACGGGTTACGTTGATCGCTCTTGAGGTGTCTACCATCCATGTAAGAACTTGCAGGATCCAACGGGCCGGAGGCCAATTGCTGATGGAGTCGTAAGCGCCAGAATCTCGAAGGATTCGTGAGCTCTTCCGCGCCCGCAGCATCTCAGAACATGTCCATTTCAGAGCGCCAGAGAGGCCAATTTGACGTAGAAACCCGGGCATGATTTCAGAAAGCGTTCCAGAATACGCGTCGGGAGGCGGCAGGTGGAGCGGCGGTCTATCCGATCGTAAAACCACGTTGAGCTAAGGCAAGGGCTCGGGAGGGCTGCTGCTGACAGGCTACAGCCACTCCGCTGGACCGAGTGTGGAACAGCGATGTTGTTTTGGGCCCATCCCAGCTCAGGTGAGGTCCGGAGATCCCCACGCATGTGCAGTCCGGGGGAGCTAGGCCAGCACTCTGTATCGCTTCTAGGGTTCTTCGATGGTCGATTTGGACCCTGAGCTAGTAGCAGGATGGCATTTGGATTTCGCGTGGATTTGCGGTTTTCTGGACTGCGACACAAGGACCCGCGCGAACAAACTGTGGAAGTCGCCGGATGGCAGATTGTATGTCATACGTTGGCGAAGGAGCTGGTGGCTGCTCTCCAAGACTCTTGACGAAGCTTAGCACGCTCACGAGCCCACTCTCCACCATGCATGCCATCGTCGCCCGTTTGTTTTGAGCAACGCCCGGCTTGACTGCTCGAAATAATGCTTCCGCCCCCTTCCGGCGAATTGCAGCTCTGATCGCGCTGCCCAGCAGTGACAAGTCGCAGCGCAGCTTCGCTTCGGGAGACCAAGCAGCTGATCGGTGCGGAGAGCTCACCATCGCCATCGGCCCGCCCCCATCACAGCGAGGCACAGCTCGGCGAGTCGCGACCAGCCCTAAGCATCCATGGATGCGATGCCTGGTGGTGTTTGTTATGTATTTCGACGCGTCCAAACGGCTTACTCGCGCCCTGCCCTGCTGCCGCCGCGAGCGACGGATGCATACTACTGCACGGCGCTATCGAGTCGCCCTGCGACCAGGGCATCAATGTCTGCAGGCATGCGAGAGTCACTAATTTGCAGGCGCGAGAGCACCGAGTTACGAGATTGATGACCACAATAACGCGTGCTTCTAGAATCGAGGGGACGGCGCGCACGTCGAAACGTCGGGCTCTCTGGACGGCGACCAGCTCGGCACTGCACTCGCTGCTGCCGTTGCTCCGCTGGCTCCGCGCCCGCGGCCAGGAACATGGCCTCATGAGAGCATCGAAAGATGATGTCGGTTGGCGCACCCGCCGCGAAGGCCTCTTTGTCTGCTGTCGGTCGTCCGGCGCCTCGGCTCTCAGTCCACTGGCACTGGCGCCGATCCACCGTAGAGGTGGCTGATGCGTCGATGCAGCGCCATCGTTCATTCGACTGATCCCAGCAGCCCGCGGCCACTCCTTTACCCGGCATGGGGAGGAAAAGATGGGGAAAGTGATTTGAATGGCCCGCTTTAGCACCGTTCTGGCATAATTAACACGGCTTGGGTCTGGAGCTAGAGCTGTGCACGCTTCCGGGGCTCCTGGCACACGTCGTTCTGCTCAGAGCTCACGGACCGGCCAACCTGGGCATATATCAGTCGACCTTCCCCAGATTGAGGGGACCTTCTTTAGCCCTCCGTGCCCCAGATCTCCCAACCCCATCGCGCACTGGATTTGTCCCTGGGTCTTGTTTCTGCCTTCACAGCTTGATACCCGTTTCTTGTATTCTTTCCTCAACCTACAACAATGGCCACTGCCACAGAGCACAACGACGCCGTACGTACCTCCGCTTCCATCACTCCGCGCTCGAGATGGCTGTCCCTCGGGCAGGTTTTCCTCACTAACAAATTACTGACTTACAATGTAGACTCGTGGCACTGAAGCCACTCCTGGTAATACCTTCAATCCATCGACCAATGGCACCAGTCACGTTGACCATGCTGGTGCAGCAACAAAGGAGAGGAAGCCCTTCGACTATGGTACGTCGCTACCCGCGCCCGCTCCAGCCGCATCTCTGACTCCCACACAGGCGGCAACCCTCTGGCCCATGTCCGCACCAACGACCCCGAACTGCGCCTGGCCGCATTCGGTGGTGAATTCCAGCCTGGGCTCTACCGGTATGAATTCGAAAGATACGCGCGACCCTTACAGAGGCCACTCAGATCTAATGTACGCCTAGCCCTCCGTCGCGCAAGTTCGCCAACCCAGCTCCCCTGGGCCTGTCGGCTTTCGCCCTGACCACTTTCGTCCTGTCTCTCATCAACGTCGGCACGCGGAACATTGAGCATCCCAACCTTGTTGTCGCCCTCGCGTTTGGCTATGGTGGCCTGGTCCAGCTTCTCGCCGGCATGTGGTATGTTTGGACGCGCCCATTTCGCGGCATGCATAAGCTAAGACTGATGATGATAGGGAAATGGCTGTTGGAAACACGTTCGGTGCCACCGCCCTCTCGTCCTACGGCGGTTTCTGGATCTCGTTCGCCATCATCCTGACGCCCGGCGGCTTCGAAATCGTCAGCACGCTCGAAGCCGAGAGCCCGGCGCCCTTCCTCAACTCCTTCGGCCTGTACCTCATGGGCTGGTTCATCTTCACCTTCCTGCTGCTCATCTGCACGCTGCGCTCGACGGTTGCCTTCTTCCTGCTCTTCTTCACCCTGGATCTGGCCTTCCTGCTGCTCGGGATCGGCTACCTGGAGGCCGACGCCAACGGGCCCAACTCTGCCTGCATCAAGGGCGGCGGCTACTTCGGCCTCTTCGCCGCTTTCCTCGCCTGGTACAATGCCCTGGCTGGTATTGCCGACAACTCCAACAGGTCAGTCATATGCACCGCTCAGTGCCACCCAGTCCACGCTCTAACCGCCCTGCAGCTTCTTCGTCATCCCCGTCGCGCACTTCCCGTGGAGCGACAAGGCCCGCGAGATGCGCCAGGCCAAGGCCAACGGCACCGACTCCTCGGCCGCCCACACTGCGTAAGCAGTTCACGTACCCACCAAAACAAAAAAACCACACAAGCTGCTCGCCCGCCCTTGCCCGTTCGGAGGAAGCTCTGGGATTTGGAATTGGATAATGATTGCTACTGTATGTTGCGCGCCGATCGGAGGAAGTTCCCCCGGCGCTAAAGGGGCACGACGATTAAGGGGTTCAGTGCACCAATCGGCGACGGGGGCGGTGCAGCATTTTCCCGCCGCGCGCCGCCGTCGCCGACGAACTGCTGTATTTTATTTTAATATCATTGCTCTTGCTTCTCTCTGCTCTGTCCAAACCCGCTTTCATTGCATTTTTGCGACCTTTTTCTGGTCGATCGCCCGTCGCCGAGCTACCTACCCCGCAAGCCCGTCACCAACCTGGGCACCGCCTTTCTTTGAACAGCACGGCATGCTTGAAGGCGGTTAACGCGACGATGGATCAAGAACAGATCGGCACATAGAGCTCCCGCTTCGGACAGCTCCTCCGCGGGGTCCCATCATCGATTCTGGCGCATCCTTGCACGCGGCGGGACGCTAGGCCGGGCGCTTGCTGCACGCTTGCGTCGGCCACGGTGCGCGGCGGGGACTCAAGCTTTGGTAGCGAGCGGCGCCGGTGGAGCGCAGGCGGTGACGGGGCTTGGGTGTGAGGTCAGAGGTCTTGTGCGCGCCGACGTCGTGGTATGATGAGCTGCAGTGTGGAGGCGCGAGGTCGGGGAGACGGAAGGGCGGCTGCATGACGTGGGCGCGACGTCGCGTGGCTGCACGGTGGGAGGAGGTTCTTTGTACGTCTCTGGGTGATCGATGCACGGCAGTTCGATGTCGGATGGCAGGATGATGCTGCTATGAGCAGCGTTCACGTGTGGCTACAAAGGCACGAACGGACAGGAACCCCTCTAGCTTACATTATTCTTTTCTGTGATTTGCTTGTTTAGGCATTTGGCTGCTTCAAATGAATCAGTGACTGCAGTCTCAATAATTCGCTAGTATCGTTTAATTCCGCGATGCACTTATGGATCTAATGTCAAACCCTCAACCAATCGATCAAATATGTCTAGACATTCGATTTGGTAAAACTTATGAAGCACCACATCCCGTTCCACACTCATACAAGGAAAAAAAAGTTCTCAGCAAGAACAAGCATCATACCAAGCGTTGACAGTCAAAATCACAAATCCAACCCAGCACACTCCTCGTCATATGCCTTCATCTGCCCCATCTTCATCTGAATGAACGACTCTAAGTGTACACGCGCAATCTTGTCCAGTGATTCAACACCAGCATCGCCCTCGTTTAAGTGAGTGTAAAAGACGTCATCCACATCGAAAGGCTTCCGTATCGCGTAATCAAACCAGAATCTTCTAGTATCCCATGACTCTCGCATCAAGCTAGAAAGGGGTTTACCATTTAGAGTCCCGCCTGGTTCTGATCGTGCTTCGGCCCTTTCAATGGCTCGCACAAACTGCTCCATTCGGGGTTTGTAGGCAGCTACGAATGCCTCAGTAGTGCGGCCTCGTTGGAGCCACGCCTCCGGTCCCACGGCGGTTGAAAAAGGAGGGATTGAGTTTGCAAAGTGAAGGGTAGAAGACTGTAAGACGACGCCGCACTAGCATCCACGAGCGGTGATGGGGGATATGAGTCGTTCGTACGGCTGCGAATTCAGCTGGGAAAGAATCTAGTCAGCCAGAGGCAGGACGAGGCAAGGATGCCAAAGAGGCAAGGCCATGACAAGAGAGAGGGAGAGGGAAGTGGAGGAGCGGACGGGCGAGGGGGAAGACCCGCGACAGACATCTCGACGAGAAGATTGGCGCTGAGGTGGCGGCAATCTCGATCATCCGCCAGAGGACCGACGTCCCAGTCCCCGAGGTCCTCGCTTGGGGTCCCGCTAGCGATAACCGTCTGGGCTTGGGACCGTTTATGCTAGTCGAATACGTTGAAGGGCTTCCTCTGCAGAGCCTCCTCCTCGATCCCGGGATGAAGGCCGATGTTGACAAGACGCTCCTCTGAGGGATGTTCCGGCAAATGATCGACGTTCAGCTTAAACTGTATAGCGTCGACCTTAATTTTATCGGAAGTCTAGACCTGCAACCCCAGGCAAGAGTTAATGTCGGCTCTGGGAGCCCACCCTTGACCTTCAAGGTGACCGGAATGGGACAGCTCGGAGGAATCGACGGACTCGGTAGGGTATTCAGTTTTGTCTTGGCCATTTCAGTCCTCGCAGTGTTTAACATAAGGGTGATATTTAATAGGCCACCGATCCGAAAGATTCGGATCGGCTTACGAATACCTTTCGTACCTCCTTGGACAGAGCTGGCAGCAAATCATGATGCAGCCGAACGCCGCTCGGAACGAGATGGAGGCGAGCGCCCTATTTCGAGCATTCAGGGTCCTTCGGTCGCGGCTCGGCGACTTTGTCCATCCGACCTACAATCAAAGGAGGGCGAAGCTGGTCTGCGATGATCTGAGCATGAAGAATGTTATACTTAAGCCCGTAGACGATCCGGACTTTCCCGCCTTCGCGGGCCTTATCGACCTCGAGTTCACTTATGCCGCACCCGCCCAGCTGGCTGCCACGATTCCCTGGTGGCTTCTCGAGGATCGTCCGACTAACGAGTCGTGGGACTGCGACGAGGGCGAGCCACAAGACCTCTGGGAGAGATTCGTGGAGCATAAGGAAATGTACATAGCTACCTTGGCCGAGGTAGTGGCCGAGAGGGGGCAGTTAGGACACGGGGCAAGTGATAGGGAATTCGTCGAGCTGGCTGAATGGTCGTGGGACTCGGGCGCCTGCTGGATACACATGATCCTCACGGTCAACGGCCCCGGCTGGGCCAGCTTTCCGCTGATCCAGGTCAGGAAGATATACCGCGGACAGTGGGAAGCAGAAGAAGCGGCTATTCCTCAGGGGCAGGTCGATGAGTTTGTCGCGGCGAAGATGGCCGGGTTGCAGCAGTATCGTGCTGAAGCTGATCGGATGAGGGCCGCGAAGGCGGAAATGAAAGAGAGAAGGATGACGCTAGACCAGTTCACGGCCGTAGTAAGCCAATTACATCCTTAGTGGTAGGGCGGCTATTACCCTTGTGTTAACTCTTCGTTGCTGCTAGAAGCGCGGCTGAGACGGCACTTCGACAGGCTTGATCTGCTTCGTTCGCGGCGTGGCCAAATGCCATTCGTCGTCTACGGCGCACAAGATTGAGGATGCAGCTGCGACCGGACCACAGCGTTTGGACTGGCTTCCTGCCCGAATGGTAGCAGGACGTGGGGGAGCTTGGCCACGCTGTGTCGGGGTGATATTTGTCACGATGGTCAGGCTATCAATTAAAATACACAAGTCACGCTTTATCCGCTACGCAGTTTACCCTAGATTCTCTAAAAGTACAGTTCCTGGTACAGCATCCTGAAGACGGCAGCCTCACACGGCCAAGGGGCGATTGCGTCTTCTAGTCGTTTCGGCCAGTCGTCCACCCATAGTGCTGTAGCGAACTCAAGGCAGTATTCCCAGTAGCTCGGGTACCACCCTGCGTCCTCCCAGTCTACGATAGCAACACTAATAATGGCCCCTGCGTGTCGATGTACCAGGACGTTCTTTCGTTGTAGATCCGAATGCGAAAAGACGGAATCATGGCCACTTAACACATCATCCAGGTGCCTTTCATAGAACTCTACCTTTTGGTTCATGTATCCTCCGTTCTCTTTAGACTGCTGTCTCAGCTTTCGAACAATTCCGGCATTAAGTTCAGCCTCTGAATTGAAAGGTCCGCAGATTGCTGGGCTTTTGGCCGAATCCCAGAAAAAGTGGTGGGGAAGAGGAGTCCTGCCGATGCCACCGTAGAAGCCAGGAGAGGGAAGGTTTCGCAGAAAATTAAAAGCGTTCTTTAGCCTTGTGCAGACAGCCAATTTCTCCCCTTCCGTAAGATGGGGCCAGAGTTTCTCAAGACTTTCTCCAGGCAGTCGTTGCATGACAAGGCAGAGATGTCCCGTAGATGCCATGCGCTACATTGCGTAAAGTTTTGGCGCAGTCAAATAGGCGCCCGTGTACTGCTCGAGGAAAAGCAGATTCTGTCCTTCAACTTCAGATACGTGGCGACCGTATTTAACAACGAAATGTTCGCCGACAGCAACAAGGCAGTGATTGGAAGCATCTCCACAGAGAACCGTCCCTTCCGTAATTTCTCTCTCATCGGGAAGCGAACAGGGGAGCTGGTCGGGCAGTTTCAGAAAAGGAAGGCCGACTGATGTCCAATCTTGCGTAGCGTTCAAGTTATGAACTCGGGTTGTGTGTGTCATTGGGAGCAGTACTCGAGAAAGGAGACGTAAAGATTGCGAGTGATGAGGATGGAAAGATGCGACGATATACAAGGGAGGTGTTGTGCGGAACAATGGGCGTTTATAACGGGCATCGTGGTCCGTGCAGTAGCACACTATACTTCGCCTTTATATTACGTACTAGGTTAAACTACGTTTAAATAACTATAGATTTTTTTTACTTTACTCTTTAACTTATTAGAATAAGCGTTAAGGTATAGTTTACGCTAAATAACCTGTAGGTTAGTTCTAAGGTTAACTGCAGATTCACTTAGGCGTCTTGGCATATGCTTAATTAATTTTCCGACCGGGGATCTCCAAACTGCGACTCGGAACTTCATCGCGCTTCCCCACGCTGCCCGCTCTCGTCGAACTCTCCTCACCTGGCTACTATTCAGCTTTGAAAGCCATGGCTGAATATTCAAAGGGCGCCGGCAGAGTGCCCACCGGTTTCGCCGCCGAAACCTTCATCGGCGAATCTACCTTCCGCGAAGCACACCGAGCTATCGAATCGAATAAGTCTACAAACTCCAAGAAACGGAAACGAGAGAACAAGGGAGACTCGAGCGTAGTGTCCGGCGCAGGAGCTTATAAGGGTCCGTGGGCAAGATACGAAGAAGAGCGGCCTGATGCTGCTTCCGACGATGAGTTTGGTAGCGATGAAGAGGTGGAGATAGTATATGAGGAGGACGAGATTGAACAGAACCCGGCGCCGGCGCCAAAGAAGCTTGCGGGGACCGACTATCATGACACGGAAGCCGAGGGAGAGACAAGCGAGTTCGTGGGTAGCCAGCAGTATGACTACCAGGGAAGGAGCTATATGCATATTCCTAATGGTATGTCGCCTGTATCTTTGTGCTTCACGCCATGGGACTGACGGATTTTTGCAGATCTCGACATCAAACTTACTGGCGACCGCGGCGACTTCAAGAACTTCATCCCCAAGAAGCTTGTCCATACATACAAGTACCACACGAAATCTATCACCCAAGTACGGTTCTTCCCTGGCAGCGGACACCTGCTCCTCTCTGCCTCCGCCGACTCGAAGATTGCATTGTGGGATGTATACCACCAGCGGGAGCTTTTGCGGACATACTCTGGCCATACGAAGTCCGTGAACGACATCGACTTCAATCCAAGCGGGACGCAGTTTATCTCCGCAAGTTACGATCGCTACATGAAGCTCTGGGATACGGAGACCGGAAAGTGCCTGAACAAATTCACGACTGGCAAGACCCCGCACGTTGTGCGCATCAATCCTGGCACGCCGCATGAGTTCCTGGCTGGCATGGCGGACAAGAAGATCCTACAATATGACACGAGGAGCGGGGAGCTTGTGCAGGAATACGATCACCACCTGGGTCCTGTCAATACTATCACCTTCTGCGACGAAGTAAGTTATACTCACTCCGCCAATGTGTCACGTACTAACTTCGACCAGAACCGGCGTTTTGTCACCACTTCAGACGATAAGTCTCTCCGAGCCTGGGAATACGGCATTCCTGTTCCCATCAAGTTCATCGCGGAACCATACATGTTCTCGATGGTTCGGTCCTCGCCACATCCTTCAGGAAAATACATCGCTTTCCAGAGTAGCGATAATCAAATAGTCGTTTATTCCTCATCCGATCGGTTCCGGCAAAACCGCAAGAAGAGCTATCGGGGCCACAATGTGGCTGGCTACGCGCCGGACGTGGCCATCAGTGCTGACGGCCAGTACATCTCGTCCGGAGATTCTGGTGGCTACGTATGCTTTTGGGATTGGAAAACTTGCAAGATGTGGCACAAGATTCAGGCGAGCGATTCACCGGTCTTGGCTGTGCAGTGGCACCCACGGGAAACGTCCAAGGTTATCACTGGCGATCTCAATGGTGCGCTCAAGTACTGGGATTAAGAAGTCCGCGCAAGCCGGCGCGTCAGAGGAGCGGAAGTTTCAGGGGAGCTTTGAGTAGAATGACACCCATGAATGTTCACCGGGCGCAGAACCACGCCCAATTGCATCCATAACCAGCCAACGGATACCCGAATCTGCCATCCTCAGCATTGATCTCTCCGGCTCGCCATTGGACCTGCATTAGCGCTGCGCGGGTGAGTTCGGTGAAGCGCTTCGGGATGCTTCCGAGCTCACCGGTGCTCCGACGGGAGTCATCTGCGCGACTGCGCAAGCAATGCTCAGCTATGCTTGCTAAGGAGGACTCAACGTCGCTTTTGTTCTGATGACTCTTGTCGCCACGGGAAGCGGGCGCGGTCAGCAGCTTGGGGCAACCGGCGCTTATCTCGTATCGCGCCTTGCTGCCCCGCCATGTCATGCATCGCGACACCAGCTCTCTGCCTCCGCCCTTTCGCCCTCTTCCTCAAACACCGCCGCCATTTGCCTCCTGCGCGTCCTCAAACTCCAGTTTCTTTGTTTCTTGCCCTCATGTCCAGCCTCCTAATTTCTCACCCGTCGCCGGCGTGGACCGACCGCGCTCAGATTTCAGGCAACACTGTCACCAGCCCCCACACGCTTCTCCCCTTTGAGACAGGTGACTTGACATTCACCTCCGCCCTCCTCTATTCCCGCAATGCTTCAGCCTGGCCTTTGCCAGAGTCACGCTTCCTGTCTGCCTTCTCACTGGCTCCTGCCTGATGTGCCTTGCAGGTCTAGTCATCGTCGCTGAGCCCTTCCGTCACGAAGCGTCGCCATCGCGGCTCCGTCTCGACCGAACAGTTCCTTTCGGTGAACTCCCAGATTGTCCGATGACTCCTCGTCGACGCTTCTGGCACGCTGGCGTACAGTGCAGCCTATCGTTCCTTGCCTCAGTCCTTGACCGGCTCAGGCCAGAGGCACCATAGCCACTCTGAATCATCGCCTCCGCGCGCATTCACTCGCCAGCGCGCACCTTGTTATCCAGGCACCTACATTGCCTCCCTCCATCCATAGGAGGTCCCCGATGGAGGGAACAGTCAACAGCAATGGAGGACTAGGTAGTTAGCGGCCTCAGGTATCTGCCTGGCATATAAATCGACCCCGTGGATGGCGTTTGGGTCTTTTCTCTTTCTTCATCCATTCATCAGTCTACAAGCCATCCTTCTGATTCATATACCTCCCGTCACAGTCATTGCTGTCTGATCCCGTGCTTCTATCCCGCCCTTCAGCTTCAGTCTACCATCTTCCATCAGCTTTCGTTTCGAGCTTCACGCTCCTCTACTTGACCCGTGAACCGCCAGGAATAGCATCTACCTGCTCGCCCGCGACCGCAGCAATCTCCCCAAACGAAAGACTTCGCGAATCAACAGTGCCTTCTCGACGCCTCCGGACGCCTCAACACCAGTCAACCATGTCTTCGTCACGATCCTCCTACAGCACGTCCTACGCACAGGACAAGGGCGCATATGCCCCTCGCTCGACTTCAGGTACGTTGCCTATGCTCCATGATTCGTCTTGACTCAGTTCTGACTAGAAGGACTAGGCTACTCGACTTCCTCGTCGTCATCGTCAAGCGTCTATACCAACTCGGCCCAATCGTCTCGCTCCCACCGCTATGGCAGCAAACCGGGCAATGTGGTCCACAACGGCGGTGGCGCGTCCAACGACCCAAACACGAGCACTTCGGCGCCTAACTCTGGATACTACAACTAGAGCGTCTCTGCTCGCTCCTTTCTGGAGCGAGTCTCGTTCCTCCAGTTCTGAGGATCGGGGAGGGTGGCTGCCTTTCGGCGGCCGCTGTCATATCAGTCTCGTCTCATGACTCATGAGCTACAAGGAGTGTGGCTGCCTTTGGGCAGTCAGCAGTATGTGTGCTCTGGCATATCGTCGGCGTTTTGCATAGGGTATGGCGTTACGTTTTTCGTCTCTGAGTTTACGGCATTAGAAGGGATTGTCGGCCTCAAGGCCGCCCGGATGGAGCAGATTGTCTATCTGCTTCTGTCTGTGTTGTTACGATTCCGCTGGATCTCTGGGTTTGGGTTACGATTCGCTTGTTTTTGGCACTTCCCTTCCTTCTTGCTTGCTCTTCACTTCACTTCTCCACTTTCAACTATCCAGGGTCGAGGTTCCTTTCCTTTCCGCGGAGGAAGACTTCCCCAGCACGCACGACGTTCCCTTTCCGCTGTATTAGTATAGTATCGCTTCTGTTGGTTTGGCATCATCGGTAATATAGACACGAATCATTATACACCATCGTCTAGTCTTCGTGTGATGCGTTAGTGATGCTTGATGATGCTTGATGATGATGGAGTGAGGTCGGACTCGGAGGGATTGGAGGAAGGTGGTGTCGGAGCAATGCTCCTGATTGGCGGGGCGCCCCTGATCAAAACACCCACTCCCACATGTGTAGCCAGCCCTATGCAGGCATGGGCGTAGTGTGCTCCACAGTAGCCAGCCTATCGATCTTTGACTAGGCTGTCTCTCTGTCGTGTCTATGGTCACCTTCGCACTATGCAGGTACTCTAAGGCTACGATGGACGATGGACGATTTGCCTTCCATTCGCCTCCCCTTTTTCAGTGCAGCCTGCCTCTATCCATTCCCCTTCCGCTTTCCGCGGCTTTTCTGCCATCGATTCTATTTGCATCGAAGTACAGACGATGGTTCTGGCACGCGGTACGGGTAGGTGCCTGAACCTTGGGGCTTACGACGACGCTTACGACTACCACACTATTCCTTCACCTCCCTTTCTATTGCCCTCCCAATATTGTAGCCTTGTGGAGACTTTGCTTCTGTAAGCGGCGAGGAGAGTTGCTGGTGAAACACGCTACTCGGCCGAAGAGGACACTGGTGGGGATGGATATCTGGATAGCCCGCAGCCCGTCTGTCTGCCTGGCGCGCCGACCTCATCAGACACCGCTTTCGTATGACACGCTCGCAAGCCTTCTCGCGAAGTTGAACTATTGTATTTACTTTTACTTTACGCTCTAAACAATCCATCTCCACAGCTATGATAGTCGTACAATCCCACCCCGATCACACACTCCCATTAGGCAGCACCACGGCGCCATTCTCCTTCCCACCCACTGGCTCCAACGCCTCGCCCCAAATCTGCTTAATCAACTGCTTCTTATTAATCTTTCCCATCGCATTCCGTGGAATGCTCTCAACAACCTTCATTTCCTGCGGAATCTTATAGTTCGCCAGAATCTCCTTCAGCTCTCTGCGCATATCGAGCGCTGACCACGGCCTACCTCCTCTGCCGGCCGTCTTGCCTGTCCCAGAGAGGACGACGACGCAAGCGACCTTCTGGCCCCAGGCTTCGGAGGGCAGGCCGACGACGGCGACTTCGCTGACTTGGGGGAGGGAGAGCATTTCGCGCTCGATTTCGAGGGCGGAGACTTTTTCGCCGCCCGTTTTGATGATGTCGGCGGATTTGCGGCCCTGGATGAAGTAGAGGGGTCCGTGGGCCCAGTCTTGAGCACTCTTTCCTGTACCCTCGACCTTTCTTCGCACGGCGACGTCGCCGGTCTTGAACCATTTTCCCCAGCCGTCCGCGTCGTCGACGAATTCTTTTGCGGTTGCTTCGGGGTTTCTCCAGTATTCTCTGAATATTGTCGGGCCGCGAAGCTGGATCTCACCATGGCGTTCGTGGCCTGTTTCGGGGTCGACTTCTTCTCCTTCCTTTATGATATCCCCGGTTTCGGTATCGACGAGGCGCGCCTGCACAGAGGGCAGCGGCCAGCCTACCGATCCGTCTACGCGGTCTGCGAATGAGAGACCACAGGATAGAGCCATGCCTACTTCTGTCATGCCGTAGCGTTCTAGAAGAACATTACCGCCACTGAGCTCCGTCCAGGCGGCTTTCACCGGTGTAGGCAGAGCAGCTGATCCAGAGATGTTGAGGCGCATGCTGGAGGGATGTAGCGCCTTTTTCGTGGCTGCTTGGAGTTCGGGGGATAGCGATGGGTGAGTGGCCAACAGGCGGGTGTATATCGTGGGAACGACGGTAAAGAAGGTGATGGGCTTTTTCGAATGGTCGGGATTCGGGAGGAAGGGAGCTGCTAGTCGCTCCCAAACCGCGGACGCGTTAAAGGGGAATTGAAATTCTATCGTGCTACCAACGTAGAGAGGCGTGAGAAGCGCGTTCACCGTCCCGTGGATATGGTGGAGCGGAAGGACATGGAGTAGCACATCCTTGCTGCTGTAATCCCACGCTTTCAACAGCGACATTGACTGCGCTGTGAGCACATCCTGAGGCAGAAGTACGCCTTTAGGCCGACTTGTGGTCCCGGATGTGTATAGCATCATGCCTCCCTTGTCGCTCACCGGCTCTTCCAGGGTGACATAATCGTCCGTTCTGCCCATCATGATCTTGTCCTGCTTATAGTTTATCGGACTGGTTTCCATGCCGTCTTTGAGCACCTCGTCTGCCTTGGCCTGGAACATCTCCGAGGAGAGAAGCATGAGCGATTCGCTCTGATCGATGATGTATCGCAGCTCGTGCGCGGGGAAGGTTGGCGCCAACGGGACGGCAATCGCGTGTGCAGCGAGGATAGAAAGCAAAGTCACTATCGTTTTGTCAACTGGTGTCCCATGGAGGGGTGGGAAGCTTGGGCTGTACTCGATGCGCACCTACATAGTCATACCCATTCTCCACCAGGAACGATATCCTCTCCCCCGCAGTGTCCTTCCCACCCGCATTCCTCTGCAGCTTATCCTTCGCAGCCGCAACATCATTCACCAGCTCTCCATACGTAAAGCGCCTCCCCGACAGGCTATGCACCACCGCCGTACTTTCCGCATCGTGCTTCTTGATCGCTTCGAAGATGGGGAGCCGGGGCAGCGTAGAAGCCATTCTAACAGCGATAAACGGCGATAATGTCGTGCAATTGGCGGAATGAGCGGATATACGATAACAATGTCGAGCGAGTGTCTGTGAGAAGAGCTTTCTTGCCCACATTAAGAGGGAAGGGCGGTCGCCCAGGATAAAGTTGAGGCTGGATGCAAGCTTCGGGGCGCGGCAGTTCGCGTGTGGAGGATCGCTTTCCGGGATATAGTGCTCACGCCGACGGACATGCCGCGCCTGGTGTCAGCATTTTCCGCGCTTTTGCTCCCCCGATTCAGAACTGCAGAGCTGGAGAGCGGTCTTTCTGCTTCGGGAAAGAGAAATTGAGGGGCTTGGTTCGAAATCTGGGGTTCAATTGATAATTGACCGTCTTGAAGGGTGACGGCGGCATTTTACATCGACTCCCGAACGCGTCTTGGCGCTCGGCTCGGCTTGCAAATTTGGGCACCGAAGCAACACCAGAGACCTATCACGACCCCGTCAAACTCCTAAAGCGCACCTCGGAAGGAGCGGCGTGCAAGAGAAAAAGGCCGATTGATGTTTCTGCGCAGGCTAGCCGTCGCCGGCAAGCGGTTCGCAGCGACCATGGCGCAATCGATGACTCCCGTCGAAGATGCTATGCGGGCAAAGGAAAGCCACTCTCCAGATACAACGTCGCTTGACGGTATTGCGAACTGCCAGAATAGGAAGCTAACCGCCACATAGCTTACAGAAGCATTCAAGCCCACAACTCTCGAGATATTCAATGATTCACACAAGCATGCCCATCACCAAGCCATGCAAGGGGTCACTAGCAGAGAGGTACCTACTCAACGTCCATCAAGTTCATCTCCCTAGACACACGTTTCTCTTATCCCAATGGATATAGACTGACTGTTGTAGACACACTTCCGGTACATCCGCTATCCCACTCTGAGCGCCCCCTTCGAGAGATGCGCCAGCAGCTAACATCCACAGCGTAATCATCACTTCCGAAGCCTTCAAATCTAAAATGCAAATCGCACGGCACCGCCTGGTCAACGCTGTTCTGAAAGACGAACTATCCAGAGAGGGCGGAATCCACGCGCTGCAGCTCAAGACGCGGACGCCAGATGAAGAGGGGCGTCAGACGCAGAAAGACGCAGCTGAGCAATGACGAAGTGCGGCTCAAAGGAATGACGATGAGTGATTGGGACTCGGGAAGAAAGACGGGCGACGGGCGACGCGTGAAATAGACTCGATGGCATTGTGCAGATCCATTCAATCCGGCTTCGACGCTTCCTTCAACTGCCCAACTACCTTCCCCGCGGCTGGCTCGCTCACTAGCCAGCCTCGCCCTATCTACCTCGTTCGAATACCACGAGGAAGCGAACGAAAAGTACTTGTTCGACACAGAATAATACTGCGATCTATAAATATTTCAAGCTATTGGCAAGAAACAAGCTCTAGGTGCATTGAGGTGTCGAAAATGAGCAACCATCCGAACCCAAAAGACACTCTCCTATCACTCGACATGGGCACAAAATTGTTTCTACCGAATTCGTAGAGATGGTACAGATACCAGCTCGGTCGTTTATGTCCACCTTCAAGATTTGGACATCCTAGACGAGGATAGCCGCACATACGGACCTCCATTGTCCGTAACCTTAGCCTTGCAGTGGACGCCTGGAATCGCGCCTGGACTACCTTAAAAATAAGGGCAAAGTACAGTCGACCGAAAACGAATGGACGCCACATTCCTTACCCCTGGACACTCCTGTAAGAGATCTTCCTCGTTTAAATGTTCTAGATCTCGACGTCAGGCATCGATACAAGAACCGTGTCTCTCTCATACAGTTTCAATCGCAACGGCGCATATTCAAATTCTGCCCATTCAAGTTCGAGCTCCCATACCTGGCGCAAGAAATTAAGGCCCTGACAGTACTCTCAAGTCGCGGATGCACGTTGATCCCTCCCGTATTGAGTTACGTGTTTGAAAGGAGCAAAGAGCAGATAATTGGGTTTGTCTGTGAAGAACTGCAAGGGCGCTTCGCAGAGCCAGGTGACTATGACCAGTGCAGAGACGCCCTCTAGAAATTACACTCTTATGGCTGCGTTCACGGGGACCTCAACAAGTTCAATATTATTATAACGGCGGACGGCCCTCGATTCATTGACTTTGAGAAGTCAAGGCTAAATACCGATCTTTCAGATGCTGAACTCGCCACACTACAACAACGAGAGGTTGATAGGCTTGATGAAGCACTGAATGATGGAGGAGGGTGGGGAAAGCCTTGGTCGGAGACGGGTTCTTGACAGGCTATAGTCGTGGATTTCCTATAGCACTTCCTCAGTCTGAGCCAGTATTATGCTGTGCGATATCCATACCGATTTTATTCGCTTTGATTGCATGGGCGGCATTTGTGGGGGGATTGCTTTTCTTCCTCACAATTTACTCCCGGGCACTTCTGTTCCGTTAATACTCTTAGAAGAATAAAAAGAAGTTAGTAGACTCGTACTTTCTTTATAGTAATAAAGATGCCAGACTAGACTGAGAAGGCTGTCTATACACGTTAATGAAATGATTCATTTACAACAAAATACACGCTGTCATGGCCCATGAGAACGTGGGCTCTGTCCATCGCGCTAGTCCAATTATCAATCATCCACCCAAAACCCCGTTCCCGCCTTGTCCAATTCCATTGCCTGCGTAATAATCCGGAATGGTATCTTGATCCCCGCTCTCTACCAACAGTTCCGTTGCCGCGGATCTTGTGGGCTACCTCCAAAACCATATTCCAGCGCCCGAGCGAGCTTGGTGCCCCTAGCCAGTGTCAAGCTTGGAAACACTTCGGGTGCGGCATGTCGATTGCTTTTCGAGCGGCGTGCGTCTAGTGAGATTCGTCCCGGATGAGCGCAACGATCATGCTATAGAGGTAGAAGAAGAACATGATCAAGTGGAAACCCAGCTTGATGAATGATTCCTGCGAGCTGTCAGCGTTTGCATAAGGTACGGGTTTCAAGCGATAAAAACAACAACAGCATATAGCTGTGAAAATGCACACTGCGGGTAGTCATGCAACGAATAGGAAAACGCCCACCTTCTTGTGCACATTCAGCTTCCTGAAGATCTCAGTCGCATCCAAGAGGTGCTGGTTCTCGAAGATCCTAGCTCAAGTCAGCCGCGCTGCGCCTAATCCCTCACACATAGCGCTTTGCGTACTTCCTGCCGTTCCAAGCCAACAGCGGCAGATTCAAAATCAGCGCCATCCAGTAGCCATTGATGAGGAAGAGGAAGGTCAGGAAGGCGTGGACGGCGGCTTCGGGCACAATGTATGTGTTGAGGCGGTTGCAGAGGTCGATGGGGTTGATGTAGTCGCTGGCGCAAAATTAGCATCTGGTGAGCAGAGAGGGGTAGCTCGGAGGTCCGATATGCGGCATCCCGCGGCCACATGGTATTGATGGGTAGAGGAGTACGGCGACGTACCATTCCAAATCGCTGTACATAATAGTGAAAAACACCTGGAGGAAGAGGTTGACGGCGTTTATCAGCACCGCCAACAGGTATAGCCACGCTTCGCCGGACATTGTGGGAGCTTCGAGTGCGGCGTAGCACCGGGTTCGTGGGGATTCGAGCTTTGGAGGTGTGCAACGCAGTGACCGGGTCTCTGGGCGCAAACAGCAAACGATGAGCGTGTGAGGCTGGGTATCCGCGGTGGTCGTGTGGTGGAGTTTATCGGGCCAGGCGCGGAAAACTAGCGTGCGAACGCGGGGCGCGGGTTGAGAGTGGATGAGATGACGTAGCGCGGATTGAGTCTCAAAAAGCGCAACGGGCGCTGAGGTAGTGTTACGTGGAAGAGCGAGGTGGACTGGAGGCGTAGGCAGGCTGCGAGAATGTTCGGATGACGTTGAGGCAGGAAGAGGGCACTTGGGCACTGTTGGCGGAAGCCTGGCCCATGCGCCTTCGCTTGTGCAGCTGCGGATCAAAGTTCCCCGAGTTCGCGCGCCATTCTCGGACATGTGAGAGTTTCGATATCACGACATCCGAATATCTCTGGGACGCGCTAGTGGAGCTGGGACTGTTTGGTTTGGTTTGGTTGTTTGTCTCTTCTGTCAGACAAGCACTGACCGCTGTCACTGCGGCCTTGGTTGGGTCTAGCTTCAAGTCTTCCCAAGGTTGTCAGGAGCATCACAACATTCAAGCAACAGCCTCGCCTGATGCTTGAGTAGACTGCCTTAACCTCCCTCCTATGCCCACCCTGGAATATTCTCCTCCATTCAACCCCATCGTCAACTTCCCAGAAGCAGCATGACCCGACTTTCAACCCCTATGAAGTCTCAACGGCCTCTGAAGCCGCCGCTCCATTCGTGGGTGATGGCATCGGCACAGGCCCACCCGGGGAATCTGGGAACCTAGCCGTAAGGATCTCGACACCGTCTTCGGTCACAAGCAGCGTATGTTCTGTAACAGATTAACAAGCTAGCTTTAGTAGAGTGTAGCTAAGAACTCACCGAACTGTGCTGTCCGAGTACCATCCTGCGTAACACTGGTCCAGTCGTCCGGCCATGTCTTGTCCCTGTGCGTGCCCAGGCTGATCATTGGCTCGATGGTGAAACACATGCCGGGTTTTGCTTGCCCGACAGCCTTGTTCTTGGCGTAGTGCGGAACGTTTGGCGCGCAGTGGAATAGCTGGTTGACGCCGTGTCCGCAATATGTCTTGATTACGCTGCAGTTCCTGCTCTTTGCGTGCTTCTCTATAACATTACCCGGGTCCCGGAACAGCATGCCCGGCTTGACGATTGCGATAGCCTTGTCTAAGCATTCGCGGGCCGTCTCTACTATGCGTACCGATTCCGGATCTGCCAGTGCATTGTCGCCGATGTAGTATGTCTCGTTGAGATCGCCGTGAAAGCCGCCATGGTATAGAGTTACGTCGATGTTGAGGATATCACCGTCTTGGAGGACCCGCTGATCCGGGATACCGTGACAGATGACTTCGTTGGGTGATGTGCATACGGATTTCGGAAAGTGGCAGTAGTTGAGAGGCGAGGGGTAGGACTGTGATGGTGAGCATCAATGTCTCTCAACAATGAAAAGAGCTGCGCTTACATTCCGCTCTAAGCAGGCTTTGTGCACCACCTCGTCGATATGGTCTGTCGTCACGCCTGGCTTTGCCTCCCTCGCCGCGATGTCCAAAACTTCTCGTGCTAGCCTGCACACCTTGCGCATGCCCTCCTGCTGCTTCTTGTCGAGTATGGTAATCTTGTTCCTCCCAACAAAGACTTGCTCCGAGCGCGGTATGCCATCTTTCGCATAATCTGGATGCTTTATGCTCGCGGGGACTTCGCGCCTCGGTGACAGTGGGTAGACAGGTCGTAGGCTTCCGGTGTAAGGAAAGGTAGGGAACGGGTTGTAGTGGCCGGTCGCTGGATCGGGGTAAGAAACTACTTTGGGCGTGGTGATGTTGGAGAGTATACTTCTTTGCGACTTGTGGAGTTTCTTGTGCTCCGCCCAGTTGCGCTTGAAGCAGTCTTGGGAACAGAAGTAGCTCTCCTTGCCGAGCTTCTGGCAATTCGGACACTGCAGCTGGCTTGCGTCGTTTTCGCAGTCTTTGCCTGTGCATTTGCGCGGTGGTGGTGGCGCGTCTCCGGCCATGTTGTCTAGTGTAGTCGTACGAGCTCGGAGGATCTTATGAGAAATTGGAACGTCGAGGTCTGTTCTATACTGAGCAGTGCTGAGCTTTTATTTCACAAGTTCGCAGGGGTATATGTGCCGTACTCCGGGCTCCGCGTAAAAATAGCGAGTGGTGTAGCCCTTCCAAGGTTCCAAAGCACAATGCCGAAGGTGAACAATCGGAGTTGAAATGGTCTAGGCCGGAACCGGGCATGTGGCGTCGATCATCGCTTAGGTCATCTAGCGCGGCCTGTCACTTCCTCATCCGAGGCCTTTCCGTTTTGGTGCGGTCATGCTTGCTTACTTACTCGTCTATTCCTCTTGTCATTCGAGCGCCTTTCCAAGGTTTCCTTCCTCTTCGTTGTAAACATGAACCGGGAGTGATTCAGCTATCTAGCTACTTCATCCGGCCGCGGACTTGTCTATGTAATCGTGCCACCTCGTTTCTCTTCATTCGGTTCTCCCAGTCTATACTCCATTTCCCCGTACACGCTTTGAGGATGCCTCAGAAAGTAGTTATCGTGGGAGCCGGCCCTGTGGGCTCTCTGGCTGCTCTGTATGCCGCTGTTCGAGGGCACGATGTTGAAATCTACGAACTTCGGCCTGGTGAGTTGCCTCCTCGCACTATGTGGGCGTTTCTGCTCATGTTATGAAGACCTTCGCGACCCGGACACTACACCCTTAAACTTCGCCAAATCCATCAACCTTGCTCTCTCGGAGCGAGGTATCAACTCGCTTCGGAAGACCGGATTGCCCAATCTCGCGCATGCCGTTCTTGGCGAGACGTTCCCCATGCATGGCCGCATGATTCACGTGAGAAAGCAAGGGAAGTACGTTCGTGAACCCCAGCTATACGATGCTCGCGGAAAAGTAAGTAGCTGCAACATGATCCAGCTGGCATCGATTCTAACGTCAGCAGAATCTCCTGGCAATGGACCGAGCAGGCCTGAACAAGACTCTCCTGGACCAGCTCGAGTCGATGCCCAACGTCAAATTCTTCTTCAACCACAAGCTCGTCGGCGTCGATTTCAGGAAGCAGCTAGCCTGGTTCGAGCGGCACACAAAGTCCGACGACGCAGCGCGCGGCACCGAGATCGAGCTCAGATTCGACTTCATGGTCGGCGCCGACGGCGCGCACTCAGCCGTCCGCTATCACCTCATGAAGTTCGTGCCCATGAGCTACCAGCAAGAATACATTGACAAGCTCTGGTGCCAGTTCCACGTCCCGCCAACGCCGGACGGCGGCTTCCGCTTACCGCCGAACTATCTCCACATCTGGCCGCAGGACGAATCTATGTTCATTGCGCTCCCAAACCTGGACAAGACTTTTACCGCGACACTCTTCCTGACCCGCACCGGCTTCGAGCAGCTCGACGCCTCGGGCAAGGTAGTCGAATACTTCAACCAGAAATTCCCCGGCGTGGTCCCAGACCTCATTACCGAAGACGAACTGCGCAAGCAGTACTCCACAAATCAACATCTACCCCTAATTACCATCAAATGCACCCCCTACCACTTCGGCTCCAGCGGCGTCATCGTCGGCGATGCCGCACACGCAATGGTCCCCTTCTACGGCCAGGGCATGAATACCGGACTGGAAGACGTCCGCGTGCTCTTCGAGTTCCTAGATAAGTACCCCGACGATCCTGCGACGGCGCTGAACGAGTACTCGCGCCAGCGCACTCCGGATGCGCATACCATCAACGACCTTGCGCTGAGAAACTACCATGAGATGGCTACAGATGTCAAGAGGCCGATGTATCTGCTCCGCAAGTGGATCGAGGAGACGCTAGATCTGTATCTGCCGCGTGCTGGATGGGCGACCCAGTACTCGCGCGTGACGTTCAGCAACATGCGGTACTCGGAGGTCCACCAACGGGCACAGCGGCAGGCGCGGATACTGAATAGCGTGGTAGGTCTGAGCCTGGCGACTCTCGTCGGGACGGGCTTTTTGTTTGCGAGGTCGGGTGCTGCGCAGAGGGCGAAGATGGGTATTCTGAGGTCCATCTGCTGGGTAGCGAGGCGTGCACAGGGCCTCTTTCAAGGCTGAACCATTGTGATGTGGGTCTTTCATTAGACCATGTACTATATATATATCTCACCGGACGATATGTGTATTCCAACATGAACTAGTGCGGCACATTGAGGCCGCATGTTTTCATATCTACGCGGCAGAGTAACACCAAAGGGACCAATGTGGGTAATCATAATCGCAATCCATGCAGCAGTCCTACCAAAGGCTCTCCGGCGAGCAAGGAAAACACCATGGGGTATCATCCCTACCTTGCATCCCAAAACGCCTCGAAATGTCACTCTTCTCCATGCAACGCCCAACTATGCAAAGCAAACAAAGCAGTGTGCCGACTACCCCAGATATTCATGCATGTGGCTTAAATTTTCTCACAACTCGTCCTTCCAGCTCAGGACATCGACCTTCTCCCGCGGCACCGCAGCCGCCGGACGCACAGCCAGATTCGCCGGCCATTTCTTCCGCGGATCAACCTACTCAAGTTACTCACTCTCCCCACAAGCGTCTGACAAAGGAGATCGCGAACGTACCCTCGTGCTGCCGGTAAGCGAAGTCATGCGCTGATACGCAAAGACAAAGTCGCGGTACTCGTCGCCAGTCGGCTCGGTTGGGATCTTGGATGCGCCGTCAGCACGGCTCGACGCAGGATTGTTATCTGATTGACGCCGTGAGAGGGGCGTTGATGTGCCGCTTCGTGAGAGGGCGGGTGCGGTGGGTTGGATGGGAGCAAGGGTCGCAGATTTGTGCAAAGAGCTAGACCGAAGCGCGGAGCCTCCATTGGATGAATGAAGGCCCTTATGAGTACCTGCTGGGAGGGAGTGCCGTGGACGGTCGCCTAGTGAGCTTTGCACGGGTTCCACAGCGGCTGCTTCGTGTTGGCTGGTACCCCAGGGTAGGGACTTCCTGAAAGGTTTCGTAGCGGGCTCCGCAATCGGTTCAGGGATTGCAGGCTGCGCTCCAAGCTCCTCTAGGGCGGCGAGGAGAGTCCTCCTGCTGTCAATGACACTCTTTTTGTATATGGTATCCCTGATCTGATCCTTGTAGAACCTGTAATATGGCTCTGCGTCTTCCCCAGTATCCATACACGCCAGGACGTAGCTCTTATAATCCGTCCTGTTCCGAATGATGTAGTCGTCCCATTGCCATTTCGGCACCATCTTGTCCTCCATGTCCAGCTTGTACATTTGCTTACACTGGCCCATGAAGTGCTTTTCATCCCCTTTGTACTCGGGATACGCCGCTTTGAATTCTTGGAAGATGGTATTCGGCTGTGCCGTTTGCGTAGCAATGCCCCGACTAGCTGGCGATGGAAGGTTTGACATTGGGACAGGGCCTTGAGGGGCCTGAGACGGAGGTTTGTGGGCAGCATGAACGATTTCCTTAGATGCTTTCTGGACCTCTAGGGGTTCGTCGATCTCCATTTCCATGCGCGAAGTGTCGGTTCTATACGCGGCAGACAGGGGTGACGTCGTGGTAGGAGGTCTTGTGATGCTAGGTTCCTCCGTCGGACCCTCGTTCCTTCCCCGAGAGTTGGAATGATCGCCTGCATCTCGCTCCTTCCGTTTCCCTATCCTGACGCCTTCTTGCTTCTCCCGAGCCTCACTGGCTCGTCCATTAGGTGATCTGCCCTGGCGCACCATGAGTCGAGGAGAAGTAGTGGCAGAGGTAGAATGGAACGGCAGCGATGTTCTACTGGGCGATATCTTGTAGGTAGGAGAAGTCAGCCTTTCCGCACCGGCTCTAGCATCGAGCTCCGCCGTGAAGGAACTGCGCTCTTTCCGGGGTGGTAGGCCGTTCGGCGAAATCCGCGACGTGGTCGTGACGCTTGCGTCGGATCTCCGTCCTTCCATGAATTTCTCCATCGACTCTGTCCTCAGCTGCCGAACTGCTGCAGCGGTATCTTTGACGGGCGAGTCATCGTCAAACCCCACTATCTTGATCTCTCGCCTCTTTGAGTGACGGCTGCTCTTCTTGGATGGCGACTCGTCCAGCTTGCGCTTCGTGTGTGCTGCGAGTGGAATAGCTGCGACTGGCTCGGTTGCGTTAGGCCTTGGCTGCTCCAAGTCATCTGGGCGGTGGACCATCTGTTCGCCTGACGAGCTAAGTTCCTTGGGTGGCATCTGGAAAGAGACCGGTGTGGGTTCAGGCTGCAAAAGGGGCATATCCTGATCCTGGGGATCACTTGTGGTGGTTGTAAGCTCGAGTTTGGAAAATTTACCCGCTCCCGGAGAGTCTGCATCTGCCATGGGTATGTCGCTGGTTTCGGCAGGAGGCAAGCGTACGTGCTTCTGAGCATGGGCGGAAGCTTCCTCCGCGACAGCAGGTTCAACGCTGCGTTCTTGCCTATCTGGCGCCTCGCCAGCTGTTGTGGAAAGCTTGGCGCCAGCACTAACAGCAGCGCGGCGCTCGCCCGAGGAGTTCGGCTCTTTATAGGTGCAATACACGATTGAGGTCGACGAAGTGTCTTTCGACGTCCCGCTAGAGGTCTGTTGCCGTAGCGATTCAGGAGAGTTTACCTTCGGCACCTGCCCATTTTTCCCCTTCGCGTACGGGGTATCTTTGACCTGGACCACGGCGACTGGCGGCGGCTTGGAGGCAGCTGCACGTTCACCACTTGACTGATCCTCTCCTAGGCCGCGGGGAACCGCCGTTTCCAATTCCATCTCTTCGTCTGAATCTTCGTTTGCTGGAACAAGCGGAGGCGACGAGGGAGGCCCGGCGGGTTCATGTTCGTTTGACGACTCAACAGTGACGGGCTGTGACAGCATCCTACCCGATGCATGTGCTCCATCCTCGCCATCAGGATACGCAGCATCTTTTCCAGCACCGAGGCTCGAATCTGGAGGCAGCGCTTGATCCACCCTTTTCGGTCGGTGTGGCAATTCAGGCATTTCGGGAGTCGGCGTAGGTGACCAAGAAAGCTCACTCGTTGGTGGCTCCTCTTCTGCATCGTGATCTTGGTCACGCAATGGCGATTCTGGTGGCCCGTACATCTCATCATCCGACATAGCGGCCGCGGCCGCGGCCTCAGCTGCACGTTCGCCAAGCGCTATTAATATTCGAATTGGAATATTCCCATCAGGGAACCGGTATCCAGGGAGCGGCTTTTGCCAACATTCCGGTTTCAAGAGTAGAGACAATTGGTCTTGTGGTGGATTCGCCGACTCGCGCGTCAATTGGAATCCCTTCACCCAGGCTGGTCTCGCGGCTTCCAGATCGTCGTCGTCCTGATCAATGCCGAAGGGTTCATCTAGAGGTTGTTCAACTTCCTGCGGCTCGGAAATCATCTCAACATCCATGTCGTGTTGGCCACCACCGTCACTGTCTGCCCTCAAGGACTCCGTTCTACCGATCGTCGAGATTGGCGATGCTGGTTGTGGTCTGTCGGGTGGGCCGTAGCGCATTGTAAGAGGGCTCCGTAGCTGTGATGGAGAAGGTCCTAGGCCGTGAGGTTGGTTAACAGCGGAGGTTCGGGCAAATCCACCTGTAGAAGGGGCAGTCCGCTGTCCGGCATTCTGGTTTCCGTTGCGATTGAGAAGATTCAATAAAGCGGCTTGCTTCGCCGAATGCGAGCCGGTATTGTCCGCCGGAAGCTCCTCTCTGCGCGTGTTGCCAGCGAGAACAGGCTCCAGCCTATTCACGCCCAGGACCTGCACATCGTCGTCTTCTACCGGGGCCCGAGAGGGACGCACCATCTGAGTACCAAACGGCATCTGAGTGTGCGGAGAGGTCCCTTCGAGGTCTCCATCAGCCACACGACCCCTACCCGGCGACATGTTGTCCTCCTCTTCGCCAGAGTTCCGGCGAAAGCATCGGCGGTCCTCTAGCGCTCTTGTACGTTCCACTTTCCGCAAAGCGTCCTGGATTTTCTCACAAGCTGTTATGGGCCTCGGACCGGCGATATCCCCTCTGCTACCTTCACCCCGCCAATCAATTGTATTGAGGAAGAAGCGGACCTTGTCGCGCGGCGGTCCGTAGCTAGCAATGCGGATCGTGTAGTTTCGGACTGCGATGACGCTGTTCAAGCTCGCGGTGGAAATTCGTAGTCGTTGGTAGCGCGTATAGAGGTCTCTGTGGCATTCGCGCGTGAGCGTCGCTTCGACGTAGGCCTTGCCGTCCGTGAGAGTGAGCGGATATTTCTGCGATAGTGAATGTCAGTTGCGAAGTTCAGATTCGAGGACGCATGGGAATGAGCACCTTGATAATTTGCAGATTGCTGTTGTGTTCGGGGTGAATCGTCTCGATTATGTCCAAGGAGCTGCCTGTATCCTCGTACACACCTTCCCAAGCTCGCACGGGGTCGGACTTGATCCCTAGCGCCTTGTTTGAGGCCTTCTCTTTCAAGAAGCTGTTGCCTAGGTGTATTTGTATTGCGATAGCTTCCTAGCACGGTGGGCGTGAATGTTAGCAGCTATTCCGGCGCAAGAAGGGCGAGTCCGCGTCCGAGCATGGCGCATTCGGCTTCTACGCGGTGGGCTGGATAGCTTTTCGAGGCTTCAATGAATGCAGATAGAATGAGACTGGCCGTGCGCGGACCGCAATACGTACCTCGAGCCAGTTGGTGAGGCCAGTGGCCATGTCACGTCACGAGTCGCGCGACGCGTCTACCCGTGAACCTAGGTACCAAGGGCAAGCAGCGAAAGCGAACACTCTTCGGTACAAATAAGGAACAACATCAAGGCAAATGACTTTCACGTCGAAACAAAGTGAACGCGGGCAACAGCCCCCGTTTGTTTCTGCCTGAGGCACCCATGCATGTGGGAATAAAGCGCCGGCGGCTATGCCCTCCTAGTAGAAATACTTAGGTAGGACATTCGATCCTCTAGTAGTGGGGTAGGAATATAAGCCCTTTGGTTCCCTCGGCATGCCGCGATATTGGCCGGCCAAGCTTAGCCAACAGTCAAACGAAGCATTCGGTGTGTAAGTCTCGCGCTTACACGTGATGTCCATCGTCACCTTGCAGGCGCAGTAGAAGCTCGTGGTTACCTAAATAGTGTTCCTTCTTCGTCATGATTGACAGGACATGAGCTGCAAAGCAGTCAAATAGTGAGACAGATCTGCAGACTCCTCACACAGCACAACATGCCGCAAAGCGGAGGGTACATCACAAACTGAGCATCAGCGGAGCCAAAAGCAGAAACAAAAGTACTCTTTCAATATCGCTACAAAGACGGCAACCCAATCCCAAGCCCCCAAAAATGCTTCAGCCAGTCCAGTGACCTTATTCCAAGAAGAATCACATTTCCCCCGCGGCTGATTACAAGATGTCAAGTTTCGGACGCCTCTGACGCCCAGCGAAGCAATAAGAAGAGGTACTGGCGGCAATTTTCCGAGAGCAACGAGATGATGAGAGATATGGCGAGAAGACTGCGTGGTCCACCGGGTGGCTACTATACAACGTCCAGGCCGGCCTTGATGATAAGGAAAGGATGCGGAGTCAATAGTGGATATGGCACCGGGTATGAGAGGTTGAACAAAAAGGCTGACGGCGGAAAATGATCCAGCAGCTATACAGGGGTATAGATGCGAGCTTATTTGTTCTTGTTGATGGTGACCACAATGGCCACGATAACCGCGATGACGATGATGATAAGCACGCAGATGAGCAAGCACCACCATTTCTTGCGGCGGGCGCTCCGTGCCTTTTCGATGGCGCCACCAATCTCGGTGTTGGCCTGGACGACGTTGTCGTGGATCTCCTCGCCCTTCTGCTCGATGTTCTCCACAAGCGGCTCCTGCTGCATGACGATCTGGTCGAGGTCCTGGAAGAGCTGTGCGAGCTCCACCATCTGGCGCTCGATTTTCTGAATAGCCTCGTGTCGCTCTTTGACATTGCGGAGGGTTGACGATGCTTGGCCGCGGCGATCGGAGCTCAGGAGCTGCGGAAATGTCAGTTATGGCCTCAGACAAGGATTATCATATGGTCATACAGCTTGTTGGAAGATGGGAGCCTCAGGGTCCTCAACTGCCTCTCGGACTTCCGCATCGGTGGCATCTGGTCGGACAATCCGGTACTGTCGCTCGGCAGCCGCCTGGGAATCCCGCCGGAAGTCCGCCTCGAGGTTCTGGTACCTGTTGATGGTCGCCTTCAACCTGCGGTCCACCTTCCCGACCTGTGGTGCGTTCCTGGGGTTTCCAGACTCGGGCTTGGACTTGATGTTCTTGACGCGCGTGACGAGGGCTCGGTAGCCCGTCATGATCTGGGAGCTGAGGTTGGTGATCTCGCCCGAGGGCATGTCTGGCCGCGCCAGCACCATCTTGAAGGTCCGCTCCAGGTTGTCGAGTTGTCCGTCGATCTGGTCGAGCGCGCGGTCGACTTCGCGGCATTCGTTCAGGATGGCATTGGGGTCTGCGCCGCCTCCCTGCTGGCCGTAGGGCTGCATCTCCATTGCGCTCGCTGCACACGTTAGGTATGTATCACGCGCCGAATGTGGGCGAGGACGTACGGTCGTCATATCGGCCCTGAGCGAAGTTGTTGTAGCGCCCGCCCGCAGGTCCTTCCTCCCGCTGGTCGTAGGGATTCGCGCCGTAGCCGATCTGGTTGTAGCCGCCGTTGCCGTACTGTTGCTCCATCGCGACTGTTAGTAAGTGTGTTGTGGGAGTGTGGAGTTGAAAGAGGAATGCGGGCAGGGTGATTCGGCTATTAGTGTCGAGAGACGTACACTCATGCTGAAACCGGACTCGTGTGGTGTGTGGGTTCTGGGGACTCCTGAGACACGCGCCGCCTAGATGCAGCACAAAGAGATGGAGAATGCGGCCGGGGGACGGGAGAGACGCTGGTGCCGACGCACACGGTGGTAATTTCAATGCAAGAAAAGTGTGCGGCGTGGAGTGAGATATGGCGAGTTTCGCTGTTTCCCAGCCGTTTCCCGGGGCGGAGCTGAAGATGAAGGTCCCTTCAGCCTCGCCTGGGAAGCTCTTTGGCGCCGCGCTAGCCCGCAACGAGAGCCGCGCTACCCCGGCTCGGCTTAGTCTCGTGGATCCGCGTCTGTTAGCAACGCTCACTGCAGCTGCTCACCCATCACTCTATTTTTGCACCGCCAACTCCATACACGTCGTTCGTCTGTCAGATTGTCTATGAGCCACTCGCCCTGCGCAATACTGCGCGCCCCCTCGCGACTTTATCCGAAAGCCCTACATTATGCCACGCCGTTCGCATTGCGCACACCCGTAAAATCATGCTCCGCCGCCGCGGACTTCGTAAGCCAGGGTCCGATCCGGTAAGCTCAGCCTTACACCTTCGCCGCTCAGCTGCGAACGCCCCGCATTGCTGGTTGGGTATTGCGGAATCAACCATCCAACTCTGTCTAGCCTACATGCCGTATGCACGTGAACGTGGAAAGTCCATCCAGACTCATACTCTAGAACAGCTCGCTAAGAGGTGGCTGGCTGTGCTCAACCCCACCGCGTCTTCTCGTCTCCGCCTGCCCACGTCTTCTCGGTGTAGCCCAGACGCTTCTTGACCTCCTCGACCGTCGCCTTGTCGCCCGTGTTCTTGCCAATGTTATCGCTGATCTTGACGGCGTAACGGCCCGAGGCGGAGGCGATCTTGATGACGATGTTGAGCGGGACCGACTTCTCGCCAGTCGACTCCTCCACGAAGTCATCTATCACTAGTCAGCCAAACCTACTCGACGCCACTAAGAACGACTTACTCGTCAGGAAAGTGCCCACGCCGAAGGTTGGCTGAAAGCCTGCAGCCTCCGCCGCAGCCTTGTACTTGAGGCAGAGCTCGATATTGAGCGAATCAGAGAAGACAATCGTCTTCTTCGCCTTGATGCCCTGCTCGTCGTAGAATTGGCGCATCATCTTGATGAAGTCCAAGGGATCGCCCGAGTCTTGACGCACACCCGTGAACACCTCCGCGTACGTTTTCCTTGGCTTGTTGATTCCATCAATTCCCGCCTTGATGGGGGGCTCAGTGTACGCCAGCGTGTTAACGTCGGGATTGGTCGTGGCAGCTGCGGAGGCCAGTGTCGTCGCACCTCCTGACGCGGCAGTCGTGAGCTCGGGGACGGGCTCCTTGAAGGCTTTCAAGAATGCCGGCGTCCCGAAGGTATCGGTCAGTGCGATAGCTAGCACGCCTTCGCCGAATGTCGACGTCCAATACTCCAGGGAAATCTTGTTGGCGTTTTCGTAGTCGTTCGTGATGGCGGCGACGCCCATGAACCACTCATGCGCCACGGTCCCTACAGGAACCAAGCCGTGCTTCATCGCAAAGTGGACGTTGCTCGTTCCTGTCAGCTTGCCCTTCCACCCTTTCTGTGTTCCATCAGCCTCCGCGCGGCGCAGCCCCTGGAGGACCAGATCTTGGGTGTGGTAGTCGCGCCGTCTCCGTGAGCCGAATTCCGAAAAGATGCACCCTTCCTCCAGCAGCGTCTTTCCCTTCTGGTATGCCTTCTCGACCTGCCCCGCATGGCTCCAGTCGGTGTCAACGAACTTGAAGTACGCTTCGCTAACCAGAGCAAGCAACGGTATCTCGTATAGGATGGTGTCCACCCACAGCCCCTCAGTATGTATGCTGAAATCGCCTAGATCGCTGTCCGACCCGGTGTCCTCTATCGGTTTGAAGAACAGCTTCAGTTGCTTGGAAGGCTGGAGGCGGAACTGGGAGAGGAATAGCAAGTACTGGTCGTTGAGGTAGGTGCACGTCGTCTTCAGGAAGTCGAGCTCGTCGGCGGACAAGGCGATTCTCTCTAGGCCTAGGGAATAGTTAGCGGCGCGCAGATTAGAGGGAGGCTGGACTTGCGGTCTACTTGGGTCTGGAGCCAACGGAAGGCGGCGCGGGTAAGCTTCTTGTCTGGAGTGCGGTTGGTGAAGCTGTATGTGACGGATACGTCTGGGAAGTACTTCAGGATACAGCATTGCATTGTCAGTTTGTAGAGGTCACTGGCACGGTTAGCGCACGTACGTGGGCAGCTTCGCGCTTGCTCTTACGTATCGAGGAGGGAGAAGACGCCCTCGGGCAGATTCGAGGAAAACCTGTCGGCCATGATGCACGAGTTGCGTCAATGGAGGTGTGCGGTTGTGGTAGGATAGGCTGAGGGGCAGCGGGAGCTTTATGCCTGGCGCAGTGCGTGCTTGCCAGTGCGTGTGTGACAGGCGCGAGCTAGGCTCCACTCTGTGAACCGATGCGCAGTTTGTGAGAACAATCAAGGACGAGGAAAGCGTTGCTCTGGATGCAGTTCGTGATATATGTGCAAGGCTGCCTCATGATTGGGAACTTTCCGCGGCCGTGCAATGGCTGCAGGTAACGTGGGGAGGGACCGCGTCATATTGCCTGCAACTCGAGATCCAACGGCCCAGGTGTGGCTGGTGTGGCTAGTGTGGCCCTGGGCCGATCTCTACCTAGCCACAGCGGGTACAGTAAGCGTCGCGGCTGGACCCTTGCACTGCAGCCCTAAACCTCCGGCCGACGCCGCCGACCGATCTGTAACTGTTCGGCGTTCGGCTTGTCTCCCCTCCCCTCGTTCTTCTACCCCCAAGACATGCTGGTGGCTCTTTCGCTTCTTGCGATATCACTCTCCATACTGATCTACAAGCATCCACCTTCGACATGGCGCCTATCTCACTCTCACACGGAAAGCGCATCGATCGACGGAAAGCCCGCGCAGTCGCAGGATGGCAGCGCAGAGCCGCGCAGAGCAGCTACAGAGCCGTCCGAAGCGCCCCCGGCCCAGGACGATAGCGCCACGGAAGAGTCATTGCAACCCACTCCCTCGCCACAAACTACTCCGAAAGCAACCCCAAGCGATTCGAACGTAGCCACCATACCAACCTTCACACTGGCAACCCACGAGAGCTCCGATGAAGAGGAAGACGACCTCCCCCCGCCCTCATTCCCCGCCCTGAACTCCGCGCAAAGGACATCTGCTCCACTCAGAGCCGCGCCCATGGCCCCGCCGGCGAGACCTGCGTCGATGGCTCCTCCTCCGAGGCCCACGCCCTCCCTCATGCCGCCCCCACGAATCAACGCTTCAAATCTACGCGCCCTTCCCACTCCCTCGCAGTCAATGCATGTACCGACGACTGGCCCTCTTCCTAATCGCGGACCGGTCCCAGACCGAGGACCGCCCGTGTCAAATGGAGGCCTGGCACCCACAGTCAAGAACTCAAACTCGCGAGGCAAAGTCCTTCTCTCGCCCGGGCACTCGCCTCTCGACTGGGCGAATCTGCAACGTTCCGGGAAGAATATGTCAGGTGTATCGTCGCTCATTCGCGTGACGCCCGACATGCTCAAGCACAACAATGGGAGGAAGAGAAAGCCTGCGTGGTCGAGCTACCAGGGTAAGGTATACAACATCACGCCGTATCTTCCTTTCCATCCGGGAGGTGAAGGGGAGCTACGAAGAGCTGCGGGAAAAGATGGCGGGAAGCTGTTCATGGAGGTGCATCCGTGGGTCAATTGGGAGAATATGCTGGGCGAATGTCTGGTCGGTATTATGGTCAGCGAAGAGCAAGCGCCGATAAGGAGCAGCTTGGAGGATATGGATTGATTTTGATGATACCCCGTAATCGGCATTAGAAGGCGTAGGTTTAGATGGACATATCTATTTTTTGGTCGTAACTTAGTCTGACTTGTCATCGAGTGGTTCATATTCTCTATCGTTCTTTGATATTTCTAAGGCTGCGTTTGCTCTGCGCATGCCTCAGAGAAGCTTTAAGACTGCAGTTGACTTTGGAAAGCTCGAGGCAGGATGGCATGACATCTGGCATCAACTCCTTTCGACGCCAACTTCCATTGACTGCCTGTACGTCGCCTTCAAGGTTTCTATTCGTCGACGTCATGGAATGATTGATATTGGTGGCTGCTCTCTTACGCGCAGGTTCGAAAACATTGGGTGGTGTGGTATGAGGGTCAAACAACACCGTAGTGCCCTCTACGTGGTACTGAGCGAAGTATGTTGGAACGATGACCTAGTTTCAAATTTCTGATACTTCAAGAAGCGTTATTCTCCCTCACTAATCGCTAGCAGAAACAGATTCCGCACATTCTGCTTCCGTGCACATCCTCTCACTCGACGTGGTCTCTCATGCTCTCACGCCAACAATACAATGCCGCCCCTTTGTGGAACTCATCTTTGTCGTTACGAAATGGTCACCTCATGGCTGGACATTGGCTGAATGGCTAAAGTCATCGTCAAGCTGTCGGGCTTCGGGTTGGGCGCTGGTTGAACTCGCTGGAACTGACCGGTCACCCTCTGCTTCAGGAGACGCCGCAAGAGTGCCTTTCACAGTGCCTACAAAGCCACAAGAATGCCCCCGAGTGGCCACCAACTAAGGCTCTCGTACTGTGGGTTACGCCAACTCCATGCGGCGTCACCAAGAGGGAAGTTCAGACTTCCTACAAGGTTGGCAGCAAAGTGACCTACGAGGATAAGGCCTACGAATGCATCCAGGCTCATCCTTCAGTAGAAGGATGGGTTCCTCCCGTTTGCCCTGCACTGTGGAAGATCGTCAGCGGCTCGACCACGGACCCAGAACCACCGACTGAGGAGCCCAGCCAAGCATTGGCTGCAACGTTCTCTACAGTTGGCCTTCATAACCAGGAGGTTGCTCGGCTTCTGGTACGACCAGCAGATGCTGCCGCTCTTGGGCCAGCCTTAAGACTCGTGGGGCTTGACGGGAACGCTCACGCTCACGCGACGGACGAAACAGCCACCGGCCTCCTCACTGAAATCGAACTCGGCCAGCCTCTACCGCAGATTGGTTCTTTGTCTCGAAATCTTGAACTGAAAGGTCTCTCCCCAGGAAATCGTCAAGGCGTACACGCGCTACTTCATCTCCCAGACGGAGATGCTGCCGCTGCAGCTCTGCAATTCATCGAACAACTGGACACTAAGGGCAATGTCGTTGGTGGTGTAGCAATGCTCGCGGCTCGTCCGGGACGAGGGAAGGCACTTGGTAGAGCTACGGCTTCTCCAGATGCCGCAGCCTTAGTCCGGAGCATCACCAAGGATATCAAAGCATCCATTCCTTTCCGCCCTTATGCGACTCATCGCAGGACGGGTCTTATGCTGGTTGACGGTATTTTCGATTCGAACCTAGGGTTCCAAGGGATTCAGGTGGAAGTCCGCAATGATGATGACGCCCTGACGCGTACGTCGGTGTATGTGGAGGGATTCTCGGATCCAAACATTCCGGTTCCGTTGAGACAAATGCCCGGCCCAACCTATTGGGAGAAAGGTGCATTCTCCAAAGCCGTTTTCTACACCGATTTCAGCAACGCCGCAACAGGAGAATGCTACGTCTCCTTCATCGTACAGAAGCAACAGGGTCAAGATACACTGAAGGTCCGCATCGTCAAGAAAATCTTCATCCTGGGCATTCAGTTCGACCGCGCCACGAAAACGTTTAGTGCTGCGACCCCGGAAGCACGCCTCAAGGCACACATCAAGACAGTGGTAACCAACAAGAGGCTTCTGTCCTCAGGTTGCAAGGATTGCCCTCTCCAGAAACGGCCCTGCTGCGAATGCTGCTCCTCGATCGCCACTTCCGATTCCGAGGCAGCACTGCATGCTCCTATCCTTATCTAGTCGGCGTGGACTGAGCTGGTGCGTACTCCTCCATTCTCGGGCCAACACGGCCCACTTCTCTTCAACGATCCGTGGTGGAAGGTTGCGCTCCTGGTTCTTGATGCACAACTGTCGGACGATGCCAATCTCTTTGAAAGAGGACAGTCGTCTACAGTCCCCAAGGAAGGCGAGCTCACCGTCAGCGAAGTCACCGAGTTCTTTGCCACGGTCCTAGCAGGTATCATGCTTGGATATGATTTTGGCGGCTTGATCGACTGGGTATACAAGAGGACGCTCGATAGCGGACGTGTCCTCGAGCACAGAGTCGAGAAAGAGCCATACAGAAACGTACACCTCCTGGACTCATACAACGTCGACGTGGACTGGAAGCACGAAGACGACGGCATCTACACGCACAATCGCAGGTGCACCCTTTACGTCAGCGCTTCCTTCGTCAAACCCCGCGGAGAGGATCCACAGCCGGAAACGCTCTTCGAGGGTCAGGAACTTTACGTGATGGCCTTGCTGATCTCCGACGATGGTCAGAAGATCATCCGTGAGCTTCGTGATGAGGGTCGTTTCCAGACGAGACCCAACACCGGGGTTTATACTGTCGGTATCGATGGAATGCAGCTGACGGATGGCAAATGGTACGTCTTCGTCCTCGCACAGGACACGAATACGACGCTCGAGGGTACCGACCCAAGGGTAGCAGCAAAGAAGACTGGCGGCATGATTTTGACGGGCCAGTACCTGTTGGCGATAGGCGGGAAGAGGCCTTGCGAGCTGAACCACGATGCGCTTATCACGACTATTACGGGGCCACCTCTTCCGCGGAAATAGGGTTGTTTGCTCCGTGCGGCGGGGGCTGAGGAGAGAAGGAATAAATTGATCTTGAGGCAATTCTTTTATACTTATCAATCGAATCGTCTCTTGTCGGATAGTATCCAGATTGGCTTTCTCATATGGAACCTAGATTCCTTCCTGCAGCTCCTAATATATGTTTCCATTAATGGTATCACACCACGAGCGGTCGCACGTTTCGTACAGCCTAATAATATCCTCTCATCAAAACGACTTGACGGAAGTGGAAATTGTTCATTGGGGGTATCCGAGACCATCCTCGACATCTCCATTACTCTTCCACCTCCAACGGCCACTCATCAATGCTGCGGTCCAAACTCCGCATGAAAAGGAAGCAGACTCAGTAAGTCATAATTATACCACTCCCCTTTCACTTCCGATCCGCCAGCTCCGACACATTGTAATTATACCCGCCCGTGTGCTGCGGACTCGCCAGCTCCGACACATTAGGATTATACGTTTGCTGCGGTGTACCCAGCTCAGACGCATTCGGATTGGGTGCTGCGTAACCGACCTGCGAGACGGGGCTCACTGTGTCCTGGCGCGAGATTGGATCTTGTCCGTATGGGCCGGTTGGGCCTGTGTATTGCTGTTGGTTGTAGGCTGGCTGTGGTGGCTGGACGAACTGGCCCTGTCCCTGAGAACCAGGTTGGGTGTACTGCTGCTGGGGCTGCGTAGATACGTTCATGTTGTACTTCTCCATCGGGACGGCTTGTTGCGCGTTGTTGGGGGCGTATTGGGGCGGTGGCTGGTTGGGCTGGGTGGACTGTTCGCCGCGGTGCTTGTTCAGGTAGATGAGCAGGATGACTGCTGAGAAGACCCAGAGACAGCTGGGGAGTATTAGCATTCCGTCCACTCGATTTTCGCATCATTCTCTTATACTCACAATTCGACGGCCGCAAAGACGGCACCTGCGGCTAGTGCTCCATAGTACGCATTATATGTCGTCGTTTCCTCCCTCTTCCCCAGATTCTCCAGGTCTCGCTTTACATAGGTGCAGTAGTACCCGTAGCAGTAGCCGTAGCTATAGTACGAGAAACTGGCGCTGCCCCAGATGCGAGCGAGATTTGCGACAAGGCCGAGGTCGACGATCCAGAAAATCACCATCCACACGTGCAGCGCCAGCGCAATTATCATGTTGTACAGGTTGTGGAGGAAGAGCTGGGAAGCAATCAAGTAGCCGCAGACGCCGAGCGTGCAGATGGTCTACAATTGTCAGGGCTCCTTTTCCGTTTTACAAACCACAGCGTGCTGAGGTAGTACTTACGGTTACGAGGGAGTAGATCAGTGCATTGTATGCGACCCAGCGAATGCCGTAGGCATCGAGTCCGAGAATGATGATGGCGAAAAGCATCTGAACCGCATGGATGGCGAGGGTCCAGCGAGGGACAGGCACGACGTGGGGTGGGAGCTCTGATCCAGCCATTTTGAATGCTTCTAGGCGTAACTCCAAACACTATCAGCGAAAATGAGGAGCTGGTCGACAAGGCCGAAGCGCAACCGTTTTGTTGTCTCGCAACACGACAGGGCGGCAGGAAACTTCGAAAACAGCTCTTGGAGCGCAGCCTGCTCCTCTTAAACATGTGCCGCTGGTCAAGACCCGAGACTCAAGCCTCCTCAGTCCACATGCTAAAAATGCCCGCGCGGCAACAGACAGCCTCAAACGCCCACTTGTTTTCGTCGTACTTCGCATCTGCCCTATCCATTCAAGAGTCGTGATTTTCGCCCCTATGCGTGCCTGGTCCACTGATCGCCGTGCCAGAACCGACATGCAGAAGCGATGGTGAATAGCGTTGGCCAATCACACGTGGCTGTGGCTTGCCTAGTTGTGGCGCGACCAATGTCTGGTGGGGAGCTAGATCAGGGGGGCTTGATCAATATTCGCTTCTTGCTGGGCAGAGATAGATCGAGCAGGCTGGGCTGAAACGGAGGAGTTTGGTTTGTTGGAGAGCGATGCTGTGCTAGTGGGCTGAAGGGAATACGAAGAGCTGCCGTTCAGCTGTTCGTCCCGGCGCTTGGTATTTGAGACTCCAGAGTTCAGTATCTGCACCTTGGCGACCTTCGTGAGCATAGACCAGGCTAAGTATCCTCTTCATCCAAGAGCATTGGCCGAAATGTGTGTGAAACCAGCGTTAATGGCAGTTTGATAGTAGCCTCGACGTGACGTTGGTTCAGTGGGAGAAGTGATTATTGGGATTGGGATGGAACTTGCCGCAGTTTAGCGCCCCGCACTTGCACTGGCACTCCCCAATGAGCGGGTTTGTAGCATGCGTCAGTGCGCGAGTGCGCCAGCCCACCTCTCTCGTTGCACAGGTACAGTTATCCTTCCCCTTCTCCACTTTCGTACTCTGCCTACACAATCCTTCTTCTTTTGTTTACCTTATCATGTTTTCCGCACCAGAGGATGACTGTATTCGATGAGCTAGCCGAAACGGACGGGGACAATAAATTCAAGGCGTGGTTGTCAAAAGTTATCGGATCGCTCTGAGGATCGCAGTCTTTATCGTTCGCCGGTTGACTGCGTGTCTTCTTGGTCGAAAAGCGTTGGGCGTCAACGTTCTCCATTGCTGGATGTTGCCTACACTGAACCGTGGATCCTGTCTGTACTAAACCGCTGAACCTTTTGATGATACCCCTTCTGCCTGCGGATTTGGAAATATAGCGTCTTTTTTGCTGGTACTGTATATGTAGTATGCTCGCATCTTCTTTATGACGAGGTCGAGCGAATCGATGACTGCGCACTGCGCGCAAAAGTTATCGATGTAAAGCAAGAGATTGTCGCCTTTGTCTCTTCTCGACGACAAGGCAAGCCAGCGGGAGAGTTTGACGGCTACCTTAAAGGCTCGTTCAACCTTAGTCTCGTCGTCACATTTAGCAATAGAGGGCCGAAAGCCGTAATTCGCTTCCCAAAACCAGGTCGCACCGCCACAGCTTTCCGGGATGAAAAGGTCAGGAATGAAGTCCAATTCCTGAACTTTCTAAGCGAGAAGACTACTATTCCTATACCTCGGGTAGTGAGTTAGGGGACCACCAAAGACAGTCCTCAGCATCTTAGTCCATTCATTATCATGGACTATGTTGATGGTATCTCGCTAGCGACTATCTTAAAGCAGCCAACAGAGACCGAACAAGATAAGGTGATTCTCGCGACTGACACAAAACTAGATTACGTTTACGAGCAACTTGCCAATTACATGTTACAACTCTCTCGACTGGATTTTTCTACAATTAGAGCAATATCAAAGAGTCTATCTTTAGACGAATAGATTGCTAGCGAAAGACCTCTAACCTACAATATAAACGAGTTAATGACTGTAGTCTTAAACTACCCTATAAGCAGATATCCTACGGCCCTGTTCACGTCTGCAAGGGCTTTTCTTCACCCTCTCGCTAATAAGTACCTTCTCTATCTTCGAACCCAACGAAACATTGCCAATAACCGAGAAGACGCTAAGAAGCGGTTTATCGCACGCCATCGATTCAAGCAGCTAATCTCCCGCTACTGTCTCGATAATACTGGTTCTTTCAAGCTCTACTGTAACGACCTGCAACCGTTAAACATGCTTGTGCACCCAGACACTCTCCGTATCACAGCTGTACTAGACTTCGAATTCACAAACACTATGCTAGCGTAGTTTGCGTACAATTCGCCTTAGTGGCTACTTCTACTAGGTCTAGATATGTGGCTTAAAAACCACTCTATAGAAGATTTTATGATCCGCTACATGCCAAGAATAGAATAGTTCTTGCGAGCCTTGGAGCGGGTGGAGGCGAGGACGAATTTGGAAGGAAGTTAGAGCAACCCACTTCTTTCTGTCTGGATGCGTGACTCGTGGGCGACTAGAAGGTTCTAGTTTAACTATAGAATTAGGAAGAGTTTCGACATAGATGCGGTCTATTAGGCTGCTCTTCACAAGAATGGGGATGATATTCTTAATAACAAGATAAGGGAAGAGATGGAGAAGTTGGTGGATTTGAAGATGGACTAGCTGAAAGCTTATAATGCAGAGTGTAAGGTCCGATTTGCTTCGTAAGATTTAGTTTCCGCAGGCTATGCTTGTTCAGGTGGTCAGTGAACAAGAGATGTAGCGTTAGATATCTTTCCGTGCTCCATTGTATTCCGAACGAGGAGGTCGGAACTAATTAACGTCGCCTTTAAGGGAGAGAAATGAAACACTTTCTATTTACTGTAAATCCGTCGGAGTATACGGGGAAGAAAGTGCTCGCTGTACCAAGGCGCTGTCAGAAGAAGGGGATGCAGGATCGTGTGAGAGTAAATGGTAGGGTGGCTGAGAGGGATAGAGAGATTCAGGGATGTTTACAGAGAAATGAATGCTGTACTAGCTGACAAAACGTGTGTCTGGTTTTCCACGCACACAGACTTCTAGAGTCTAGGTCTTCCTCTACCTATCTCAGGGCATTTTGGCGCGAGCGGCTGCTCATGTCAAGAGTCCATTTTTTCACCGCAGGATATCACAACTGAATTGCTGTTACGATGTTTTGCCAAGCTGGAAGGTATTCAAACACTAGACCAAACGGGAACCAGAGCCAGAATCAAATACAGAGGCCGATAAGTACCTCTCGCATATCGGCCCAGGCCTAGGCGTGCTTGGAGGCTGCGTCGGTCAATAGGTGTACACGTATTGTCTTATTAATCTCCGATCTCCTTCGTCTAAAGTATCCTCTTCGGGCCTGAAATCCTAGGATGGATGCTTGAATCTGCGGTTTAAGGTGTACATGGTCCATATGTTCAAGCGGGCTGGTCCGCCGAATCCGGCTAGCGCAGATCGATCTTCAACGCTTCCCGCCAACCTTAGCTCCACTCCACCTCTTCCCCACGATGCATATTGTCGTCCTTCTACAGCGTTCCTTCACGCAAAAAATCTAAACACGCTACAGGAGATCGCAGCCGGTTTCATGATGCATTCTGACTGCGATGGCGCTTCGAATCTGGGCCGGAGCCTGAAAGCTCGTAAAGCTTCTGCAGGCCGAGCATTTGAATTGCATTCCACAATTTCGACTTATTGGCCTCACGCACTTGTCATACCTTCCGTAGTCGCACAAAGCACCATCTCTCACGCTACTCAGCACGGCCTGGGATTTCGCGGTCATACCATTACGCAAGACAAGCGTGGAACCACTGCTAAAAGGAGTCCCGTCGGGCATCGGCTGCCGGCTCGTCTTTATCGGCTTTTGCTGCGCATCAACACGAACAGATTTCATTTATAGCGGCATTACGGTTGGTCAGAACGAGCATCGCAACGAATGTTGACTTACCCCGATGCTGACATGTCTGGCAAGGTATGGGTTGCATGTGCCCTTATACCAACTGCCTCGCTCACTGACATCTCTCAGCTTCATATTGGTGTATCCGCATACACGAATTCGATTGTACAACATGCGAATCAGAGCAAGCCGTTAGATTTGGACTCGCTTCTCCTTGTCAAGCTTTGACTGAAGCGTTGGGAACCGTTATTAGGCTTTCTCTGCATAACCATTCGATTAGGGTCTCTTACAATGTGCTGCACAATTCTAGACCCAATCGGTATAGCTCTACTGGCATCATGTGTACTCTCGTGGAACAATTGAGAACGACACTGTTGACGAAGAATCGTCAAAAGGCTCCAACCAGCCTCATCACAGGACCTTGACTCACGTCCTTTTACTGTCGGTATCGATTCAAGACCGATTCTATCGCAATCCTCCGAAAGCTTAGTCGGCGACGACAGTCGGAATAACTGTGCCTGAAGTCGATTGCATCGCAGTTCAGGTCCGCTCGCCTACCTCCTAATACGACTGTTCAACGCATCGGCTATTACGCACAGAGAAACCTGTACTTTATTACCATGCCAAATGCAACTACCATGTCGACATCCAAGCAGATTGCCTGCCGGTATCACGAACTCTCCCTGGCTCATTTTCCCAGAAGAGGTTCCCAGCGTCGTTCAGCTCCGACAGGTACGATCTCTCTTGAGAAGGTCTGCGGTCTCCTTGAGCGCTTTCAAGCCTTGGGTAGACTAACTCGGCGGTAAGCCATCCCGTTATACACGGCATCCAGGATATCCACCATGGGGTCTCGCCCTCAATCTAGAGCACATGCCTTCCCTGCTTCTCGCGTTGACAGACTACTGGGTCAAGCTGAAGCAGTATGTCTTAGTGACACGGTCAAGACGATAGAACGCTGGAGTCTTAGTCTCATGTCAACGGCTGAGGTCTTCACAATTGCTCGTATTATGTGCTCCCCTTCAAACGAGTGCAGGCGATTTACTGTGGGACTGGGACTTTGACTTTGCGGACTCATTATCCAGGAAAGATACAGCTCCAACCCCCGTTGCAACCCACTGAGATCAGACAAAATGTTCAGGTATCTTGGGCAGGAGAATATGGAGGAATCAGAGGGCGTGGGAGGTCTTCGCGCCTTCCTTGTCCGCGCCATCGCCTTCGCGTCTTCGCTTCCAGCTCTTGTCCACCTGCTGTCTGTTCCATCGTAGGAATCCATTCGCCGCGCCCATTTACTGCCTCTCTACACTTATCCATGCGCCATCTTTCACAAATCAGCCTGGTACTAGGAACTCTATGCTCATCCCAAGCCGCTTCGACTCGCCTGCATTTCGATCATTTGTTATAGTTCGCCAAAGAGCGACTAAACCTATCCTAGGGCTGCAAGGCCATTGGCACTGCCTGCTCGCTGTTATTAGCGAGGAAGGACCTCCTCAAGGCCGTTTCCTTTCAACTTCTCGCTACATCGCACGACGTACGAATGCTCGTTACAGAAGCTGGATGCCGTTCGTCGATCCGGGTAGAACGCAACCGTGCCGTTGTTAGATGAATTGATGGAGCACATAGAAACGTACGCTTCCTCTTCGGCCTTCTTTCTTCAACTGGGTAAACAGCTCTTTCGCGCCCATCGAGATCGCTGCTCCGCGCAAGCTCCCGAACGTTCGGATTACTCGCTGATGGAAGGATCCACAACAGCTACTCTATCTTTAGCAGCAACTTCTCATGGCCTTGAGAGAAGCGTTATGAAAACGACTGTATCCTATACGGCGAAGAAGAGCATTTCCTTCTCAAAGTAAATGCACTTTCCCCGCAGGATGTTACCAACAAGCTGATATCAACATAGTATGGCTTGAACCCGATCGGTCAGTCCGAGTGACTTTGGCGGCACTAATTGGTTCTATGTCGTTTCGGTCTTGCATAGAATTAAGTCGTTTGTGAATTAATACTAGACAAGAAGGGATATAGTGTTGCAGGTAGAGTACTCTCTCAGGCTAATAAAGTGCATATAGACACATTCTGTGAAGCGCTACACGAAGCGTGGAAATTAGGATAAGTAGAGAACGTTGGCATCGAGCCACACGAACTGCCAAACAGAAACTATGCACATGGGCAAGTGCTTACCTCTACATGTCAGGATCTAAGGATACTGCCTCCGCGTCGTGCAAACTAGTCAGAACCGTCTTTAGAAGATAATCCGATTAGGTCCTAGGTATTTTGCACAACTATAGCACAGAATTCGTTAATTCTAGCGCGCTCGCCTTGGCGTCATATAGCACACCTCTACATGCCGGGATCTAAGGATGCTGCCTCCGCTTTGTGCAAATTGGTTAGAAATATCTTTAAGAGACTCTTTAATTAGGTTCTAGGTATTTTGCATAACTATAGTGCGGAATTCGTTAATTCCGGCCACTATGACTTCCTGAGGTAGCGAACAATTCCGAAGGATCCCAAGAATGCCGCGGTAACGTCCTCGAGGCGCCTGGTGCCACGACGAAGATAAGAAAACGTACACATCAATGACTTGTTCACCAACGCAAAACACTTAAATGAAATCATGCAGGAACAGTCCTTTGTAGAGGAACGCCCCGTCTCTATGGCGTCTTGTGGGTAGGATGCCCTACAGAATGTTCACCCTAGTGCCCTGTGCGAACTTACCTGGACCCGACGCGGGAACATGATTCTAACTCAACGACGTTGCGATATCGTCTTATACGATACGCCCTCCATAACCAGGGGTTCTCGAGGTCCCAAATGCACCAAACTATTTTTGCCATAAAGTTGCAGGGAAATGGCCTTTTCGACCTTTCCATCCCCTCCATGCCCATTATAAAAAGTATACGCTTTTGCAAATAGTTGGAGGCCTTGATTATCCCCTTAGAAGAGATTATTTATTTGCTCGGCTGCGCTGTGCTTTAAAATTCCGGAGTAACTGAATTCAGTCTGCCATCGCACACTCCTTAATGGCTTTGCCATTCGGCCTGAACCTCTCTTTCACCTGGAACACCTTGTGTAAATATCCAACAACCTTTTGGCACACACCATGTGAGCTAGCTCGACTCCGTTCGCCCTAACTCTTGCCCTGCATGAGGAGGCAAGAAGACTGGAAGCTGCTGACCTCGGGAGTCGACATTAAGCCACTTTAGTAATCACAACTCCTCTCCCTTCAGCTGTCAGGATAGCAATCCCTGCTCCAGCTGCATTGTTGAGCATTTTCGTACTGCCCACCTGCATCGCAATCGCGGCATTCGCTTCTCGAACTTCAACTGTGGTCACATTTCCACTAGCTATTGGCATAGGCTTCTCTCCACTCTGGTTTTCTTAGGCAAATAGCTGAAGCCGTTCCAGATCCAGGTGCTGGAGCGCCGTATTGTGTGTCCCATTCATATCGCTGCAGCCTTCTGTGACGGGCATGGTCCCTGTCAAATACAGGCGGAGGCACAAGCGCAGCCGCAGGGATTAGTCTGTTCTCCCGTCACTCCCAAAGAAGCCTTTGTTGTCAATGAGGATGACCATGCTCGCGACACTGGGCAGTGGCCAGCGGTATGAACCCATATGCGAGCTGCCTTCATATGCTGCCTTCATATGCTGCCTTCATATGCTGCCTTCATATGCTGCCTTCATATGCTGCCTTCCTTCCTCCTCAAACTCCATGCAAGTCGAGCCATTACCACCCATTGAGCAGCCGCAGGGCCACATACACTGGCATGGTTCAAGAATCTGGATGCGACAAGGATCTGGAGGAGATAGACAGTGAAGGATTTGGAGTTCCCCCACTGGGCACGAGTTTGTCCGAGCTCTAACGCGTCTCTTCCTGCCCTGCTTAGCTACGAAGGGGGTATAATCCATAAAGTGCAGAAGTTAGATTTTTATAAGCACATGATGGGACTGTAGCCTTCATTTGGGAGGCTGGTGTGGGCAAGGGTGATGGGGGTGTTGATGAGGAATGCGCTGAGGACAGGAATGTCGGCAAGGAGACAGACGAGGGACGGGAGCGGGGCGGGCGTGATGGGAACCTTCAGATTAACCTTCTCTTTACCTCCAACAACTTATGCGGCGCATCCAACAACCCTTTCATATGACATTCTCAGTGGCTGAGTTTGGTGTCGGAGATCACTGGATACTTCATTCGATTGCCATCACTTCTTTCAATGACCAGCTACATGCTTCTCTCCATTACCGCCACTATATGCTTCTCGTGCTCGTCGAGATGCAGTCAGAAATGGCAACTGTTAGTACGAAATCCAGAGGTGAGGATTCCAGGACATACCAGGGAAGGAAGAATCACGAAACTGTAAGAAGATTCTGATACTCTCCGAGGTGATCATCAGAAAAGCGGATATCAAACACGGGGCATCAGCGACGACTATGCAATGTAAGAGTATAGCCAAGTGACAAAGCATGTTAAGGGTGAAAGGATTCGCATCGCGCGCCAAGATCCAGTGAACACTGCAGTCGCGGTCCTTTCACTCATCCAGCACTCCATTCCTCTTTAAAGTCTCCGCGCCCTCCCTGTTTTGCCCACCTCTCGCACTCGAAAGACCTCCAACCAGCCAACTTGTGTCCCCCTAAACAGCAACACAACCTACAACATTTCACCATGGCCAACCACAACCGCAACCGCTCCCGCCTCAATGTCGACGTGGCCCCAGAAAATACCACTGTCGGCATCCTTCGACACTTGGTAACCCAAGCTGACCCCACCAACGCGGAGCGCTACAACCACATGAAGAAGGCGAAGCTCATCGAAGCCATCTGCCGCCTACGACGCACCATTCACATCCCGTTGGATGAGGTCCTGCTTCCCGGCCTCCGAGACTGGCTTTGCGAGAAGGACCCAGCGCGGGCGGCGGAATTCCAGACGATGAGGAAGGAGCAAATAGTGCTGGAGGTGGAGAAGTTGGAGATGGCGCTTGTGGTGTATCAGCCGATTGAGAATGGGGGTGGGGCTGGAATGGTCGGTGATGGGGCCCTAGTTGTCGCTGATAGGGCTATGATTCTCGCTCATCGGCTGGATGAATGGGACATTGATGCGCAAGGGATGGGAGAGGTCATGCTGCCTGAGGATCTCCGAATCTTGCTGCTTTGGGGAGAAGAAGAGCAGGAAGACTAGCCATCGTTCTGGGAGCGAAACTGGTGGTGGATCATCATCGCCGTCACTGCCGTCGTATTGGGTTTGCGCATCTCGCATTGGAACGCGAACACCCTAATTCGACAGCCCGAACACGGTGCGATTACACCCGAGTATCCTCGCGCCGGTTGTAATTCACGCAGCAGTACGAGCGGGCATGTCACGACTGTGCCAGCAGAGCCGCTGGATGAAGAGGACTCAAATTACCCATGGGTACAATGCGAGAAGGAGGAGTTTATTACATGATGTCCGTTTAGGAGGGATGTAATTCAGGAGTACATTGTTGATAGGTACCGGTATGGGGATATGAAACAGACCTTGCGAGTACGCTGTCCTGAGCCACTCTACTTATCCGCGTGCGGGTAGACTATCGGGTTACGTTGGGCGTGAAGCTACGAACTATCCCTCGCCACTAAACTCTTCTCGAATCGAATGAGTGGAAGGGGACTTGCCAGACAGATAGATGGATGGGGATGGCTGCAGCTGTGGTATTCTTATTTTCGTTCTTGGAAGGAAGTCGTGTGAATTGATCTCGAAGAGAAGAGAAGTGAACAATCATCGCCGAACTTGGCTGCAGGCCTGCGGCTTTCAAAGGACGGAAGTGCAAGGCTTTTCGTTGGCTTGGCTTGGCTTGAACTCATTGAATTGACCTGGCTCTAAGAGCTATGCAATTATTCCACAAATTCTTTCCTGCAGGGCAGATAAAGGAAAACTACGCGAAGTGATGAAAACCTCCCTCTTTTTGCCTTTTATTCTTTAAATTTGAAACTGCGTAAGGAGTGGGTCGCTACCCCTCATTATGTTGATCTGCATGTCCTTGCCTTTTTGAAGAAGGATCCTTGTCCAGCAATAAAAATTCTGCAGCGTTGAAGGCGAAAGTTGAGAGAGGAGCAGGATTCGAACCTACGTTTGCTGCGGCGACGGCGAACCGTCGAGCAAGCCCCAGGTGTAGCCGCCAATCATCTACACCATCCTCCCAAGGCTTTTCGTGGCGAAGGCGAAGATAGACGCGAACGACGAGTAGATAGCTGGGTAGCTTGCTAGAGTATGGGTGAGTAAGTAAGTGGGTAGGAAGTAGGAAGTGGGAAGTAGGTTGGTGGTAAGTGGGATCGAGAGAACGAGAGAGGGGCGGAGCCACTAGATCGATCAACCGATTCAGAGCAGTAGGCAGATTTCCATGTTCCATTGTCATGATGTATACTAATCTACTATAGGGTGAGCCCCTCAGCGAGCCGAAACGACGCATTTCGGAGCTTGCTCTCGTCGGCGAGCCCCATGTAAGCTACGAGTAGTGTGCCGAATGCAATAGGAGAACCATCTATCTTTCCTCACACTGATCCCACTGATACAAGATACCATCCCCAGGCGTAAACTGATGCTCACGCCGATCCCAGCTGTCTGCTGGTCGATCTTCGGTTTGGGCCATAAAGCACCACTGGACCATTCCATCTCCGCCGCTCCAATTCCAGCCCCAATCTTACGTGCTCTCGCAACCTCTTGACTATTATGTAGCTCGGTGTGAACCGGCTATCTCCACCTATCACTCATCCCCTTCTCCTCCTCCTCTACTGAGGTGTATACATGGGCGGGAAGGGCGCCGGTGATTCTCTTTCCCATACTGGAGAGGTTGCCATTATGGTTCAGGTTCATCGTAAGGCATACGATGACGGATAATCGGAGTATGGAAACGAGGGCGCTGTATGAGGGCGCTGGAACGGAATCAGTTAACTCAGTGGAAGGATCAAAGGGATATCGCGAACGAGTGAGTGGATGTGCACAATGCGTTGCGTTTACGATACATCGATCGAGCCGCCGAGAACAAGCTACTGATCCGTGAAAGAAGTAGCACAGTAGTCTCTGCACTCTTCTTCGCATATGAAGGCCTTGGGAATATCTCAGGGATCTAAGTCGAAGTAGAGAAACATGCCTGTCATCCTCAAAGCAAACGTCGAGCTTGGAAAGGGGAGGGAAAAGAATCAGATTCGAAATCCCCACCAGGGCCTCTGGCATTTGAAGAGTTACTGCGGCTAAGCTTTAAGGAACTGCGACAACCGCGACCCTCCACTAGAACCCCCCATCGAAAGCTGGCGCCGTCCGATGAATGTCCTGACATTGAGCAATGCTGGAAAGAGGAATAAAACAGTAACATTGAGGCAATACGTAGGCACGCCAACCATCGTACACTTGCGAACGAGCTTGGAAGCTTGGACTTTAATAGCAAGGCTATAGAGTGAAGGGGCTCCGTAACATGTGTACAGAGCGTAGATATGTATAACCCTGCGCCGCCGTAGATCTTGCCGTACTGTTCCAAGTTTTACGTGGTAGGAAGGATATGCGCGAGCGATCTTGGGGGACCTTGAAGCGAGCCTCAAATTTTATCGAAAGGTGGTATTAAGGAAGGAAGAGATGTAAGTCGTAGCCCATGCACTACACATCCCATGCATAGAATTCAGAGAGCCAACGGATTTGGAGAGTTATTCGAAATCATGGAAAATGGCCTGAGCGATAGCCATTAGCGGCTCTGCCATACACCAGGGAGCGGTAGCGGCCTCGCACATGAAATGATATCGATTGATGGCAGATCCTGGACATGTGAGCTTTCAGTAGTTAACGATAAGCAAGAATAGACCTACAATAAAGAAGTTGGACCACCGGTCAAATATATTACAGGTGAAGAAGTTGGACCACGAGTCAAATATATCATAAGTGAAGAAGTCTGACCAGGTTAAATATATCAGGCGAAGAAGTCTGACCGCTGGTCACATATGATCTTGGAATCTCTAGCAGCGCAACAGCGATCTGGTTGGGTGAAGAAGTTAGACCATGGGTCAAACTTGTAATGTCAAGAAAGCGTCGTAGAGGCGATATTCATAGCCCCCAGTCCTACCGCGTATGGACCAGACAGACATAACTCCACTCCCCCAACTGCTCATCTTTCCATAAAGCCCTTCCTTCCACCGTCTCAGTGAAGTCTAGCTGTTCGAAGAACGCAACTCAAAGCCCAAACCGCCGCATCTCATCGCTCCCACGCCAAAACCCTGTTCTCAGTCTCTCTGGCAGAACGCCGAACGATTGCGATGCCAAGAAAGATGGGCGCTTAGGCGAAGGCTAAGAGAATCATGCGCGCGCTTCGCAGACACGGATCACGAGAAGGGATAGATTGAAGAAGAGAAACGAGAGAGAAGTGGGGAGAGGACGCCGTGGTGGTAGAATAAAGACGGGAGAAGAAGACAGAACATATACAGTTACTGCAGAAAGGCAGACGCGCATTAAAGAGATAAAAAGGCCATCCTTTTTATCCAGTGTCTCTCTCTCGCCCCAAAGCTTTTTTCGCATATACACATACTATACTGTACTCGTTCCTTTGCGAAAGTCGCGCCAGTCTAGTTATGTATAAACTAGCAGGAGTCGTTTAGGCTTAAAATAAGTTCTCTTAAACCTCCTTGCGTCTCCCTCGTATTAATCCAGATTGGCTGTTGGTAACTTGCTTAATTACATATTCTTGATGGCAGACTCGGCATGGCAGAAACGGAATCCGTAAAAGCTCTATGGCCAGTATGAACGTGACCAGCGTGCGGTGCGGATGAAAGAGCCTTGTCTGGAGCGAAAGAGAAAGAGCAGTGTCAGATGGAAGGGAAAGGGAAAGCGAGAGGGGGAGCAATGGGTAGCAGAGCACACTGGCACAATTCATCCGGCGTGTGTATTACGTATCGAGGGCGAACACTTGGGAAATGGGAAGGTATGGAAAGCGACTGGAGGTGTGCTGCGAGAAATTGGCGAGCAAGGAGCGATAGTGAGAGGAGGTAATTGTGGTACATTCTGCGTGTCTATGAAGAAGTTTAGAGCCTCCACGTTCCGAATGAGCGACCGAGAGTAGCTCCGCGATAATCAGTGTCCTCAGAAGCACTACTATCATCCACATCCGTTTTGTTATCAACACCTTCATCCCAAGAATGGCCATTGTCCTGCACTCCTAAGAATAGACCGCTCGCGTTCCTATTTTCCCAGCGAGAGAAGCACAGCGCTCCCCGCATTGAACGACCTCACTTCTACGTCCCTCCCGTACATCCAGGGCAAGTGCTCGAGTTCGGGACAAAGCGCGCAACGCAGCCGGCGCAGTAAGCGTGGCCTACAGCACACCAAAACAAGATAGTCAGCCTCTGTCACCCGATACGAAAGCACCATGGAGAATGAAAAGGAAGCGAGAAGACGCGCAAACTCACCGCAGCTGTCATACACGACCATTTTCCGCACTCCTCCATGGTCCGCACCACACGACGGCTTCTGCTGGCAAGCGTGGTAGGCTAGGAGCTTTGGTTTCTCGGTGCTGGGGTGGAATCGGCAGCCTGGGTAGGCGCGCATGTAGATGCAGGAGCCGCAGAAGAGCTGGTGGACATCGTTTGGTTAGTCAATGGATTGATCATCTATTAGAGGAGTGGGGGCCGCTGGTGGTTGGTGTTGTGATGAAAGGGAATACTACTCACGCATCCGCATCTACGAAACAAATGCCGCTCTGCCCACAGATCGTGGCCGGTCCCGAGTTCGTGGTGGCAGAAGGCGCAGGTGGGCTGGTCGTTGTATGTCTTCACGAATAGTAGCGAAGCCAGATCCACTTTTGTGCCAGGCTGGGGCTGAGGTTGAGGTCGAGGTTGAGGTGGAAGTTGAGCTTGAAGTTGAGATTGCGGCTGAGGTTGAAGTTGCGCTTGAACTGGAGCTTGCGGTTCAGCTCGAGAAGACGAAGGGCGGGCGCCAACAGTGGCGATGGAAAGATGGTCTGTTTTCATTGTTGCTGAGGGCGAGTTGACCGGTGCGAGACTTCGAGGCTGTGGTGCTTGATATAGGGCGCCATAGGAAGAGGGCATAGAAGGCGAAGTCGAAGTCGAAGTCGGAGGCGCGTTGGTGACCTGGATCATTTCAGGCTTCACCTCTGATGTGGGAGGTGAGGGCTCGGATTTAGAGGGCTTGCCCAAGGAGAAGTCTCCCAGCCTCTGGACGAGAGGCTCCATAGTAGCAGTGAAAGTAAGAGGGGGCCCCGGCTTTGATTTGAGGAACTTTGAAGCGGCGTGAAGCTGCGGAAGCTGAGGGGGAAGGGCTCGCAGGGCGTCGCCATACGAGATACGAGTTTGTGCGACGTGAGAACGGGAGGCTGCGGTACCCCTGGGCCCTCTCAACCGAAGTTCTGAGTCGCTTTACAAAGCCTTCTGGATGACTGCATCTCACAAATGGCTTGTACTCTTCGAGAGTGTGATACTCCTATTGACTGAGCGAGTATCCGTGCTGGCTGGATGATGGGCGTGAATCGTGAGGAGCTCCGACATTGAAAGCTCCTGACTCTCGCTTTTGGTTTCGTTGATGTGCAACGGCAAGCTGCGTTTGCCTGCCCCACTGCCTTTCCACTCTGGCTTTTCAGGGTCAACGCGATGCCCCGGAGCCTTGTCGGTCATGCGGCTCCCTCTTGACCCTTGTCCCTTGCCTGCCCCGAAGTGTTACGCCTTACCGGCCAAATCTCCATCGCTAGTCCTTCACTCTCGTTGACCTCGGACACTCGCTGCTTCCACTGCCCTTTGCTCTTCCTTTCTCGTCCCATATTTCGCGAAAGCCCAGCAGTCTCGTACTCCGTTTGACCCTTCGATCGATCGTTGAGTGTGCTCCCTGTCTTGCCGACACTGGATAGCTGCTCAGCCCCACACATACGCTGTATCCTTCAGTACTGGTACGTTGGACCGTCTCTTCTGCGATCCAGTTCACTAATTGCCGCTCAAGTACAACCCCTCGATCATACAGCCTCCACTCTCATCCTTGGCTATCCTCGCGCGCTCTCGCTCTGGCCAACGCAGTCGCTCTAGATCGCGCTCACACGACAACCCAACACTCCCGCGCTGCCGCGGCACAACGCAGAAGGGGGAGCAGTGCCTACGGCCGGCCAAACACGCAGCCATAGGGTCGACAAGCGACGAAGAGACCCGCTGCTTCACCCACGTTCTCCAGCCAGACGACTTTCCCGATGCGGCTCCCAATTATGTCGAGGTTACCGTTGAGAACGATGGGAGGGCGACAACGGTGAGGGTTTCGTATGGCCCAGAGCGCGCTGCGGATGAGGAAGAGAGGGAGGAGATTGTCGAGCAGGCTGAGGCCACGTCTCCAGGTACTGGACATCGGAGAATGAGAGCGGGATCTCCCGTCAACGACGCCCAGTCCTTGGAACAGCGCCGTCTACGAGTGCGCCCCATTGCCAGTGCCTCACAACCCTCCCGCCAGGACGCGCAGCCCAAGACATCCACCCATCCGCAAGCCAGGCCTCGCCCAGGAGTCCAAACACGATCCCAATCCCGCTCGCGCCCCCCAGCTCCAGACCCAGCCTTCACCGCAGCAGAGCACGAAGTCCTGCGCGCCGACCGCCAGCACCGCGAGCAAATGTTCCGAACCGCCTGGACCCAGCACCAGACCGAGCAGCTCGAAGACGCAATCCCAATCATCCAAGGCATGAACCGCCTGCGCCGCGAAGGCGGCACTATATTCGGCCCGCAGTCTCGCATCGGCCTGATTGGCTCATCGCTCATCAGCCTGATGCAGCGGTCTACACTCCATAACGAAACCCTCGTGCACACGGCGGAGCATCTGGATACGCATGAGGAGGATCTCAGTAGCCTGCGGACGCGCGTGAGCAATATCGAGGCAAGGCAGGGCGATCTGGAAAAGCGGTGGGAGGAGGAGTCGCATCAGTGGACGCCGAGGACGGGCGCGAGGCAGGTTCGTTTCGACACAGCGGACCATTCGCATGGTGGGGGAAGCGCGTCGTTCTTCGATGAAGGGTTTGGCGATGGGGGAGAGGGCGATGGAAGGTTTCGAGATGTTTGAGTGGATTCTATCTCCTCCCAGCCCGGTTTATTTCCTTTCCTTTCCTTTCTAGCGCGTTCCGACTCTTCCCACACTGGCATGTTTCTGCCCCAGCAAATTGCCCATTCTCCCTTTCCTTCTCATTACTTCTCCGCCAACATTCCTTCACATCCACGTAATCTCCATAGGTACTCAAGGACAAATAAACATATGTGGTAGCTCCAAAAATCAATCTCGTTCCTCGATTCGCTCGTAATCCTGTATCTTCAACATGTCCGTTACTGTGCTTTAAAAAAACGAGAACAAGACCAAGAACGAGAACGAGAATGATACCTCTCGATGTATCGCATTCGTCGCATTCAATCCCGCCCAACGCCGACTGACAAGCCCAGAAGTAAGTAAGGCGCACAACGACGTGGCAGACTGGTCGTGGTTGTCCCATCGCAATTTTTCCTTGAGCGCCCGAGGTTGGTGATCTCCGGGGTCGGGCGCCTGCACGGCCTGCTGGACGGCGACATGCTGCCGAGCCGCGACGAGATGGCGCACACGATCGCGCATGCGTTGGAGCGCCTGACGCTTCACGATGCGATGGTGCTGCAGACGAGCAGGTCGGTGGACTGTCTTGCGGAGCAGGTCAGGGAGCTGCGCGACATCGTGGATGAGTGGGCGTAGACGCGGGGCGGATGAGGTCCGAGAGACTGGGCGCCGCGACACTGGGGGTCGAGCCGACACCACCCCACGAAGGGCGATATAGTTATGCAACAATTTGAATTAGGTGCAGGGTTCCTTGAATATGCCCCAGAAACTTTTTGCACAATTTTCCGATGCGTGGTTGTTGAGATGCGGCGCGCCGAAAGGGTTCGGAAGGGTGAGGACGACGCCGACGCCCTACAACAGCCGAAGCTCGCTTTCCTATATGCAGCCCGACATTTCGGATGCGCACCGGAGACATGCTACACCTGATATCTATCGCATTGCTCATCAGATAGCGAGTCGGAGTCAAGTCGGAGCCGCTGCGGCGTGATGCCATCCTTCGCCGAAGGGCATATCCGACTGGAACGTGGCGCCGACGCATCCTGACCACACAACTACTCTATAACACGGCGCGCAAGTCGCATCACCGGAGATCATAACTGCAGAAGTGCAGCCTCGAGACCCTGCGGACTTTGACAAGTGGTACCGCGAAGAGCATCTCGACATGCTCGGCCAGCTTCCAGGCTATCGGAGGTCACTGAGGTACAGATTAGGTCACAGGACTCCACTGGCGAAAGGAGAGAGCCCGCCGGTTTTTCTCGCTGTCCATGAGGTTGATGATGTGGTGGAAGCGTTGGAGAGTAAGGAGTTAGAGGTAGCGAATGCGACGCCGTGGACGCAGGAGCATATTAAGGATAGTGATCCGTTTATCGCGAGGGGATGGAGGCAGGTGTGTTCTGAAGGAGTTTGAGGATTTTATATTCTGCTGATAGGAAGAGTGTTGTTCGTTCTAGGTCGAGTGCTTCTTGGTAGAGGCGTTCACTTCAAAATGAATATATTTGATCTCTGCATGACGGCTCGGGAATCCTGAAAAGCGGAGAGAGAGACACCGACGGGCGAATTGATCAGTGAGAGCAGATCTGGTGCCTTCGCGCCCTTAGCGAAAACATTCTGAATCCACCTAAGCAAGCTGGCAGGAAATGAGGTCCTCATCACCCACATCTGAAACTAAATGCTCTGCACAGAGTCCCTGACCTCGGCGTAGGAAGTCATCGATAAGGCCAATCATCCGACCTCAATGCGGATGGGTATCTCTAATCCACTTCCGGACAGCATATGCCACTGCGTCCGAGATATCTGGAGGTGTTTAGTATGCTCATTTGCCGGGCTGCTACATAACAAGCAGACCTTGACATTCGGAGGGATTCAGCACCCTGACCTCGAGTTCTTCCCGGTTCTGGCTACGGGTGGATGAGTGGCGCTCCCACTCTCGATGCGGATCAGACATACCCCTGATATCATCCTAGAATTTGTGGTCCCTCTGTATGGGAAGAAATGGAGGACTGGGATATCTGCAGGCTACGACGTGTACTCCGTAGTGTCTCCTGGGTGACTCTTGGTGTTCGGTCGGCAGTGAGGACCTAGTATATCACTGCAGGCTGGTACCATGTGGCATATGCGAGTGCACTAGCCTAACGTCTTGGATGAAGCTCTTGGGAAACTCTCTCGGGCGCCCCGAAAATCAGCGGTATAGAATAGTCCCCAAGACGATGGCGTAGCTGGAAGGCACCGAATGGGTTTGGTGTACGGAGTTGTATTCGAAACAAGAGATAATGCCATGAACGAAGGTCTCAGCAGAAGCGTGAAATGTCCTCGCGGATACCCTGGTACCCTACCCCCACATATCGCAGGCCTCCGCCTCGGCTCATTCCGAGGATACACCTGCTTATTCACACCCGAGACACCAAGTCAGCAAAGTCCTAAAAATGTCCTCCCAACTCCTTCCCAAGTTGCTCGTGGACGATAAGGAACTTACCAACTTCATGCATGCCCCGATCCCAATCCAGAAATCCTTCCGGCGTCACACCAAGCCTTCCTTCAGCCGTCGTATCCCAATCACTTCGTTAAGCAAACACCCTGGCGAGCATCAGGGACGAGATCAACCGGCCCAACCCCTGTCATCGGCTCAGCGTCCTCCAGGGCGCCACGTGACCTGAGCTGAACAACGAACCTGAGGCCCCTGCGCGGCAATTACGTCCCCTGCGTGTGGAACAATCCCCCAATATTACCTCACATGTCCGCAGAAGGGAACACGAGTGCTGCAGCACCAAGGCTGTGACGTATGCGTTGGCGAGCTGAGCTTCGTTTCCCTTCCGGGCAATGGCTGCAGGGGCGCCGTGAAGGCCGCTCGTCGGCTCGGCGGTGCTGCAGCATCAGGCGATGTGGAAGAACAAGCGTTCGTGTTCACGGGCGCCGCGGGTGGCTGGCAACGTCTTTGAGGATACGGAGGATGAAGGGGGGAATTCGAGGCTGAGCTGAAAGCCTGAAAGCTGGGGTCGGATGGCGGACGTGGGTGAAGGAGGAGCTAGGGGAGGAACATGCGGGGTGCCTTCACATGCATGCATGCATGCAAACATCGCACAAAGTTGTGCAAAGTTGTGCAAATATCATGCCGTCTACACGGCGTAACAATAGCGAGTCGGCGACTATGAATATAATCGGCGTTAAAAGAAAGCCATGTGGGAGGACAAGTCCCGGAAAAGCGTTCCTGGAGGAGATCTTGACTCGTGGGCGGCAGCGGGCGCTAGCGGGAACCAGTCGGAAGGCCCAGAAACGCCACAGGGTCTCGCAGGGCTTGATTGCAACGTCTGGGAAGCATGCTTATCATTGCCCTTGGCGGAAGCACGGCAAGCGGAGCTGTCAGCCTTCTGATAGGAGGTATGTCACCGCGTGAGGGCATTCTCGTGGTTCGATGCCTTTCATCGGAGGAGCTCCGCATCAGAGCATTTCCGATGGGTACACCGATCAAGATGCTTGCTTCTTCGCAATTTGGACAGAACGAGAAGGATGCATTGAGCTTACTCTACTATTTCGTAGCTGCCAGCTAGGGTAATGTGACTATTGTGGTCTTGCACAGGATGTACACGAAACCAGCTGGATGCAATCGTCGCAGTATGCGCATTAGAAACAAAATATTAGAAGTAAAATATAGACAGAGGAAAGCCAGATAATGGCGATAGGGTATCAGAGAGTGCTTACCCTTATCCCGAGCCCGGTACGGTGAAGTCCGGCGCGTTTGGCCACGAGCCTAGGTCGCCAGGGTCGCCTCCGATACGCACCCACATCGCCATGCTCGGGACGCCGGCAGCGTTCAGGGCGAAGAGCTGGAACCACCCGGGCGGGCAGACATGTGAATTTGGTGGTGTAGTGACTGTGCAACTGCCGCCACCGCAGGTGAATGCGGGGAAGATCGTCCTTTGGCCCATGGAGTTGCCATGGGTCGAACCTCCTACGCCCAGAAGCGACACTTTGGAGATCGTCTGATCCACAGAGAACGAGTGCGTCGAACCATAGGCCCAGTCCTTCTGCGCATCGTCCATGGTCACCACCGGCCGGGTTGGACTACCCATAAGGTAAGGTGGGACGAAGACTTCTACGCGGTACTCCTCAGGATAGCGATCGTCCTGCGGATCGGAGCCTGAAACAAGAACACGACCGTCATCGAGCAAGATGGCTTCCGAATGATACATACGAGCGACAGTGGTATTGGCCATGACAGTAAAGCGGTGATGGCGCGGCTTGGTAGGATCATAGAGAACAGCGTTCAAATTCGGATCCGTGGCTAGACCAAACCCGGCAACTCCTTGATGAGCTCCGTTGAGAATAATGTATGTCCCGTCTGGGAGGGCTGCCATGCAAGTGATGACACGCTTAGAAGGCTACTATGTGTTAGTCTGAAGCATTCCGAATATCATAGAGTCACTGACCATTCGTTCGAGAGTCCACTCCGCGTTCGGCACCTCAGGTGTGATAGAAACGCAGTTGTCGAGGGCGTAGCCTTGGAATGGTGTCGATCCACCACAGATCATGACTTCCAGAGGATCGTTATACGGAGCGTGCTGAGGCATCAAAACGGCGGTACCCTCGTAGGGATAGGTACGTCCGGCGAGGAAGTTGTTCACCGCGCCCGGTGTGTTGGGAAGTTGCTTCTTCACGGCGAACGTGACTTCATCCAGTATGATGGCTTCGTTGTAATATTGCACAAAGATATCGCCGGTCGGTAAAACAGCCAGGTATGGATAAAGATTATTGGGATCTGTACGATACAACCATTCACAGTAGATGGTAGGACCGGCTGGTGGCAGGAGTTCGAGTGTTGGCACGGGGGCACCATTGGAGCCTTCTTCACCACCAACAACCAGAATGGAACCGTTAGCCATTACCATGGCGGTAGGATACCAGCGTCCATCTTGAAGGGAGACAGCCTTGACATTCTCTTGCCAGTCGTTCTGTCCCCATACGCCGGGTTCGCCGTCGGGCCAGTAGAATCGGATACCATAGGTAGCATCCAGAGCCCATCCGCCGATGTTGATCTGTCGCCCAACCTTGTCTGGTAGAGTGATGGATGCTGAACAAAAGATGTCCGTCTTGACGTGCATTGGTCTCCAGGCGCCGGTGAAGTTATTGAGTTGGGCCAGGTCAAGCTCATATGCTCCTGTTGTGTTAGGAGCTCCCGTTCCAGACTTCTCCAAAAAGGTGACTTTGCCATTTCGAGCGGCCTGAGTGACAAGAGGAACGACTACGCCTCCAATTAGGAACTGATATGCTCCAGCAGCGTTTCCAGAGGCATAAGACCATGCAGTCAGGGCGGGACCGTCCCAAGTGTATAGAGAGATTCGAGAAGACCCTCCGCAGATCGTAGTGACGTTGCCAGTACATGGGAATGAACAGTCCGACTCCGGAGCCGAGCCGGCGCCTGCGGCTGCGACATCGCTCGGATCGCCACAATACTGTTATCATGGATTAGCGGTGCTGGCATTGAAAGCATCATTTACCTACACATTCATTGCCTACAGGGGAAGGCGCGCATTAGCAAATATTCTAACGTATGAACCGGGCCGGGTCTAACTCACCATACTCCATCCCACCTGCGGAGTACCCAAAAGCAGAGCACTGCGAGATGCAGTTGTTCGCCGTGTTGTTGTCATTCAGAATGATCTGATAAGGCAGTGCCCTTTCCGCCGCGTCATCATGAATGCAACCAGAGTACTTCCACGAGCCGGTCAAATTTGTTGTCTGGGTACTCGGAACTGGATACGCAGTGACCGGTCCCGTGACGTTCGACCACAAGCTCAGCCTGTTACCGGCACCACACTTCTCCTCAGGGTTGCCGCCACACGACATGCTACAGGCAGAGTCGGACGTCTGCTCGGCTCCTCTCCGGAGAAAATCGTCGCAGAAGCACTGCACACCGTACTCCATTCCAGCCACGGTGTAGCCCTGGCCGATGCAGGCTGAGATGCAAGACTCAACTGTCATTTGGCTGTTGTCGGGCCGTTGATCAACCATAACTCTGCCGTTCGCATTGTCGATCCAGCAGCCCTTGTATTCCCAGCCGTTAGGAACGCTGGTAGGGCCAACTGGACCAGTCGAACTGATGGTTCTAGTGGCTGTCGACAGAGCAGTCGATCGAGAGGTACTAGTTGTGGTAGATACTGTTATGGTAGATCTGACCACCAGACCTTCGTCCCATTGATATATATTCAGTCTGTTAGGCCCTCCACACGTTTCCTATGGTTGTCAGGCATGTCATTTGAAAGTAAATGAGGCCTCTTACCTGCGCATCGCCGTTGCAAGGCATGTTGCATCCAGTATTACCGTCAGGAGCTGGGCCACCACCATTCTCGAAAGAATTTCCACAATACTAACGAAAAGTCAGCGCTTCCAGGGGCTACTGATGGCGACACGAGCAAACATACACATTCTCCGCCATACTCGGTTCCTGCATATACATATCCCGCACTACGGCATGTGGCAAGACAAGACTCTGTCGTCATGTCACCAGGTGGATATTGACGGCTGGCGAGTGTTCGAGCAGCAACAGAGTCAGTATAGCATCCAACGGATGTCCATCCATCGGGCGCATCTCGCTTCGTGTAGACATTGAGGCGAGATGGACCACCGCAGTATTCAGTCGAGTTTCCGTTGCAAACCTATCACCCATTAGAGCAGCTATCATCCAAGCCTAGAGGCACGGTAGCTTACCATGTTGCAATCGGAAGCGTCTGCTGGTTCGCCATCGTTGGCGAGCGAGGTGCCGCAGTCTAGGAGGATGAATAAGAAGATGACCTCGAGTATAACCATGTTCAAAGAAAAAGCAAGGAGTTATCCAACGAACGTAGGGGAACTGACAACACTCCTGTGCGTACTCGACGCCAGCATACATGTAGCCTTCGGAGGCGCAGGTTGATGTACAGAGGGCAACGGTCAGGGATCCTGGCCCCCCTGCAGTGGCCATGCCTACCGTCAGGGTCCGCGCACCGCCGTTGTCGCTAAATTAATGTCAGCTGAGATCCAACGAACGATCAGCAATCAGCCGAAGACGAAAGAGGAAGGAGTTGGGACTTTTCCGCTTGGCCCTGATTGGTACCTCCGCGATCGCTGCAGACTTGAGCGTGCGCAGACCAGCTCATCGGATCGGAAGGAATGCTAGACCGGCGGCGAAGAATACTGCATGGCGGTGTAGGTGATGCGACGCAGGATCTGGGACGGGTATTGCTGGAAATAAGGAAAGAGAGTGAATACGTACGTGTAACACCCCATACTTCGAAAGCCATTCACACCCGGATTGACAAATGGTCCAACCGGCCCAGCGGGAATCGTAGTGTTGAACATTGTCAATCGATTGGGCCCTCCACAAGCTTCAGTAGCATTTCCTAGATGCACATCAGCGACTGGAGAAGGTGGTCCAGAATGGGATCCACGTACCGCCACAGGCCATGTTACAATCGGAACCTGTGGTCTGCGTAGCCCCATTCTGAATAGAATTGCCGCAATACTATTGAAGTTTAGCACTCGCAATGTATTCCGAGGCGAAACTGGGCACTTGCGCATTCAGTTGAATATTCACTTCCGGCGTAATAGAAGCCTCTTGTTGCGCAATATTCAACACATTGTGAATTGGTCAACGATCCGCTTCCATAGCCGCCTCCTTTCAAGGTGCGCGCTGCGACGGAGTCGCTGACAACGTGAGCTAAAGGCTTTCATGATGCAGCGTGGGGGGCTGCGCTAGAACGTACGTGTAGCATCCGGTGTAGGTCCAATTGGTGTAGGGTGACTCTGGAGTAACGAGAGACTGGGCAATCGATAAAGTGGCCTGCAAGCAAGGGTATCAGCACTCGCCGTTCCGGTGTCCTACGGAGAGTTAAGGCAAATCATACAGACGATAATAGAAGCAGGGCTGAACAGCCGGATCGAAAGCCCGCGGAGGTCATGCCCACTATCAACTCAAATCATCAAAAACGAGGGATGACAGAAGAGGGACAGTGAATGGCAACAAATGGATATACGATGGCAATCAGATGTGGTTATAAGACTTGATGGCCCTCGAAACGAGCGGGATGGCGAAGGAAAAAGAGCAGGAGCTATGTGGGCGTGCCTTTGCAGATAGACGAGTTGTAAGCTCACCTCGCGAGGCTCGAGAGGGTGGGATTATTGACTGGGCTGAGCGTCATGCTGGGAAAGGAACAGTGGGAAGCCACTCGGCAGGTTGTTGCCCATTGCGGAGATGGTGAGGCCGCGGTCTCGTGAGGTCCAGACGGCCAAAAGGTACGCCTCTATCGTTGAGAGGGAGAAAGGAAGGACTGAGAGGCTGAAGGACAAGGATTCAGGGTCCTCGGCCAATTGAATGTGCTGGGCGATTATGCATGCAGATACGATGGGACCATGCCTGGCGCGCGGATTTAGGTGGACCGCCATGAGCTGTCAAAGCGGCACAGGTCCTAGAAGTATTGGGCGACCGCACTAGAGTATAGGACGGCTGAGGAGTCGGTCGGACGCTTCCCGGACTGTGCATAAGGCGGAGAGGTGAGGGAAGGATGCGTGGGAGATAGCGACCAGGTCTGTATTAAGTGTCGTCCGTGCGCAGCCACTAAGAAACAAGCTCGGCGCCGACCAAGTGTGACCCGCCCCAGTCGGCCCACATGCTATCAATGGAACCATGCCGCTGCCACTCGAATTTGTTTTTTTGAAGCCAAAAATAAGACAGGATTCAATTTTTCTTCAATATGCACAACGCCATTTACGCCGCTGGTATCCTGCGTGTTTCCGTCCCTCGAAGAATAATACAAACAGTGAGGCCGTAGGATTCCCGAATGCTCGCGCCATTTCTGAAGCCCCGCGCCGTGTCACGGGTAGTCCAATATTCAGTCGTATTACAACCACGGGTAGTGACGTCTGTTGCCTCCTCTAGCAGGCACCCTGCTTCCACATCTTCACGCTCTTGACTGTGAGTCCACGTTTGTCTCCCTCGCCCCATGTGGACAACCACCTATCTGCACTGTCCCAGAACTCCTTAGGAGCCGTTGGACTTTGGTTTCCCCAGGGCTTGTTGCCGACACCATCCTGAAAGAACCCGTTTGTACCACCGACAGCCACGTTGAGGATCAGGTAGAACGGTTGGTCGAAGGGCGTGTTGGCGCGGTTCGTCTGAGCCCATGGATTGTAGAGGGCGGAGTTATTCACGAGCGCCTTGCCGAAGCCGCCACGGTCCCACATGCTGCCGTACTTGCTGAACTTGATGAAGAAGACTTGCTATAAGGGTGTCAGCCTGTGCACTCAGGGAAGATAAGATGGACCGAACATACCAACAGCCTGGAGTCGATATAAGTGAACAGATAGTCCTCGCTCCACTAATGCACGTCAGCTTAGGACCAAGGAGAACATGCGAACACGGTATGTACCTCTACTCCAAAGGTGTGGAACTTGGCGGAATAGTCGGTGCGTCGGATCTGGTGCTGACCACTCGTCTTGTAGAATGCATCCGCTTCAGGCAACGGTCCCCAGTGAAGGGCGCTGATAATGGAGTCTCTTCCTCCGCTCGTATAGTTATCACCATGGTTGCCTCGAGACTCTGCGATGTCAAGCTCGCCTGATCGCGGCCATTCGCCGTAGGCATCATTCTCGGGCTGTGCAGGTGGGCATTGTCAGTCGGCTTCTTAGCGGATCGGGAGGATGTCATACCATCATCCATATAGCCGGCCATAACCAGTCTCCTTGTGGCATTTTTGCAATCACTTCGACTTTGCCATATGTAATGGTCTTCTTCCCTTTCGTAGTAAGGCGAGCACTGCGCACAGGGTTGACGATGGTCCCTGCAGTCTTATTGGAGCGGATCGAGCAATTGTCAATACCCTTCGTTGTGCACGTTCCATCGGTGGTGAGGTTGAGGATGTAGTTGTCAATGAGCTGCTCCTTGGTGATGTCAGTGGTCTCTGTTGTTAACGTGGGCACAATATGAAGGCCTTCGGCATCCGTATAGGAGTTCTTTGGGTCGTCTGTCGTCCACTCGAAAGTACCGCTACCGAACCCGCCCCGTTGAATCTCGTAGCTCCAGATATCCTTGTTGATTGACTGGAACTCGTCTTCGAGGATCAAGCAATACTGGGAATATGTTAGCCGCAACCTTTGCTCGGGACATATAAAAGAGCACCTCATGATTCGTGACACCTGCGTACGCCCGATAACAAAGAAGCGCTCCGATCGCAAATCCGATCCCAATGCTTCCGTAGAAGATGGCCCTCTCCCATTTCAGCTTCGGGTGTTTTACCAATGCCCAAGGCTTCTCATCGTATTCTCCGGGGACGAGCCGAGAGCTCTTGAACTTTCTCCTCCGTGGTTGATGTGAGCCTATTCGGTGTGAGAGAGGTCTAGGGAAGTGGGCGGTTGCGTTACCATTCACGGCTGCAGTGGGAAAGTATGAGCACGGCCTTCCACTCCCACTCCGTTCATCTATCGATGGAGCTCGACTTTGTCGCAATGGTGTAGTAAAGGGATTGGTCCCATGGACTGAGGGGACCGCTGGCGGGGTGCCAGTATGGATCGAGTTTCTGCTCGACATAGCCGAGTAAGGCTCCGCCGACTGACTCTGACGAAACAAAGTCTTTCCACGATACCGTCCGGCGGACAAGAGGAATTGATCGAGGTACTATACTTCCTCGCTGCAGCTCAAGGGATCGGCAATCGCAGCTACGAATTGGGTCTTCGCCTATCCGCAACCCCGGATGTGCAATGCGAGGTATATTGCGGCAAAGACACAGAGGCAGAACGTCCACGATTGATTTGGAAAGCGTGGGCAGTGATGGACCCAGTGGCTGGCTGCTGAGAGACAAGGAGCTGGCCCAGGTTGCTGGTGACGACAGAGTCGATACGGAGCATCCTGGCGGCGATGAGCACAACGGGGCCCACGGGCTGCATGAGTCTGATTCCGCCAGAGATGGACGTTCGAGGCTTCAGCGCCTAGACGCTCTCGCAGTGAACGTCAGCAGGCGATCAGGGGTGTCCCACCGAGAGGGAAGTATTGAGATCAAGGGTATGCATCTCGACTGCATCCGCCGGGCTAGCGCCTGGCACACAACCGGAAGTCAACAATGCAGGCGGAGCAGGGATCGTGGAAGTCATCCCGGTGCCTGAAGATATCGACAACGGGATCTCGAAGAGGCCAACGCCAGCGGCTCGCTTCGAACGCCATGTCCGGGTAGCGTGCGCACGGGCCACACTCCGTCATCCCGTCCAACGCTTCGGAGATGCCACCGCCCCCTCGTGGACGTCCCAGCCCTCTCGCGCCGGTGTACACAGCTGCACCTCCCCAATGACATGCAATCAACTCCTCCGTCGTCAATGGCCGCCTTGTCCCTCTTCAGCGCCTTCTCCGCCTCTCACCAGCCGCTTCTAGAGTGCGGCCCCCGTGTGCGACCTTGGCTGCATCCTCCCGCTCCTCCCAGAGCTTTCTTATCGGCGGAGGACCTACTGTACGGAGTAGGCGTGCCCTCAGCTAGACATCGACGAGTCATTCGAACGCGGATAAGGTCAGAGGGCAAGAGAAAGCGAACTCGAGTCCCAAGCCGGCCGCTAGAAAACGCTCCGACGCCACACCACAGCCACGTCGACGTTCACCCACTTCGTTTCGCACCCTGGTGTTAACAGGGGATTAGATTGACCTCGTTCCTGCTAAATGTCGCACATGCAGAGGATTATCGAAAGGCTGTCCTTATCACCAGCTCCTTGGAACCCTTCTCCTTCATCCTGCAGCCACCAATATTGATTGCACCATGCCACCATATCCCGCTTCGGTCAGTGCGACACTGAGCTGTACAGTGTCGCTGTGCTACGCCTGCACCAGATGAAACCTCGTTTCTTTTGACGCTGGACACTCCGCTCCTCCTTGGCACCCATTGAGGGCGGTCTACCGGTAGGGTGTTTCGCGCTCTCGCCCGCCACTCTGCTTCAGTTGAGCAAAAGGGCGCGCCTGGAGTACGGTGGCAGCCTAATGGCGTATCCTCCGAGCTGCCCCTCGTTGCACTGGCGCGGACCGAGTTCCCTGAGACCTACAGATGAGCCGCTGCCAGCAGTCGGTCCTCTGCGATAGCAATCATACCTCGCGTGGTAGATAATGGTTCTGGATCGATTTTGCCATGTCGATCGTGCCTCGTTGGAGATGGTTGATGTTGGATCCCAGGATTCCATCCTGGTGTTCATCATGCTAATTGAGGCTTCTCGTAAGCGCGAGCTCCCTGGGTGTAGCCCCACACACCTCGCCAGGCAGACTGCAGTATGGTCGTTTCGACACGAGACGGGCTTCTGCGCTGGACGATGCCTGGCTGCTAAAATTGTCAATTGACTTCCTTGACAGCCATGCGGAGTGGGGGTCACACTAATGTCCAGCCTCTCACATCTGCACGTCGACGGCGCTTCTGGGACTCGACTCGGTCGGATTCAGCCCAACCAAGCTCCAGATCGTTTCGAAAGCTGTTGGGACCAGGATAGGTAATCGTTTGGGTCCTCTCGCATATTTTCAGCGCCGTCTTGTGCAGCCTCTGAGCTATCGGTGCCGCCACAGATGCACATCCTTCAATCGGTAGGAGCTCGAGCTAGCCAGCTGGCAGCGTGGCCAATTGATAGGGCTTAGAGGGTTGTATGCCGGTGGAGAGTTCGAGGTCCATCAGCCAGCAATATCAGGCGGTCTTGGAGGTTTCCAGGACAATGGTGCCGCTCGTCCTGGGCTGCCTATTCCATGTGCTGTCTCCCTGCCCTGTCCCCTGTCCAGTCAGTGCGGGCTGAAGCTACCCCAGTCACAGGAGCCGATAGAGAGATTAAACGACCTGCCTATATGCAGAGCTCTAGGTCGTAAATCGGGGTACCAAATGTCCGCGAATCTCTGATCAGCAACACGAGAAGGCCGTTCTTCTTCGTATACAGGCCAACTTTTTTGTTTGCGTAGAGACAGTCTCCCTTTCTCTCGTCGAACCACCGCCAAATAATGGTCTCCAAAAGTGGTGACCGCGATTCCCAAGGCTCTTCTACGGATGCGTTTGGGTTGGGTCCCAAACCCTTCCGCCCAGGCCTTGCATTCCGAGATAGCACAGGTTCGAGCATTGGTTCAAGAGGGAGCAATGGCAGTGATCGCCACGATGTTGTGAGTATCCCGAACATATGATTTGGCTGGCTATGCTCTCCAATTCGAGTTCGACTAACTTTCGTAGATGGTCAAATTTCTCTATAGAAGGTGTTCGCAAGCGAAATGGCTAGAGCCTCCAGAAGACGAGTACGGAGTCGTGGACGGCGGTGCAGCAAACCTGGGCGTTCTCCTGCGGCGACCAGATGGCATCTACACGGCGGAACCTCTCTTCTTGAACCAGGATCTAGTAGCCGCCGTCGAAAAGCTTAACGTTACAGTTGCTTTCACGATGTCGTCTGAGATAACATACGCGCTGCTCCAGCAGGTTACTCCGCTACAAACGGAATTGTCGCTCGATCCTCGGGGTTTCGCGCTCCCAATCGCCAACTCGGTGAGGGATATTGCGACCGGGAAGGCCTCAGTCACACGCGACGCATACGTTTGCCTTTGCAGACAGGAACGCATGGTGTTGGTCTGGGGAGATACCGTGCCGGGAATACTGGCTCATGGAACAGACATTGAGACGCGGCTCCTTGGACTAGTTTGGGGATCCCATATCCCATCCCATAACTCGATCTCGGTGCAACAACAACCGCAGCCGGTGCAGTCTCAGCAGGCGAGCACATACGGCCGGACAAGGTCCTCGATGTTCCCTATCTCGGCTCCCATGATTGGACCTCTGCCTTCCGAGATGACCGAAAAGATTGGCGCTATCGACCGCGCCATCGAGGTGGAAGAGATGGGCGACAAAGCGTATGATCCGGAGAAGGAGGGCGAGATACCGGAAAGGAGGTTCCTCCTCGTGCACGCAGTCACCATAGGCATCGCAATGGTGAGTTGCGCGCTTGGCATTTCGCGCTCTAACACGGCTGATTTTCCCAAAGATCTTGGTGATTGTGGTTGAGATGGCATGTCTCGCGAAGGTTCGTAGCTTCAAATCGCGCGTTGTAGCGTCTTGTGAACTGACACTGGGGTAGTTGATTACTGAATATCGTCTTGACGGAACAATGATACGGTTTGCCTTGGTATGTTGATTCCCCATCATAGGCGCGACGTAGACCGAATGCTTGGCTGACGTTGGATCAAGGTTGCGACGATTCCACTGTTCGCAGCGTTTTCGCTGGTATGTTGCCGATCTTTTCTACATCTATCGCTGGTGCATCGCAAGAATTTTCGTGGCTGGCTGAAGCCGGCTCAATCTCGGCCCTTTACATTCACTACTTGGCATTCCTCCTCATCCAACCCGTCATGGACATTGCTGAAGTATAGATAGTTCTTTTTCATTGTTATAGGCGGATCTCTCGGTCAGCTTTTCGGTCCCCTCTCTGCGCTTCAGGGAAATAGTCTTTACTACTCAGGTACGTTTCTCTCGCTTTATTGAGATTTTCTCTACTTATATTTCTGAGCTCTTCTGAGTTATGCGCACACTTTTGGCTGCCTCTGATGAACAATCCACGATATTTGCGGTTGGACTAACCTACCAACAGGGAAGGCACCAAAGCGCGGCCGCCATCCCGATTATGAGCTCCCCCATGTCACAATCCAGATGCCCGTGTACAAAGAAGGTCTTAAGGGTGTCATTATTCCCACCGTGACGTCACTCTTGGCGGCTGTCAGGCACTATGAGGAACAAGGTGGTACGGCATCAATCTTCGTCAACGACGATGGTACGTGTTCTGACTCTATCGACATGACCGGAAGGCTAACCACTCCTAGGCATGCAATGCGTTTCGCCCGAACTACAAGAGGCTCGGAAGGCTTTCTATGAGCTCAACAACATCGGATGGGTAGCCCGACCTAAGCACAATGAGCCTAAGAAGCACAAAGGAGGTCTCTTCTCGAAGAAGAAGGAGGAGGATGCTGAGAAGGGCGAGGAAGACACCAACTACTTCATCCGCGCTGGCCACTTCAAGAAAGCCTCAAACATGAACTACTGCCTCGACTTCTCTCTGCGCGTGGAAGATGAGCTCTTGCGCCTCATGAACGAACGATGCCAAGAGCGTGAACGCAGCCTCGAAGACCTGACTGTTGAAGAGGAAGATGAGCTCTACGAACAAGCCATGAGCACGATGCTGGAGAAGGATGAGGGCCGGACCTGGGCAGCTGGAAGCGTCCGTGTTGGCGAGATCATCCTCATCGTTGATTCCGATACTCGTGTCCCGGAAGACTGCCTCCTATACGGCGCGCTGGAGATGCACGAAAGCCCAGAAGTCGCTCTCATTCAACACGCTTCCGGAATCATGAAGGTCGTTAACAACGTCTTCGAAAACGGCATCACCTACTTTACCGACCTCGTTTACACCTCGATCCAATACGCCGTGGGCAACGGTGACTGCGCTCCTTTCGTCGGCCACAACACCTTTATTCGGTGGAAAGCCATCCAAAGCATCGCATTCCAGGAAGATGGCATGACGAAGTTCTGGTCCGAGCACCATGTCTCCGAAGACTTTGATGTCAGTCTTCGGCTCCAAATCAACAAGTTCGTCGTCCGCCTCGCCACGTACCACAACGGCGGCTTCAAGGAGGGCGTGTCACTTACTGTTTACGACGAACTTGCTCGATGGGAGAAGTATGCGTACGGCTGTAACGAGCTTGTCTTCAATCCATTGATCAAGTGGCCGATGAAGGGGCCTATCACGCCGCTGTTCTGGAAATTCCTCTGGAGCCCGATCAAGGTCACGTCCAAGGTCACTATCCTTGCCTACATCGGCACTTACTACGCCATCGCTTCCGCCATTCCGCTCACGCTCGCTAACTATCTAATTGTCGGCTGGTTCACCGATGACGTTGATCAGTTCTATATCACTAGCTGGAAGATCTTCGTCGGCATGGCTGTCGTCTTCAACGTCCTTTCGCCTCTGGCCTACGCCATGTTACGCCATCGATTGGGCGAAAAGACATTCTTCTGGTCGCTCATGGAGACCATCAAGTGGATGCCGTAAGTCTCGATCCCGACTATCCCCTACTACACCGGCTAATGCTTTCTGTCGCAGGTTCTTTCTTCTCTTCTTCGGTGGTATCTCCTTCCATCTCCTCAAGGCCATCTTCTGCCACTTCTTCAGCGTGCGCATCGAGTGGACAACTACAGCGAAGGAGCTCACAGAGTCCGGGTTCCGCGTCGGTCTCGACAGGATCGTCCGCGACTTCAAGTGGATGTACTTGTTCCTGCTGCCGGTGATGGCTGGCATGATATATCTGGCCCTTTTTGCGCCTCGAGGCTGGTTGATCAGCGACTTCGCGGCTATCGTTCCTTTGGCCAACCAAGTCGGCTGCCACGCTTTGCTGCCGGTAAGTACCATTCTACTCTCCCTTTCATCAAACAGGTTAGCTGACTTGAAAACAGTTCGCCTTGGGTCTCTTCTGATCCCATCATCCGTCACTCTCCATACACTTTACCTCTTCATCTTGTATTCCTACCACTCCTTTGGCATGCATTAGAACAGCGACTCGGTTTGGGAAATTTTACCGGTATTACTAGTGGGCCTCTTGGGAACATTCAATGTTGGAGTTTAATTTTCGGCTGCACTGTAATCTTGCATGGGCATTGTAGATTCTGGGAATCCCCTAAAGTAATATGATGGGAGGGAGGCCCTTTACGATTCACGATTCTTGAAATTCTATTTCCGCTGTGGAGGAACATGGCGAAGTTGCTCGGGATAATACTAGTATAGCACTAGCCTACTATCTCAACCTAGCTAGATAAAATGAATAAAAATTGATTAAGTTGCTGCCTTCGCGCAACACAATATCTATAGAGTTGAATGTGACACAACAAGATCCATCGGACCACTCGTGAGCGAGCGTAGCTATCCCGTCCGCAGTACCAGGGCACTCCATCCCCCAATAAGTAATCCATGCACGGGGCACGCCCTGTGAACCCGCCCGGTCGTACCTACCCGGGCGATTCTTCCTATCAAGGATGCCCTCCCGCGGGGTACCTTGCATCTATCATGTAGACCCTGGTTCAGGATACCACTCCAGATACTCAATATAGGCGCCAAGCCAATATTTCCTTGATCTAGATGGTGGCTCTGCCAGCTTTCTTGCAGCCAGGCACGCATGGCGACACGCATGCTTTGCATTGCAATGCTGCTGTGTTTCCAGTATCCAGGTCCATTCCAGCGCCTTTCCCGCTGCAATTGCGTGGCATGGGGGCAAGTACGAAAGTTACCGCGGTGGTGGGGAAGCTTGGTTGGACGGGGAGGGGGATGGGAGGATGGGCGGGTGCAGTTGGTGTCTTCTTCGTATCCGTGGGAGGGATTCGACGGGAAGCAGTAGATTTCTAAGAGAATCTATTCGCTCACGATCTAGATTCCGCCATACAGACGCCTCTTCGACGTCGTTTTGGTAGCATCAACTACCTATAACCCATGCCTTCGGCTCACCCTCAAAGATCGCCTCACGCCTTCCGTCGGTGTCTCCTTTATAGATAGATACTCATCTGCAAGAAGTCTCGTCTGCAAAAAGTCCAAAAATCTTGCGGCCAGTGCGCCAAAGCTTCCTCGCAGTGTCCTTCCTCCCGCGGCAGCTTCTCCCGGTGGACCACACCTGCTCGTATTTAGTGAAGCGTGCATTGCAGTACTCCGCCCCATGACGAGGAAGGCTTTAGACACGGTAACCGAGGCTTGTTTGCCTCCAATCGATACCAAGACGCATTCCTGTAGTATTGTCTCGAGTCTACGTCGGATAGTGCCTCGCCTTCCCCGATAATTGCTTGCTTTTGCCCAGTCGCGTAGAGCCGGTATATGTGAGAGGCAGCAGCATATCGCATCTGGGGAACTCGCTACCGACTCAACCCCGCCGAAGGCAATTAGTGCTGAAGGCAGTTAGCATAATGGTATAGTTAATGGCGTGGAGAGGTAGCGCTGGCGTGATCCGCAGGCACTGTCACTAGAATTGCTCGGGTGGAGGGTGACTCGCTCCCCCCATAGTCGGAGAGCTTCGCCCGCGCGGCAAGTTGGTACGACCCCACATGCACCTCGATACGTATCAGTGCTTAGGGACAGAGCGTTTCGAAGAACAGATGCATTAAAACTAATACATTCCATGAGCCTGTGTGCTACCCCTCCCGGTGGAAACTGCTCCAAAGCATTTGAGAATACATTGAAAGAAAAGTTGCCGTAACATCCGCAAATCCCAACTTCCTAGATGAGGAAGTGGGAAAGGGCCCGTTCAATTTAGAGGTAAACTTGCAAAAACGACAGAGCGCGAAAGTCCTGCATCTTGAGGCTCGTGCCTAGATGACTAAATTTCGCTTACCAGACAACCATTTTAGGTGTGGTTGTTTGGGATGTGGCGACATGTGTAGTGTCGACAAGGGAGTGGAGGGTACAACGTCGTGCACTATCCTCGAAGTTGAACGAGAAAATATTCTCAAACGCCTGGGTCGAGAGATGTCGAGGTGGATGTTCCAGTGACATCATTCAAGATCCCATCTGCCCCTGCTGTTGCAGGAAAGGGCTTCGCGCTGGGACCCCATAGCTATGATGTCGTAGTTTAGCTCTCCGTGACCGACGAGCTTGGATACGAGAGTCGAAACGAATCAAAGCGTATCATAATTGATGCCTTGCAACTTGCTCAATTTGGCTCCCATAGCTTCCTAGCTCCGCGAACAGGACCCCCTCGAACTGCGGGACGAGCAAACGAATCCGGATCGATAGGTTGGTTCGGATCGTGACGAGGGGCAGGTGGAGAGCGGAAAGTCGGTCCTGAAGGCACGTAAGCTCCGCGAGGCGCAAAGCCTCCTCGCGGTCCTCCACGGGGCGGTCCACCACGCCCACGAACGGGCCCGAAGCCACCTCGGCCGCCGCGTGCGGAGTGATGCTGATTTGCGCGTCCAAAGTCATTCGGATCCATGACCCGCTGGTTGCTGGTAGGATGAGACGGTCCACGTGGGGCACGCTTCAAGAGCACCTCGTCCTCGTCATCTGAGTCCGTCGTAGGCTTACTAGCTGGCGTGTAGCTGGATTTGGGTCGATCCGCAGCCTTGGGCTCAGCCGAAGTGTTCTCCTTCGCCTTGTGCGCTTCGAACTCCATCTTGAACATCGTTAGATGGTTCTTGTATTCTCGATCCTCGCGCGCGACGGCATCCCGAAGCTGCTCCAGGCGCTTAGCCCGGATGCCGAACTTCTGAGCGATCATCTGCTTGGCGGGATCGTTTGTGAGGAGGATAAAGTTCTCAAGGGCGGCGTCGGGGTTGCTCTCCTTGTGGATCCTCCAGAGGATATGATTGAACAGTGGCCGAAGGTAGGCGGGAACACTGCCCTTGGGAGGCTTTTCAGTCCGGGGAAGCTCTGCGCTGTTGCGAGCGGTGCGGTTGGGAGACTCCAAAGCGAGGGCAGCCGGCATTTGCTTGCGCGGGCTACCATCGGCCGGCTTGTTGGATCTCTCAGAGAATACTGCCGACTGTGGCGACTTTGGCGAGTTTGGGACGCTGTGGGTAGAGCTCATCGAGGTCTCGTCGGAGAGGTCGAGGGCGTTGAAGGAACTCTCCAGGTCTTCGTGGTATTCATCCTCGTCTGATTCGCTCTCCTCCATGGAGAGCAGCGTCTCGGGCAGCATGAATTTCTCCACCTCCTCCCAGGTATCATATGCTTCGTCAACGCCTTCGAGCTGGACGCGGCCGGATGTTTCGACGGCGGGCATGGAGGTGATGTCGTCGAGCCATTTGACGGCCTCGCGGGCATCGGCGCTGGTGCGGTCATTGCCAATCTTCAGGCGGTTAATCTGGGCGAGAGCTGCAGATGGGTGAGCATGGGCCGTAGCTGCGAGATGGCAGATACGTACTGTGAAGCGGGACGAAGAGGCGGATGGCGTCTTGGGCAATCCACTTGCGGATGCCGTCGCGGGTGCTCTTCTTGACTCCAGCTATCAAAGCGGTGTCATCGACGATGCAGTTGAAGATCTTGCGCTTTGGCTGCTCCGGCGCTCGCACGCGGACATCGTCGGCTTTGGGCCGCAGCGGGAAGGTATTGCGGCGCATCGTGCGGCGCGGGAGTGGTGGTGGCCCCTCTCGGGAGCTATTTGAGACTGTGGATGGTTGTGCAGTAAGTCTGTAGCGATGGTTAGACGGTGGCGAGCTCAGCTACGGGTTGCGAGTTTGTTGGGCGACAGAGCATTCCAAGGTTCCATCTGCGGGAGCGGGCCCAGGTTTCAAGGCGCGGGCATTGTGTCGGCGCGAGTCTGTCGCAGCGGGTGAGCGAGTGAGTTTTCCTGGGGCATGGCGCGGGCGAGGCACGAGTTCCGCTCGGGGAGTGAAAGCGTGGCCGTGAAGTCCACGGGTGGCCGTCGCCAGCTCAACTGGTGGGAGGCTGTCAGAGCAGCCGAGCCACTGCGCCACATGTGGCGGTGCACATTTTTCACAGGCAATAGTCAATCATTGATTGTTCGCTGTAGTACATGCCACAGTCAAGTAGTCAATCATTGATTGTTCGTTGTAGTACATGCCACAGTCAAGCTGCGGGCTTTCGTCGCTCATTCCGACGCCAGCCACCGCCTCAGTCCCAGACCGCCGTCTCAGTAGCTTTCAACCTCCGCCGGCCTCTCATCCCTCAAGTCCGGCACCCAGCCCTTCGGCCGCTCAGACCCTCGCACAGTAAGACCGTACAGAGCCTTCTCGACCTTGTCTACACACTCCCGCATGACGTCCATCTTCTTCTTTACGTCCGACTCGAACTTGGTTCCTGGGGGTGTTTCGAAAATCTCGAGTTGGAGGCGAAGCTCTCGGAGGTCGTCCAGGACATTGCGCGGTTTCTCTGCGTGGCTCGACGACGTCGCTTGCTCATCGACATCCATCTTGTCGTCTGCTTGATCCTCAACCGCCTCTTGCTTCGTGCTCTCCGCCTTCTTCGCCTTGCCTGCCGGGAGTTCGCCGCTGGTAGCCATGGCCGTGATTGAGAATCTCATCAATTCGCCAACCATGTCGAAGACACCTAGGATATAGTCCTCCGGTGTAAGATTCACCGCTCCGCCTTCGCCGCTCATGGATGCTATGCGGGATGCGGCGTCGTTGTAGGGTATGAGCGTTTGCGTCTCCAGATAATGTTGAAAACTCAATGCTTCCATGAACTCCTGGTTCCCACCAGTTACATTGCGCTCATATCGATACGCGCCCAATCCTTGAACCTCCGGAGAGATGGACTGGTATCGATTCTCAATGATCTCCCAATACTGTGCATTGCCCTTCACGACAAATTGCGGCACGGGCTGCCCAAGCTTGCGGACCCTAGTACGTTCAGCAGGCTGCTCAACCGGGGTCTGTTTATAAAGCTAACCTCTGGAGGGTGAAGATTCTGGAAAATCCGTTAAGAAATGTAAAGTCTGAGGGACTGGAATTCATTGCTCACATCTTCTTGCTTGCTGCGGTGATGTCTCGAGATGCCTTGATGATCCTCTCGCGCCGGTCATGGTGTTCATCCAGCTCGTTCCGAAAACCCTCGAACATGGACATGTAAGGCGTCGCCGCCTGCTGCTCCTGCTTTCCTGTCCCCATGTTAGCTCCGTCTCGTGAGCGTTTGAGTCCCATCAATGCCGCGCAACACAAGTATTTTATGTCGACGCCAAGCAGCAAACGGACGAGATCGACTAGTGGGCGGCACTTGACCTGTTTCAGCTTAGCGCAGCTCGGCTACATTTCATCCTGGTGTTGCACCTCTTCATCCCTTTCCATACAGCACGTCTTCCCTTGCCGGAGGCGATCACCCTGCAGTCCGTCCTTTTCCCACCTTTATGACTGTTGCGTTGCCCATTCCTTCGCCAATTCTCCCTGTACCTCCACCTTTCGACCACACTCCCTCATGGCAATTTCCTCTTTCTTCGGCAGCTCTCGTGCCGTGTTCTTCGCGGCCATCCTCCTGAGGGCCATTTTTCTGGCTTATGGGGTCCTTCAAGACGCATATTCTCCCATGAAATATACAGACATTGACTATTTCGTTTTCACGGACGCTGCACGATTCCTTTCCCGGGCACAGTCACCATACTCCCGCGATACGTACAGGTACACGCCGCTTCTCGCATGGCTTATCTACCCTACGACATGGCCCGGCTTCTGGTTCTCATTTGGAAAGGTTCTTTTCGCGGCTGGAGATATCATCACCGGCTGGATGATGTTCCGCATTCTTCGAACCTACCAAAACATGTCTCAAGAAAGAGCATTGAAGTACGCGAGCATATGGCTTCTGAACCCCATGGTTGCGACTATTAGCACACGGGGTAGCTCGGAAGGCCTGCTGGGTGTGTTTGTTACTGCGCTGCTTTGGGCGGTCCTAGCGAAGCGCGTTCCTCTTGCCGGATTCCTTCTCGGCTTCGCAGTCCATTTCAAGATTTATCCATTCGTATACGCGACGTCAATTATCTGGTGGCTTGATACGGATCGAACTGCCCCAAGTAGAACCAACAAAGCTGCGGCGCCTCCCTCACCGCTTTCTCTATTATTCAAATTCGCAACCCCGCAACGCATTGCCCTGGCTGTTTACAGCTTAATCACGTTCCTCGGCCTGAACGCAGTGATGTATCTTGTGTAAGTTTGAAGTGCACAGAAGACACTGAGTTCTCTGACGACAGACAGGTATGGATGGCCTTTCCTTGAGCACAGCTACTTCTACCACCTCATCCGGATCGATCACCGACACAACTTCTCCCCCTACAACACCCTGCTCTACCTCAATTCGTCTCCAAAGGAAGGCACCGGCTTTACCGCACCGTCTTCCATCGAACTTGAGCGCCTAGCTTTCCTCCCGCAACTGCTGCTCAGCGCTGTCATGATACCCTTGGCTATTGCTAAGAAGGATTTGTCGTCCACCATGCTGGCGCAGACTTTTGCGTTCGTAACATTCAACAAGGTCTGCACAAGCCAGGTAAGCCCCTTCATCGAACAGTGTGGGAACGAGTCGCTGACTATCCTGTCTCAGTACTTCCTCTGGTACATGATGTTTCTTCCCTACTATCTCCCTGAGTCTACACTCCTGGCTTCTCGATCAACTGGAATCACAGCGCTTGCATTATGGGTTCTTGGTCAAGTACGTCGCAAGCGGTTCTCAGTCCTGTTTCAAGCTAATTGTATGCAGGTCTTCTGGCTTCAGCAAGGATTCCAGCTGGAGTTCAATGGTCGGTCCACATTTGTCCCTGGACTATGGGCTTCCAGCATCTTGTTTTTCCTCGTCAACGTCGGCATTCTAGGGATCATCATCCGAGATGTGAGAGAGAAAGCTCCGTCTACGGGCGAGATAAAGTCACCGAAGAAGAAAGTCTAGTCTATTCGCCTTCAACGCGGTTCTATCACCTCTCGGGACACCAATGTGACACTAGTGAATGTACAGCACCTGCTGACGCCTTCCCGGCCGATCCGTCTACTGTGACAAGCTCCTTCAAAAATACACTGCAAATCCACTACTCATTTATCAGGCTACGTCTTCTCTAGCCTGATCATCATGGTTCTGTCCACCTCTTTGGCAGGGCGTGTCTGTCAGGAAGCCCATTTCGCCCGGCAGCTTTCTCAACATGCCGCACCATTCTCAAGATATGTCGGTACCTGTAGGCACTCAACGCAGCACTGCCGAGTCTCCCTATCGCAAAGCTCTGTCAAGGTCAGCGCGGGGAAGCTTACGTTCTCTTATTGCGCGACCCCCAAGTCATTGGCGCGACACAGCTTATTACACTATCCGGGCGAAACTCATGAGGCTGAAGGATACCCCGCACAAGACGACGCTCTGCTCCGATTCTCTCGTCAAGCATGTAAGTTTGAGCCCAGTGCGCTTCATCCTCTTCGTTAGTAGCATTATCAGCGGGGCTCCAAGATCCTCCAACGCCTTCACCCTCCCCATCTACTATCATACCTCCAGCTCTTCGACACACCATCGACGCCCACGAACGCGCCCAATCTCCCGAGACACCCAGAGTTCGCGACGCCCCTCGAGCAGAGCAAACACATATCCTACCACTCTCTCATCGACGCCGCTTTCCAGCTTATCTTAGCACCCTTTGCGCGGGTCGTTGGTGTCGAAGGCTGCTTCGCGTCAAAGCTTGGAAGAAGTTGTACTAGACACTGCTTGCCGCAGCAATCGTCGGGATGTGCTATAGGGCTGACGAGGCGAAGAAGCGCCAGGATGGGTACACGTAATTCGTTTCCGAGACGGTGTACGCCAATGCGAGGGTTGCGTGGCGGGGTTTTGAGGGCCTGCCGGTGCGAATCAGATTCTGCTGAAGGCGTCGTGGGAGAGGAGCCAAGAGACGCAAGACAACTATATAATAGTATGCGTATGGAGGGTGAGCTCCATGCATTAGGTATTCTTTTTTATTTCTAATCCTGAGTACTTATCCCTCGCGGTTTTGCTACCCGGATAGAGTCACGGCGTCAGTATCCAATTATCTACCTTCTCTGCCGCACAAATAGCATCCGCCAATCACAAATTCCTAGCTTTAAGCCTCCGCTTAACATTCTCATACCTTCCTAGCCTCCATACCGGCGTCTCCCGCAGCTGCGCTCTCTTCGCCACTAACTGTAAATCCGCCCGCTCCTCAATGCCATCATGACTACATTGCCCCATCCTCCAATGTACTAAACTCCCCCGATGTCGCTCAGCGAGCCGTAGTAGCCTTAGCAGTGCCATACGAGCGCAATGCTTTATGGTGGAGGGTGCGGTGCGCGGCGATCTCGATGCCTGTTAGATAATGGAATGGATTGTCAGTGTGCCAGTCCTGTATGGGGGAGAATGATAGTCATTAAAGGCTTCGATAGAACCAAAGAGCAGACCGTACAGACAAACATCACAGAATGTATGAGTGCACAGAAAGAGTGATGTGTGAATGTTCTCATTGTATGTGGTGAGACCATTCGAAGACCTTGTATCCATCATCCAAGCAACCACCCATGAAGGTAGAACATCTAAGTGACCATCAACCATGATAGAACCCAAACACCTGTAAACCCTGATCTGACTCCTAGCATCCATGAAAGACCTAAACCCTGAGACCATGACAATCAAAGCACCTATGACCAGCATCCAACTCAAGGGACCCTGTGGCCTTAGTACCACACCCTGTACTTGATCCTTGATGTTCATCCGATCGAGCTCAACGTTACACTGATCCTCAGACCAGGAACGCCCAGGAGATATATCGGTGTCGTGATCTCCTGTCCGGTGCCCAGTGTTTCTCACTGTTCGGTTGTCGGTCGGTCATCAGCTCACTCCAGCATACCTTGATACAGTTCACAGGGGCTAACTGCGGTGCACGAAACAGATCCTAGTCGTCACCGTTCAGGGCAGGCCAGGTACAGAGACCCTCAATTCCACGCGACCCCTACTAGTATGACAGTCAGGAAACGAGTGTTCACACAGACCAGTTCAACATGAGAAGCTGCATCGCAGAAGCCGAGAGTGAGCCGAGATGGTTGTTGAGAGAGACGGTTGGTTGAGAGGTTGGTTGTTGAGGGTGGTATGTCGACGTGCTCTACTGCTGTGTTGACGTGGCTGATAGTTGCCGAGTGAGGTAGATTGGTCAAGGCGGCGAGGTCATTGTTGTTGAAGTCACACGGTAGGTGCAAGCAGAGCTGATGGCATTAGCATACCGTGCGTGAGTGCAAGATAGGGCGTACCAGGTCGACAGAATAGGTGAGGTAGAGGGGTCATGGCGACCATGACAGACTGAAGTGTGTGTCGCATGTGAGTATTGTTTGACGTGAAGCGACGATGAGATATGTTGCTCATGGTAGAGGTGAGTCACATGTAGATGTAGGTGACTGAATGATGTTAGTGACAAAGGCTGAAGGTGAAGTGGAAGGTGACATACCTGAAGATGACTTGAAGTCGAAGAGGTGAGATGAAGGTAGGACATCTTGAAGGATGTTGGAGAGATGGGATGGTTGGAGAAGTTGGGATGGTTGGAGAAGTTGGGAGGGTTGAGACGTTGAATTGGGTGAGTGGAGAAAAGGAAACTTGGTTGGAGGGGGGCGGGCGAGGTTTATATAGACCCCCCTCAGGCGCTAGAACAGTCAGCGCGCTCGGGCCCTCCTCGCTTAGCTCTGCCGTTGATCTGGCGACGACGAGAAGCTCGGGGAGGCCGGTGAGAGCCTGTAAGGTGAGGCAAAAGGCGGATAGCGTCGGGGCCGCGACGTTGGTGAGAGCGCGGTGAGAGCGCGGTCAGAGCGCCAAGCCAAGGCAGCAAGATCACACGGGCCAATGAGCCGAGCGCTCGTGATCTGAGCAACACCGGCGAGGCAGCTGCGACGCAGGGCACGAGGGCGCGTCGGATATCGATGCCGACGGGGCGGCGGCGGAAGGACAGGAAGCTTTGGGGTTGGAGAGCCGTCGAGGCGAAGGAATGAGCGCAAATCCGTAGTAGACGCGTGTCCTGCTGCTATCTGTGCTGTAGATGCAGTGCTGTTCTGTTGTGATATAGTCGGCCTAAGGATGGCGTTATCGTCGCTCGGATTTGGCAGTCGCGGTGACGTGTTGCCGAGCATCCGTTACGCAGAGCTGCGAGCGCCAGCCGCGGGTCCTGTAAGAAGTCCATTCTGAGTGTGTATTGCATGTTCTTGTGACTCTGCGGCAACGCGTTGACAGTGTGTGAGTGAGTCGTCCCCCACTCCGAGGTTGCGGTCTGCCGGTGCCCTGGGGGCAGTCCCGTAAGTGCGAGCTCGCCATTGTCCACGAGCGCGAGTGACTGCAACCATTCCACGGGTTGTGGAGTCTATGCTTTCCTGTATGATCGGTGTTTGTGTTGCTGTGGGCCTTTCTTTGGCGTGCGGATGCCCTGACAAGAGTGTGCTCGCAGTCTACGCGGATCAGAGAACCTTAGTATGCACTGAGAGGGGAAGGAGACTGAAGATGGATAGATCAGATACTGAAGAGTTCGAGGCATGTCTTTGGCTTTGGAAGAAAGGAATCGTGCGACAGTATGAAAGTTTGTACCGCCCTCATCGCAGCAGGTAATCCGACGGCGTGCATCCACCAAAGCAGAACTTCAAGCTCAGTGACCAACCCAACAAAGAGAGAGGAGACATTTCATGCTGAGAGTCGGTGACCTGCGAAAGCGCGAACCCACGTCTCGTCGACCGAGTGCAGTCGCTGAAGGGCATGCGCTGCTGGCAGCATTTCGAGCCCCAGCTGATCGCCATCTCACCAGAGGCTTCCTCTAATGCCTCCGAGTCGTTCTGAACGCTTGAAATGGCATTGTAGACATATCAACAGTCCGTTGTGCGCGTGTTTCGTCGGGGACGCTCTGTCGTGAGATGGGATGAAGTTCATCTTCAGCGGGCCTGATTGGCCAGCTTCTCCCGAGCGTGACGCGAAGCAGAGCCGACGCTGATCGCCAGTCCCTAGCCTAATGACATTGCCGCTCTCGAAGCTATTGACGACGCCTACTGAATGTTTTGTCAACACGTTGATAGTTATGCCCCCTTGATCGCGGCGCTGACGGAGCGGTTGCTCTGGCAGTGACTCCGACGCGGCGCAATTCCGTCGCGGCTGACAAAGCTGCAGATACGGTAGGATGAAATGCGGTCCCAATTCAGGCTGCATATAACATGTAGCTCGTTCAGAGAAGCATATGGCCATGTCAATTGAGCATGTTTCCGGCGTCGGTCCTCGAGCGTGCGCTACGAGCTCTCCTCAACGAATCGCCCGCCATCAAAACGCGTCGTCTCCAGTCTTATCTCGGCGAACTCGAATCTTTAGAACAGCTTCAACTTTTGCGGCAGCTTCTGTGCGTGCGTTCGCCTCGCCCTCCGCTCTCACGGGATGTGCTAGAGGACATCGATGCCGTACTGCTCCAGGAGCGCAAACACCGCATCCTCACACCCGGTGCCTCCATTCGCCCCATCTCCACCCTCGACCGGCAAGGCCGCCCCTCTGTCAACATCAAGCTCTGGAAAGGAGACATTACGACGCTCGCCTCCGATGTCACCGCCATCACTAATGCCGCGAACTCGCAGATGCTGGGCTGCTTCCAACCGAGCCACAAATGCATCGACAACGTAATCCATTCCTGGGCCGGCCCACGACTGCGACAAGAGTGCTTCGACATCATGTCGGCGACGAAGGGGGAGCTACCAGTGGGCGATGCCGTGGTTACGAGAGGGTATTGTCTTCCGGCGCCGTTTGTCATTCACACGGTGGGACCTCAGCTGCAGCGGGGCGACGCGCCGACTGAGGATGAACGACAGCAGCTTCGCCAGTGCTATATTTCTGTGCTTGAAGAAGCAGACAGTCTACCTGCGTCGAGCGATGGGGCGAAAAGGGTTGCGATATGTGGGATCTCGACGGGTCTTTTCGCGTTCCCTACCACTGTTGCGGCTGGGATAGCGGTCGGCACCGTTTATGCATGGCTAGCGCACCACGAAGACTCGTCGATTACGGATGTTATCTTTGTGACATATACTGACGAAGACCATGACATCTACAGCTCCCTCCTGGAGACGCCCAAGCCTGGGTGGCACTCAGTAGCCTCACCAGCCAACTCACAGCCCAGGTTCCAGTGCGACACCCTCCTCATAGCCCGCCGCTGGCTCCAAGAAGCCGACGCCATCATCCTGAGCGCAGGCGCTGGCCTTTCCGCCGCAGACGGACTCGACTATACCTCCCCGACCCTTTTCCGGACGCACTTCCCCACCTTTCGTCAATACGGCTTCAACCGCCTCTACGACGTCTTTGGCTTCGCCGACTGGCCATCCGAGCTCGACCGCTGGAGCTACTACTTCACGCATCTGGAGCTGGTTCGCTCGTGGCCCCAGTCGGATATGTACAAGACGCTTATCGCGTGGCTGCAGAAATTTGGGGAGGACGCTCATGTGAGAACGTCGAATGCGGATGGGCTATTTGTGGCGAATGGCTGGCCTGAGGAGCAGACATCTACGCCACAAGGTCAGTACGCCTTCTTGCAATGCATGGCAAACTGTCGCCCGGACTCGTACTGGCCGTCACTGCCTTATCTAGATGCGGCGCGCCCGCTCATGGACCCAGCGACACAGCGGCTGAAGGACGAATCCGCCGTGCCCACATGCCAGAACTGCGGCGGCGCTATGTTCATCTGCGTGCGAGCAGCATCCTGGTTCAACGACCAGCCATTCCACACAGGCGAGACGCGCTGGGGAAACTTCAAGAGCAGGATATTGGCGAGTGGGAAGAAGACGGTCATACTGGAGCTGGGCGCAGGTATGAACACGCCGGGCGTTTTGCGGTGGCCGAATGAGGACATTGTTCGTGAGAGTCAAGGCAGCGTAAAATTGATCCGCGTCGGTTTGGGTGCACACTCCGGCGTCCAGTGGGATCTGGAAGACGAAGGGCTTGCCACGAGTATCGATGGAGATATCAAGATGGCCTTACCACACATGCTCCCTTCACGAGACGGTAGACGCGCACCTTGACGACGTCTTGTTCGATAGCGCGAAGAATCGAGTTCCCACGTTTTTGATTCACACCAATCTAGTTCAAGTCGGGTATTTTGCACTGCATCCCGCAATCCAAGCAGAGTGATATTTATTTGAAATAGAGCCGAAAAATGCATTCTACGTTTTCTTCACAAATACGATCACACAATCTGCGTATCTTTGCAACATGCGATCATTTCCTCAGCCCTTCAGCACTGCAAACCCAGCACTCCACGTTTCGGCGACTGCAACCAGTTGCGGCTGCTACGATTACAGCGGGGGCTTGCGGTGGGATTTCGGGGAGTGCTATCTTCCAGAGTAAGGATGCGCCTGTGAAGTATTCCCGTAGGCGCTTGAGATGGATCCTGGGGCCTGACTAGTCTAGTGGCAGCTCCATCTCCCAAGCATTTAGGCAACTTTTAGTATATAGATTCTGTACACAATTGGAGCCTTCAGCATGTCCATTTATCTCAAGCACATGAACAGGCTCGCCGATGAGAGGAAGGAAAGAGGCCAACCTTGGAGTGGCGTCAAAGGGTTCCGGTATGCGTCATAGCAACAGGGCCCAGAGTAAAGCGCGACGTGCTCCACCAACTTCATAGCCTTGGTCGGCGTGCTCGAGGCCTTCTATATCGTAAACGTTCCTCTTTTGTCTTTTTATGGTGGACTCACTCGGTCCGATTCCGATGATTCCGAACTTCCCCATCAAACCCCCCAACAGCTCAACCACCTCGCCACTCTTCCCTCCACCTACATGCGCGCGCTCCTTCTCCTCTCCATCCCCCCCCCCAACCTACGCCCGAGAAACATCCAGCTCCTCCTCCGCTCCGTCATCATGGCGCAGACCCCTCCGCCCACCCGCCCAATCAAAGTCCTCATGCTACACGGCTTCACGCAATCCGGCCCACTCTTCCACGCCAAAACGCGCGCGCTGGAGAAAAACCTCGCCAAAGCCTTCCCCGCGGGCATATCGCTGCACTACCCGACCGCGCCGATCCGGCTGCTCCCCGCCGACGTGCCCTTCCCCGTATCCAGCTCCACGCTCACCAACGACGGCGGCGACGCAGAAGAAACAGATGCCTGGGCGTGGTGGCGGCGCAAGGGCGAGGGCGAGCCGTACCGCTACGAGGGCATAGAACAGGGGCTTGCGCATCTAGCGGACGTCCTGCAAAAGGAAGGGCCGTTCGACGGCGTCATCGGCTTCTCGCAGGGCGGAGCGTGCGCGGCGATGCTGGCGAGTCTACTGGAACCGGATCGGCGCGCTGCGTTTGAGGCTTTTTACCCCAAGGGTGGGATGTCGTACCCCGAGTCTTTTGAGGCGGATACGGGCTATGTCGAGGGGACGATACATCCACCGCTCAAGTTCGCGGTCAGCTATTCGGGGTTTGCCGCAAGAGGGACGGATCTGTATAAGGGGTTCTACGAGCCGAAGATTAAGACGCCGATGCTGCATTTCTTGGGCACGCTGGATGCGGTTGTCGAAGAGGCGCGAAGTCTGGCGCTGGTAGCGGCGTGTGAGGAAAGCAAAGGGAGGGTTGTCTATCATCCCGGAGGACACTTTTTGCCGAGCAGTCAGAAGGCGTATGTGGCTGCGCTAATTGGGTTTATGAAGGAGATATTACACAAGGCGGATAATGAGGGGAAGAAGGAAGAGAGCGTGGAGGATATGGACGTTCCATTTTGAATTATCATATTGTATGCATTTCGGGCAGCGTGGCGTTGGACATAGAGGATAGACCACACGGCGCAGGCAGGCATATTCGGACGTCTATATTACATGCGCTCGGTATGCGCGGAGCCAGCATTATAGAGGCTCAACCATGTCTAGACCAATCATGAATACTCCGACGTCCCAGCCAGCTATTTTCCTCCCTCACTTCGCTTTAGCTTTCCCTCCCTTGCCTTTCCCAACCTTCCTAGGCTGAATGCGCGCCATCATCTCTTCCTTGGTGATGAGGTGATCGATGCGCTCCAGAAGCCCGAGCAAGCTCTTCATGTTTCCGCTCCACTCGTTCAGTGCGTCGTCAGCATCTCTAGGCTTCGCGAAGCTGACAATGCGAGCGGGCCTGTCGATTTTGGCGTAGATCGTCTTCGCCGTGACGAGCTCGCTGATGTACTTCTCAGTCTCGTCCTCCGTCAGATCCAATAGCTCCGTCAACCGCGGGATCTGGATGCGCGTGTAGTACTTCGCAACCACACGGACATTGTGCTCGATAACTCGCTTGCGCAAGTCCTGCCACCTCTTGTGTGCCTTCGGGTCGTCTGAATCGTCCGGCTCCGCGTCGAACACGCCCGTCCCCGCCAAGTGAGGGCCGAACTGCCTGGCTACCATAGGCCACCTCATGAGCTCCGGCACGGTGAATAGCTTGAGCAACTGCGCATCTTGTGAAATCATCGAGTTTCGGGAGTCGCGCTGGATGCGGTGGATGAGGTCGGATTGTTCGTTGTCGTACGGCGCAAGGATAATGAAGTAGATGACGCGCTGCAGCACCTGCGCTTGTTAGAGAGTGTATGGCTGTTGCATTCGATGTCTCCTTACCGCTTTCAGTTTCCTCGGATCCTCCTCGACTGCCTCCGTGTCTAGCACCTGCCGGTAGTGCTTGCAGGCATCGAGATACTTGTCATCGTGCTTGGCTAGCGTAATCTGTTGCTCGTAATACCGGAGCTTTAGATCAGTGACATCGTCTTCCGGCTCCGGTGGCGGCTCGTCGGCACTCCGCGTCTTTTCCTTCTCTTCCCGCTCCTTCTTCTCCTTCTCCAACTGCTCGGGTGTCTTCTTCGGCTTCCGTGTGAAATAGCGCTTGCTAATCTTCCTGCTGAGGATACCAGCTTGTGTCCAGTCGCCCTTCTGTATGCACAGCGCCACTTGTTGTAGGATGAACTCTGTCTTTTCCCGGCGGGTCATGGAGCCGAATGTCTCCACCTGCAGCTCGCATAGGATGTTGGCCGCGGCGTTGATGTCACCCTGCTCCTTCTTGATATTAGACAATATCCGTGTGATTCGCGCTCGCTCGACTTCGACGAAGATCTATTGGAACACATCAGCATCAGGCCGCTGTCCTGCGGCAGCTGCGCCACGCACCTTGCCCTCGGTGACGGTTCGCAGGGCCTCGATGACCGAGAGCTTCGTCTCTAGGATCGGCGTATCATCCAAAAACCCCATGACTGTCTGCACCATCTTGGTGACGGCCTGCTTGAGCTGTCCATGCTTCTTTGAGAGCAGCAGGACCTGCTCGTTCAGCAGACTCCAGTCTCCGGCATTCTTAGCTATTGTGCATATCGCGACGAGGATTCGGGAGGTAGATGCGAGATCGGAAGCCTTGAATAGGTGAGCATGCAGCGATGGGTAGCGGTCTTGCGACTACAACGAACCTGGCGGGTTTGCTTCTCGAGCACAAGCAGTTTCTCGATCGCCGCTTGGGGATTGCTCTGAACATCGCTGTTAGCTCCGGGATTGGCTCTATTATTTTCTATACATACGGCTCCAAGCTTCTCCGCCTCCGGAAGAACCTTATCGACCTCTTTCGTGAAGTCCTTGTCGGCCTTCAGCACATGCGCGCTCGACATTGTGGCGCAGGGTTGTTGAGCTGGCGGAGATTGAGAGGGTAATCGTAAATGCTGGGCAAGGGTAGAGAAAAAGGGTGGAGGGAGACTACGAGTCGTGGTAAGCGGGCAGACGGGTTGGTTGTGTGGACGTAGCTATGAGGCTCTGATGTTAGAGTAATCGGCGTCGGCGAAATCGTGCGCCGTAAACACTAACCGCACGTGACCCCACACCATCACCACCCCTAGGCACGCAGCTTTCGAAATACATCTCTAACCCTTCCCCTCCTCACCTCCACCTGATTCCGCACCCTTTTCGCCGCCTTTCAGAAAATGAAAGTTTTGTTTTCCAAACTCGTTCGTTTGAGCACACAGTCGCTTTTGACATCCTTAGACTTACGCTTATGTGAAGCCAAGTACTTATTCATTTACGCGTTATCTTAGATGCGGATAAAAGAATCAGCAGAAGTCCATGACTGTATCTCGATGTGAACTCTAATGGTGTCGTCTAGATGGTCATTGACTTAGGTCTTGATTCTGGAGCCGCAGATATGTCTCACTACTCGCATCCCATCCCCGGTGCCTCCGCATTTCGATCGCATCCCAGGTAAACCCCCGTGCTTCAAGAGACGGGACCAGAGAATTCACCCCAACTCACCTAATACCGCCAACCACTTCTACCTCCGCCCGTAAATCCGCTGCGACCGCCTCCCGGAAACCCTTGCGAGCCATTACCACTTCCGTACCCAGTTTGTCCTCGACCCGAGTGCTGTTGCGTAGCTGTTCCCGCATTTTGAGGTGCATAACTCGCACCATACGTCCTAAGCACCTCGCGCAGCTTCGGCAGCAAAGTAGGGATATTCACCGGCCTTCCCATCAGCGACTCGCCCCGCTGAGTCCTCGCATCGAACTCCCTTGCCCACTTCTCGACAGTCTGCAGGATCTTATTCGCATTCCTCCTAAAGTGCGCATCCGCCACCTCTTTCCACAACCTGGGCGGTTTCTTCGCCCATGCCAGCAAGCCAAATTCCACAGTCAAACCGCGGATATTCTTGTTGAACGCAGAGTTGTTGAAGAAACCCTGGTTTATTCCGATGTTGGGGATGTTGCTCACTGGGTCTTCGCAGAAAATCATGGCTTGGATGCTGATGAGGACTTGGAGGAGGGTTGACAGGCCAGGCTGCCAGGGTTCACCCTCGAAAGTTCCGAGGAGGGAGAGGCAGACTAGGAGTTGGTTATTAGAATTGCGTCTCGAAGCGAGCGGGGGAAGCTTACCCATGCCGTCTGCGTGGAGATTGGGATTGATATAAATCGTGCCACCGTTCGTTCCCTTGAACCACACCTTTGGCGGTTCGTGAGGATACCTCTGCGGACAGAAGAGATCGAACTCGAAAAGCCCGTTCTCGTATGGCGTGCCTTCTGGACCGACGATCACGAATCTACTTCTTGTTAGCATTGCCAGTTGGACGATTGAAACGCTTACTTCATGATGTCAAGCCTGGACGTTCCATGCTTCACGAAGATACCTGGGGGTAATCCAGTCTTCAGACTCGTGATCTCCGTTATTAAACGCTTGATCCTTCCGAAGGGCGACTGGCGCAATCCTTGTGCGTCTTTCGTATAATGATACGTAGGACAGATATCATCGTCCGGCACCTCGACAACGCTGGACCCTGCCGTTTCTGTCTTGGCTTGGTCTTTGCCCAGGAGATATTCGGACAGATCGGAAATTTTGCGGCACAGCCACAGCATATCTCTGCCTTCCTGGTTGTCGAACTCCTTCCTGTTCTTCCAAGCACCCTTCATCATCATATTGCTCTGGATGTTCAGGTTTCGCAGAAGGTCCGCAAGTGGTGATGCTGGTTCCTGTTTCGTCCCTGAGAAGCCGCCCTGGAAAGATAACGTGAAGAGGTTGACAGCGTCGGGCCTAACGAGGCGCTCGCTAAACATCGCCTTCCTAGACGTAATCTTATGGGTTCCGATGTTACGGAGCAGTCCCAGCAAAGCATCGTAAAGGCTTTTCCTCTTCGACGCGTTGTCCAGAGAATCATTCCGCAGCAGCTCGGCCGCCTGATTCAATACCTTACTCTCCAGCAGCATCGACGTCACCGCCTCAGGCGGATTAACATCGAAATTCGTATTACTGTCCGGCGACGGCAGCAGAACCGCTAGGAATGACAGGACCAGCCTGCTAAAGTCATCCGCGACCTTCTCGGCGCCTTGCGCCTTCGTCCTCCCCGGATCGATGTTCGTCTGCATACTCCGCCCAAACATACCACAGCGGCCAAAGCCGGTGTCGAAGAACGGGTGTTCGTCATAGTCGAAGCCACCCTGTCTGGAATAGCCGGTGCCGGTTCCCTGTTGAGTCGTTCGACGACCTGCCCCGGATTTGGCGGCTTCTCTGCGCTTGGAATCTGAGTACTGTTGGTCGAAGCCGCAGAGCATGACCCAGATCATGAATAGGCGGCCGCGACTGCAGCACCACTTTAGTTTTGTGCCTTGGACGTCGACTTGGGTGGAGTTGTTGGCTGCTTTGTCGAAGCATGCGATGCAAGTGGACTTGGAGCATTTCCTGCATTTTATCTGCGGCGAAATGGAACCTTCCGGGTATCAGCTCCTGCTTGCGGAAGGGAGTGAGATCGAGCGACTTACTGTTTCCGTTGACCCAGCTTCTGAACAAGGACTCTACGTCCTTCTGAGCCACAATGAATGCTGTGTTGCAGGACGGGCATTTTCTCGTTGCAAGATATTGGGTAAAATCCTTGTAAGTATTGAACGTCGTGGATGACGTGGTTGACGTGGTTCGCGTGTCGGGTCCGCCTCCACGCAAGCGGACTTGGGGTCCTTGGACTGAAGCATTGACTGGCACATCTTTCGCTATGTTAGCATAGCACTGTGTATCTAGCGGCCTCCTTTTTGGAAGGCTGCGTGATAAACTGGTGTTAGACGCACCTTTGCTTTGCATTTCAGCGCTTAGGCCCACTTCTGCTCTATCTTCTGACACCCAGCAATCTTCGGACATTTTCTCACTCATATGGGTACTCGGAGTTGTAACTGAATTAGACATCTAATAGGAGCAAGCAATTTGTCGCTACTTTAGAAAAGTAAATGCAGGAAAAGAAGAGAGCAGGAATATAAAGTAAGCTGTCCACAGAGTGAGAGACATGCCGTCTTCAATAGTTCCCTTCACATGCACGGAAGCATGGCAAACTGTGTTTTTGACACGTTCAGCACATCAATGGTCGAGTCTGCGTGGCAAGATTGAAGTGTGAACACAACGTGTCCATCAAGACAACGTTCACAGCAAGAGCATAGTAGGGGCAAAAGCAGAACGAATATACATTGACAGAAGGGGAGGCTGGTAGGGTAATCGGCGTGGGCGAAACCGTGCGCCGTAAACACTACTCGCACGTGACCCGACCCATTATTAATGACATGGTTCCGAAACCCCTAATATCCCGAGGTCCCTTCACATCCCGCAGACGATTCCATCACTTTCAGCACGCCTGTATATTTGTCTTCAAGTTCACTCATCGTGGCATCTGCTTTCTTTCGACCTTTCGAGGGGGAATAACTCATTTATGTCCACATTATATTGCCTAAATCGCTAAGCAAATCCCCGGAACAGCACATGACTTCTCGACCTATGGGTTTTCCGTTGGTGACGCCTAGATGGAGACTACCGGCCGCCCAAGCAACACTTGCTCGCTACGGAACATTCGCAAACGGCGTTTGCTCATTCAACTACTCGTCCCTCAATAAAGCCCATGTTCACGCTCCTTAGCCCGAGCACCTTAGTATCGACGTGCTCCTCCGTGTCCGCCTTGACCCGTGCCCGAACCGTAACCATAACCGCTACCCCCTCCAGGCGCATGGCTCGATCCATAACCGCTACCGTATCGGGGGCCCGTTCCAGATGGCGGATTCCAGCCAGTGTTCTGCTGAGTGCTTGTAGTGACGCCATATTTCTTTTGCAACGCATTCTGCAGCTGGCCCAACGTCTGCGACGGTTGTAGCCCGTAGCGGCCCCTACCCCCCGGCGGGTCAATGTTCTCATTAGCCCACTGGCCAGCAGTCTGGAGTATCTTATTTGCATTTTTCTTGAAGTGGAGATCCGCCACGTCTTGCCATAACTTGGGAGGGTTCTCCACCCAGTCCAGTAACGCATAGCTCGTAGTAAGTGCACGGATTGTTTGGTTGTACATTCGACTGCGGCCTTTATCTACGGGTTCGTCCGGTTCGTTATACATAGGCTCCTCGCAGAAGATCATGGCTTGAATGGATATGAGGATCTGGAGAATAGTCGATTGGCCTGGTCGCCATGGCTCTCCGAGCCAAGTGCCTAGCAGAGAGAGACAGACTGTATCTTGGTTAGTTCCTGACTGATCAAAGCTCGGATGCAAAACTTGCCTTTCCCATCAGAATGTAAGTTTGGGTTGAAAGGCATCCCCCCGGCAGCTCCTCTGAAGAAGCACTTCGGCGATCTATTGGGGAACTCAGCTGTGCAAAACAGGTCGAATTCAAAAAGTCCATTCTCGTATGGTGTTCCCGATGGACCGACGATGACAAACTTCATCATATCAAGCCTTGACTCCGCGTACTTTACGAAGATGCCTGGCGGTAAGCCTGTCTTCAGCGTGGTGATCTCAGTGATCAGGCGTTTGATGCGGCCAGGTGCCGAATGCCGAACTCCCATGGCCTCGCCAGCGAAGCGATGTGTGGCAAAAATATCAGAATCGCGCACCTCGATAATTCCGCGATCATTTGGTCCGTTCGACGATGACTTGGCGCCGGAACCACAACCACCCTTGGTATTTTTGAGGAGCCACTCCGAGAGATCTGATATTTGGCGACACAACCATAGTAAGTCTTGTCCTTCGTTGGTTTTGAACTCTTGCTCATTGCGTGCAGCATTCTTCAGCATTATATTGCTCTGAATGTTGAGGTTTCGGAGGCCGTCCGCGAGCGAGATCGTAGTTTCTTTCCCAGGCCCGTGGTCATTCCGCGCGAAGGATAAAGTCAATATGTTGACGCTGTCGGGATGGACCGGTCTCTCTTTGAACATTGTCAAATTGGCCGTGATGTGGTGAGTGCCAATTATGCGTAGGAAGTTGAGAAGGGCTTGGTACAAGTCTTTCCGCTTGCTAGCGTCGTCCAAAGAGTCGTTTCGAAGAAGCTCGGCGCAATAATTTAGGATCTTGCTGTCTAAAAGCAAGTCTGTCACTGCCTCTGGCGGATCCAAATCGAATCGAGACTCCCGGTCCAAGGATGGGAGCAGCTCTTCGAGGTACGCTAGCATGGTCTTGTGGAACTCATCAGTGACTTGCTGAGCACTCTGTGCCTTAGCTTTTCCGGGATCCTGGCGTGCCTGGAGAGACCCGCCACGACGGCCAAACGGAAAACCGAAGTGGTCTTCATCGCCGCCATAGCCAACCCCGCTATCGTAGTCTCCCAATCTAGCGAGTCGGTTGGTTCCACCATAGCCGGTTCCGCTGCTTGTATGGCTACGTCCTTTTCCAGACTTTGCCGCCTCTCGCTGCTTAGCAGTGCAGTACTGTTGGTCGAAGCCACAGAGCACAACCCAGATCATGAAAAGGCGGCCACGGCTGCAGCACCAAGAGATCTGAGTGCTCCCAACCTTGACTGACATCTGTTTTGAAGATGTCTGAGATGGGCATGCAATACAAGCGGTTGTAGAACATTTCTTGCACTTAAGCCACGAACACATCGCAACTGTCGCCAGGTTAGCCCTTCAATCTGCAAGAGGACAGTGGGGAGACTTACCCTTCCCAGTTACCCAACCCTTGAATAAGTTCTCGACGTCGTCAGCAGACTGGATGAGGTGCGTATTGCACTTGGCGCATTTTCTCGACGCCACAATATTGATGAAGTCCTTGAGCGTGCTGAGAGTCTTGGAATATGTAGTGCCAGAGTATGTAGTATTAGAGTCCTGGTGGCATGGCCTCACGGGCTCCTTACCTGCCTTCCCCCCTCCTCGAAGTGGCAGTTCAAGAGGTGAGGATGATGAGAGTTCCGCTGCGGCCCCTGCATCTGAAGCGAAGGGGTTGGGCTCCTCGGGGTAGACTTGCTCCGGGTGGTTCAACTCATCGTTGAGCTGCTTAGCAAGCGCCAGACTGGCATGGTAATCCGGATCGCGAAGCGATGAACTCGCTGTATGGGCTGGTTGGTCTGAGTTCAGCTCAGCGTCGAGCTGCCTGGCTAGACGCAGGCTAGCTTCTTCGTCATCTCCGGGTGGTCCAGAACCACCGGACATGCCGAGAAAGTCCCACAAAGTCATTATGGTAATGTTGCAAGTTAAAGTTGCGTTCTCCGAAGTCGAAGGAATGAGGCTGCAGTCGATTCAAATTTTGTTGAGAAGAGGTCTGGAAGTGCGGGAAGTAGAGCTTATATAAAGGAGGCGGAGGGCGTTGCAGCAACCACAAGGCTATCTTTACTCTTCGTGCTGACTAGCGAGGCAAAAGTGAACGCAAGGCTATGGCGGGGTAGGCGTGATCGAAGGAGTGACTTGAATGCAGCTTTCACGGTAAGAGCATAGTAGGGCAAAAGCAGAACGAATATACATTGACAGAAGGGTGCACTCGGAGCAAAGTATTCAAAGGTGTTGATGAGGCTTCAAGAACCGCCGTCCATTCAACAACGGCATCGCCGCCGCCTCACGCACTCCGCCAACCGGAGGAAGGCACGATCCGTCGACATCTCCCGCATCGGCTACACTTGCAACATATCATTCCCACACCATGTTTGAATCCCAGAATCCCAAACACACACTGCGCAAAACAGGCCATTTCACAGCATCCCCCATACATCGAAAATCGCAGGAATGCCATCTACACACACAAACGTTGCACGTAGTCTACCTCTTCTTCTACCCAACATCTCCAACACCTCTACTTAGCCACCACAACCCCACCCTTATCCTCTTCACCCTCTTCCACCTTAACCTCGCCCTTCCCATCCCCAGTACCCACCTCTCCCTCTCCATACAGCACCCGCCGCACCAACATCCCCCACCGCCTCTCCTTCCGCCACACATACCCATCCGGTTCCGGGATCCCATACAGCACCGCCTGCAGGACGCCCACAGGCTCCGCATCTGCATCCTTGTCCTCCGCGCCGACCTTCCCATACATGGCGTGGTACGTCGTGCCGGGCTTCGGCTGCAGGAACTTGGGCAGGCGGTATGGCCACGGCTGTGGCGTATGCACAACGACCGACGGCTTCTGCGCGATGGCAGCCATGGAGTCTGCTGGTCTACTCAGCGCTGGTTCCCGGCTGCGGGCGGGCGACTCGGCAACATGGACGTCCATTTCGCCCAGGATAGCAGACGTACGGAGGGTCATGGCGGGCGAGGAGAGGACGCCGCTCATGAGGAGTGGGCGGGTGGCACAGGGATCCCAGGGGCTGCGGGGCGCAGTGTCTGCGTCGTTGTGTTGTTGTGTCTGAGGTGGTCGAGTACTGGTGTAGAGAGGGAGTAGGGGAGGAGACGGCTCCCACGCGGCTGTTCGTGCGCGAGTGGTGTCGAAATTCAAGCGCTCCACCGTGAGGTCGTAGGGGAGACGTGAGTCCCAGGCGCGAGCGGAGGATGCTGGGATGGAGCGCGGAATGTGTTTGCCGATGACGGCTGTAGCTGTGCGGAACATCTTTGTGGTGAGGAAGTTTTGCGGTGGTGAATCAGTTTAGCGGGTAGTGTATCTTCGTCGACCGAGCGTACTTCAGGGGGATGTGGTGACTATCGATGGATGCATATAGAGCCCGGGAACAGTGTCCTTATATACAAAGGATGGCATTGTGCGGTACAGAAAACCAGAAATTTTGAAGGCACCTGGGCAAGACGTCGCCCGGGCGGGCTCCAGCTTGTGCGCCTTTTTACTCCACTCAAGTCTGCTTACCACAGAATCCGCTCTAAGAGACCCGGAATGTATAGCCGAGTCGTCCCCTTCCCGTGGAAAAATCCGCCGCAAAGTCGCTCAAAGTTCGACGAGAGATATGGTAGCCGAGGACGAACCACGGAAACGGAGTAGGCGGAAGCGGGACAGGACAAAACAATAATATTATTCTGAGTCACAAGAAGACGAGATGCGGAGATGACCCGAACCGATAAAGGAGGAATATAAACACTTTGATTAGGTAGTAGATTGACTAGTACACCAAAAATAATGGCAGAAAGGAAAATGGGGTATCCAGCTCCAATCAGTATACAAAAAAAATTAAAGCCGACCTGGGATATACAAGAAAATATAAAGTGGGAACTCCTTCAAAAAGAGATCAAAACGCGGGTAGATACGCAAGGTGGCCTAATCTTCGGTCCACGTTGGTACCCATTCCTGACCGGGGAACGATGTAGCGCGCATAACAGGCTCATCGTCTTCCTCAGCGGGCAGCTCAAACACCGGTCTCGTGGTACTGCCTCTTCTCTCCCAGCCCGGTCCGTTCGCCCTTCCGCTTCCTTCCGCGCTCCTAAGGCTGCCTACGCGTGCACCACCGGACACGCTCCGTTCCAGTTCCCTAGCTCTTGCACGTGCTCTTTCTCGCTCTTGTCTCTCGCGCGCCGACTCAGCGCGCTGAATCTCGGCTCGCTGCAGCCGCTCTTGTCGTTCGCGTTCTTCTTGCTCTAGGAGCTGGCGACGAAGTGCCTCGGCTCCCATGTCAGCGGATGAGCGTTGCGGTGATGCAGCCATAGAAGCAGGTTGTGGGTGCTGTAGGATACCGAAAGAGGCTTGGCGTTGACGCGGCTCTAAATGTCGGCCCCTATCCTCAGCGTCGGTGATGATGTTGGGCGGTCGTGGACGCTCTTTTTCTATTCCGTCATTCGGCATGCCAGGGCCAGAATAGGGTGGTGGCTCGTCGGCAGGCGGCTGTTGTTCATAGTCGGGCTGTTGCTCCGGCGGGGCCGGCTGATATTGCTGGACTGGATCTTGCGGCTGCTGCTGGGGCTGGGGCGGAGGCGTATGGTCGACCGGAAAGCTAGCGTGCATTGGGCTATGAGGTATCTTTGGAGGAGGCGGAGGCGGCAGAGTGTCCACAACGGGATTAACAGGACTCCTTATATTGACCGAATCTGGTGACATTGGGAGAGGATACGCTGCCGGTGTAGGGCCTTGACCAGGGTGGATAGGCAACGGCTGTAGCGGGTGAGGGGTGTGAGATTGCTGTTCTTGCTGCGGACCATTGCTGGTGGCGGATTGAGGTATGTTTTGGGCCATAGGGTAAGGTTGAGGCGAGCTTCGCGGTAGGACCTCACGGAAACCGCCGCCAGATTGAGCAGACGGCTGATTCGACTGTTGTAGATCTTGCGGCGGTTGAGGGCTGGCTGACTGCGTATGAGACGAGCGAGGCGACGGCGACCGTCCAGTCCTCTCGGCGTGCATTTGCTCCTGAGCGGCTAGCTGTTGTTCCATATACTGTCGCTGGCGAGCTCGAACAATCTCTTGCTCAGTGGCTCCATGCGGAAAATTCAAATGCCACGGCCGCTCCTGATGCGTTGCCTCGGAGATACTGCTCATCCTAGGCTTCTGCTGTCTCTGGTTCGATACAGGTGTACTATTTGGAATGCCGGGTGATGGATTCGAGATAGGCGATACTATTGAGACAGTGCTCGAGTCTGAACCGTTCCGCTGATTGGGAGGCATCTGCGTTGGGGCAGATACTTGGGGCGAAATCGGCTGCATCTGAGGGTCGGAGTACTGCCGGCCGTAGTGAGCTGGAGAAGGACGGCCAGATTGACGTGTAGGAGGTTGTTCTGAGCTTGGAGAAACATAAGCTCCAGAAACTTGTCTGTATGCCGCGGGAATTTGCGGGGTCTCGTATCGTGGCTCGGTCAACGGTGAACTGACACGACGCTGCGATGGTGGGGACGCGGCAGGGAGACCTTGTGCAGGTGATGGCGAGGATACGCTACGAATGCTAGGAGGATGTTGAGGGGCAACTTGTTGCTGTTGTTGATAATGATTCGGTTGCGCAAAGGCTGCTGGACCGCCTTGTCGGACCTCTGACTGTTTGGAGTCGGGCTTGTAATACCCGCCAGGGGGAGGAGCTTGAACTGTGCCTTCGGCTCGATGCCCGCGCTGCTCAAGTGACGGATTCGTAATAGGAAGATCTGGGCGAGAGCTTGGAGGAGGCTGTTGCATGGGTTGCCCTGCAAATTGCTGTGGCGCCTGTGGCGCCTGTGGCGCTTGGCGCGCTTGAGCAATCTGTCTTGTGTCCATGTACGCTGATCCCTCGGGGCTAAATTGCGGGCGTTGAATATGCGGATTGTGCTGAAAGGCTGGCGGAGGCTGCATATACTGTTGAGGGATGCCTTGAGGACGCATGCCTTTAGGAGGCATACCTTGAGGAGGCATACCTTGCGGCGAAGTCGGCGACATAGTCTGCTGAGGCACAACATTCTGCATGCCTGGAAATGGCCGCACAGCTCCTGGTGGCCCGTACTGCATACCGTATTGCATACCCTGTTGTGCAGGATTGAATTGCGGCTGCGGTCGCGGTTGCGGTGGCCATTCTCGACCTGTTGGCGGTTGGAAGGGCGGCGCAGTAGTATGCTTCTGGGCTTTCTGGGCTTTCTTATCTTCTTTACTTAGCTTGGATTTTGGAGACGCAGAGTGGGTCGCCGATCCGCTTCGATTGAACAGATTTCCTAGAGCAGAAAACCTTTTCTTCTTGCCAATCTCTGACACCCCAGAGGTGGATGCCCGTTGGGGCTGCGACTGCGGGGCTACGGCTGTGCCTGGAGGCGGCTGTTGTGGTGGAATTCCTTTAAATGGGGCAGGGCTCTGAGGGTATCTCAGATCAAGGCGAGAATCTGCCGCCTGCACCCTTGTGCTGTCCTGACTAATATGGGATTCTGTTCCTATGCTCTCGGGGCGAGTGGAATTGGAGGGTGAGCCGAAAGCGCTAGATCTCCTCTCCTTCTTTGTTACAACCTGTTCTGGAAGATCTCCTAGGGTTGACTGGTACGAGGCGCCCCGCCTGTCAATCCCAGGCGCGGCATTAGCATTAGGGGCGAGGCGGCTATCATTCGGAGGAGTGACCTGTGGCGCGCTTGGATGCGATTTGCTGCCACGGCCTTTGAAGACTGATGAGAGCCTTGGCCGAGATGACTTCTCCTCTTTCTTTGTCAAGTGCGCGTCCGGATGCGGGCCTGCAACTCCGGGAGCTGGATACTGATACTGACCGGCATGCAAACGTGGGTCTATTGCTTGACGTTGCATCATCTGTTGTTGAAGTTCAAACTGGTTTCTAGGGCCCGTGGGCGAGCCGATAGGTTGGCCTTGTCTGCGAGGGTCTGGGCCGTACATTTGGGCCTGAATTCGTGGATCCTGCGGATACGGCTGGCCAGGGCTCATTCCGCGCATTCGGGCCTCAACCATGAGACGTGGATCTTGCATCATCCGCGGGTCTTGCATTCTTGGGTCCGGGACGCCATTTGACTGCCGTGGCTCCTGAAGCAGCGGCCTCTGGGAAAGGCCTTGTGGGGGTGTCGGCTGCGGTGGCGGGGAAGCGTTGCTCGGAGGGGGTGGAGACACATTACTGTGCGGTGGCGTCCTGACATCGCGGCGCTGGCTGGCGGCAGGTGAGACGCTCTGGCTTGCGGGATGTCCAACTTGAGAAGACTGCTGCTGAAGGATTCCATTCTGCTTTTGCATATGCTGCGTCTCTGATGCGCCGTTGGATTGAGCTTTGCTGAGAGATGTTCCAAGAAAGCGGTCTGGAGTCGGCGGGACGGGCGGGATGCGCTCCTCTGCTGTCGCTGTGCCTGGTCGATTGATCTGGTCTTGGGGTCTGCCGTGAGCATCTCTAGGACCGGATACAAAGCTCATGGGCCGTTCATCGCTGTACCTCGTTGGCTCCTCTTCGGCTGCCTTTGACGCCTCCTGCGCTTTAGGCGCATTCGCCGCAGATGTTTGCGAAGCGTTCATGGTCTCGGCTGGCTGAGGAGTCGCAACGCGCAACGGCTGGCCGCTCTCGTCTCGCACGTCCTTGACAATGCCGTTGTGGTCAGCATAGAGGTCAAAGTCGTCATTGCTGCTCGCGCCGGTTTTCTCCCGTTCCGCAGCGTTGGATTCCTCCTCTATCTGCGCAGGGAGTGGCGAGGTCTTGGCAGGGGATACCTGGCGCTGGCGGTTGGCGCTCGATGGCCGCGACCTCGCGGCGTGACTGGATGTAGGAGAGATGGATACGCCGTCGGCCGAAACCATGGACGATATCTTGGAGAGGAGCGATTCCGAGCGCCTGTGAATGCCCGGCTTTCCCAAGTCGGGCTTCGGAAATTGCGGGTCCTCCTGGTGAGCAGGCTCGGGCCGCGTCAGATGCGGCTGGGCCGGGGAGTTGGAAATGGATATAACCACTGGCTTCTGCTCAGATCCCATCGCTCGTCCAGTGCTTGCTTCCGGCGCGACCGGGCTGGGCATGTGCGGCACGGGCGGGATGGCGGCGGCGTCGTGCTTATCGCCGAGCTGGCTCCCGTCCGAATGCGACGGCGCGGCGACGCTGTCCTGCTCCCATGACTCACAAGAGGAGTGCGACGGCACGTACTGGACTGCGTGGACGACCTGATATGGAGATGCGGACAGGCGCTGCTGGGGGCTGGCTAGTGGTGGCGCAGGGCCGGCCTCGGCTGCATGCGGGGTTAGCGCGTCAGGCTGCTCCGACTCTGCGCGGCCATCGGATGGCTCCGCGTCTTCGACCGCCGGTTCGCGCGTCTGCCTTGCCGTCTCTGCGCTCGCCGCCCTCGAATTGTCTCTTGTTGGCGTCGCTTCCTCGTCGCCGTCCGCGCGCGACGATATGGGCGACACGTCGCCGCCGATGAGCTCTGTCTCGTACGCCGGTCGCGTATCGCGGTGGCTCGGCGCCGTCTCGCCAACAGGCGTCTGGGGGCCGTCTTCTGGGCTGCCAAGGGCGAGCGGGACTGGTGCGAACATGGGACTCACATCGCCCATCCAAAGTCGAGGTTTTTGCAGAGTGTCTTGTTCGGGTTGCAGGAGCCTGCCGTCTTCGTTTTCGCTCCCGTCTCCGTCTAAGCGATCTGCCCCCACGGCTGACACTACTGGCGAGATCTCTCCAGGTTCAGGCCCGCTAGCTGCCATGGGAGGCGAAACGTCGGAAATTTGGCCAACGTCTTCTGGGAAGCATCTGGGCGGGACAGAATCGTGGTTCAGCAGTGGAGGGCGGTCATCGTCATCATCTTCCATTTTCTGAGCACGGAGAGTTTTCGCCGAAAACGCCCCTTCGTCCTCATCTCCATCTTCGGCCTGTTCTGCTCGTGCCTCTTGGTGGCTGGCCTCTGCATCTCGGCGCTCGTTGCTCTCTTTGGCTCTGGGTGCCTCCTTGGGAACAGGCGAGCCCCGAAGTCTCGACGTCTCAGCAGCCGGAGGCGTGGAGTGCCTAATGACGCTCTGGAGAAGCCTGTGAGTTGCGCTTTCTTGGCTTGTCCTGCCGCTCTGCATGCCTCCCATGCCCTCTGGTATTGGGGGTACGGGCGGCACATCGTCCTCTCTGTCCTGAGGGAGCAGCGAGAATGCACTCTTCGCGGGCGAAGGTAGTACGCCGAGTCTCTCGCCTGCCTGCAATCCCTTTTCTGGTGCCGTAGGCGAATGCAAATCAGGAATAACACTCCAGGCATCCGGGGCATGGTACGAGTGCGGGCGACTGCCTTGAGAGCGCGGCGTCTCGCGCGGTGGCGTCGGTTTGGGAGTGCCAAAGTCCATGTGAGCGTTTGTGGGAAGAACGATGCTACTGGGTCTCGATCTGGAACGACTCGCACGGTGGAAAGGGTTCGAGAAGCGGCGCCTCTTTCTTTCCTCCTTAGGGCTGTCCGTGTCCGTTGACCTTCTGCTAACTTTCTCTGGCGTTGTAACGAATTCGGGCTCCTCTGAAGCCTCTCGGGAAGAGGGCGCTGACTCGGATAGCGACGCCTACATCACAATCAACACTTGTACCATAAGCGAGAAGGCAAGAGAGACCATGGAATTAACATTTACATAATTATGGAAAGATCTTCATGGCCCTATATAACATAAGAAGAGATGAGTGCATCATAAAAGGCTATAGGGCCGACATCTTGGGTTTTGGAGGAGTTACGAAAATGACGCCTCAAGGAACTAGGAAACAGCCGAACCATAGGTCTCTCCAGAAATCCAACGACCGGTCGTAGTCCATTGGCCTGTAGGAAGAAGGAAGGTCGTGAAAAGCATTCTCGGATCGCGTCGTGAAGAAATAAGGGGAAAGGGAACGGATATAAAAGAGATCATTTATCTACCTTGTCCCCTTTGAAGCGGCTTTTGCCCTTGGAAAACAAGCCTTTCGCGCCTGTCATTCCTTTGCCACCTAGCACACCGGCGGTGTGCAAGAGATCCTTGCCTCTGGATTGCACATGATGACTGGCACTCCTCCCGGGTCCTCCGGGGCTCGAACCAGGTCGTGCTGGACCCACAGTTGGAGTTGTGGGAGCCTGCGAAGAGGCCGCGTTTTGGTCAGCCTGATGGCTGCTTGAGCCATGATGCTTTCCAAAGAACGAGAGCGAGCCCGTAGGCCTATGACGGGACGTCCCAGAAGATGCAAGGATCGGTTGCGATGGGAACGACTGCGTGGCAAGATCCGGATTCGCGGTTATCGCAGAAGAAACCCAGTCACCAAGCCCATGGTCAGCGTGAGCCCAGTATTCGCGCGTCTTGTTGTAGGTTGCTATTCGCTCCGACGGCGACTTCATTGTCACTATGTCGCGGAATCCGAGAGGTTTATCTGAAGTGGGCGACATTGGGACTGACTCTTGGACAGCCGCAGTAGTAGGACTCGGTTCAGGAGCGGTTTCTGCGGCGCTTAGGGCTTCCGAAGCCTTTTGCTCTTGCGTCGCCGCCGGTCCCTCTCCACTCGAGCGTGGCGGCTGAGAAGCAGGTGATACTTCTCTGCTAAGACGAGGAGGCATGTCTACAGCTTCTGGGTTGAGATCAGTGTTAACAACATGGAGTCCCGACGCAGGTGAAGTCTCCCCGACCATTTCAGACCGTATGGGACTCGCCACGGGCTTCGCGGACTCTGGGGGAGGAGTGGGCGCTCGCGCAGGGAGATCCGAATTGCTAAGCGGTTCTGGCTTCTTGATGGCGACGCTATGAGCAGGGCCAAAATAGGGATCCGGAATGCCCTGGAACGACGGCTCGCGCTGTTCCTTTGCAGCCTCTTCCACAGCGGGCGAAGGTAGCTTTTCCTCCTGTTGTATGTTCCTTGGGGCTTGAGCTGCGGCACCTTCTGGCAATATGGGCTGAGAGCCTTGGTCTTCTTCCCAGCTGAACCGCGTAAATATAGATGGCTTAGTAAAATTCGAAGGCTGCTGCGCCGTTGACTTTGCCGCTATAGAGGGCTGCTCAGTGCTAGAGTGAGCTTGGTCCGGAATATTACGACCTAGATCATGCGAGGGGCGAGGGGACGTGCGATCTCCATCTGCCCAGTAGCTATCATATTCGCTTGGGAATATGGAACTCTCGCGGTTGACAGGTGCGCCACTCGGTAGAAGCGAAGCGGTGTTAGGTTCTGCCGCTGGGGTTACCGACGTCCTCAGAGGGCTGAGACTGGCGACAATTTCCTTGCGCAGTCTGTCGCTTTCTTGATCATCAACGGATGGGTCGGTGCTCAGCTGCGGGAGAATCGTTGGCCGCTCAACAGGCGAACGCGGAACAGAGGATGAGTGTGGCTCTGGACTCTTCTCTTTGAGCGGTGGGGGAGGCGGTAGCTCCTCGGATTCCGGAGTGTCTTTTGCGGGTGGTGTCGGGGGAATCGTAGATACTGATGATTCCTGGCGGTCTAGCTGCAGAGGGCGAGGTAGCGTATCTCTATGCTGGTGATCTCGCGCTCTTTCCTCTCCTTCCTCTTGTTGATGCGGTGTATCACGCGCCACAGAAGCTTGAATAGCTTCCCCGACAGCAGCTCCCGCTGCTTTCAGTGCGGCTAGCGTGTCAGAGGCCAGTGTCGATGACTCATTTGCCGAGACCGGGTGTTTAGCGGTAGTCGGTGTTAGGTCGACCTCCTCAAGTGGCGATGCCGCCGCTTTGTTACTCCCGAAATCTTCCCCTTGGGCGGGCGGTGTGGCAGCCGTAGTAGCATAAGATTCCCACTGGCCTGGAAGCTTCGGTCTGAAGCTGATTTCTCGTTCCGCGGCGGGGCGCGCGGTCGAGGCCTCTTTGGTCGGGCTGCCAGTCTTCTTCGGTGATGACGGACGGGAATTGTCCTGGCTCCTTTCCCAGGACTGCACACTGTTTCTCGACACATTCGATTGGGTAGAACCACGGCGAGGCTGCGAGACTTCGCCGAATTTGCCGGCTAGCTCTTGAACACGACCCTTGCTTGGAGACTCTGATCGGGATCTTGAAACCGCGTCGGCAACTGGAGACGCTGCGTTATGAGACTCCAGGAAAGCTGTTTGCGAATCTTTCTCCGCAGCGCTAAGCTCTGGCGCGGCGTTGTCCGGGCTCGTTCTCATCGCGGTTGCAATGTCTGCCTCGCGGGTGGCATAGGTGGGGGAAGGGCCGTCCAGTCCACCTTCCATGGCGTCGGGCGACGTTGGGTTGAGCGTAGACAGCTGAGCAGATTCTGGCTCCGCGACGGGTTTCTGAGGCTCAATTGCTGGAGATCGCGCTGGGCTCTCGCCAGGACTTGGAGTAGCGAGACCGCTACGGGGTGGGGATGTGCTAGAGACGTTGCGCGAGTGGCTTGGTGATGGTTTTCTTGGGATTTGATGTGAGCCACTAAGCATGGCCGCGGAAGTTGGCCGGGAGACGGGTGTGCTCGTTTCACTTGCTTCCTCAGCAATCACGGGTGTACTACCATCACCCCCCGCCTGATTCCGAGCCTTCAGCGCGGATGTAGCCGAGCTGGGAACGCGGCTCATGATCGGACTAATGCCAGAGGTACTTGCAGTATTGCTCCTTGAAACTGTAGAGTCGGACTTGGATATAGGAGTAGGGGGCATAGAGCGCTGGTCATCGCTGCGAGTGAACGCTTGATCCACGACGGAGCGGAAGCCCTGATCATCCGGCGGTGATACGACAGGAGTATAAGTAGCGGGGGCGGCCTGTGGTCGCGAGCCACTAGACCAGAAGTCGTTGTCAAAGGCGGAGATGCCCTCAATCTGGGGAAGCGATGGCTGTTGCGAGGGTTGAGAAGCATTCACCTGCGCCGGTGCATTGCCCTTGCCCTGCTCTTGCGCCCCTATATCTAGGTCGGGAAGGTACTCGCTCTTCCTTTCGGCAACAGTCTCCAGAGGCTGTAGCGACCTGCCCGCCTCAGCGCTCCTTCCCAGGCTGTCCGAGCTGGCCCTCTCCTGCAGACCCTGAGGCGGACCCGCATCCTCGCGCGGCCTAGACAAGGAATCCAAGCTTGGACGAGAGGAGTCCAGCGATGCGCGCTCCCTCTGACGCTCCTCCTCGACGCGCCTGTATATGTCTGCAGGTCGGATGAACGGCAGTGCTTTTGCGGGATTGCTCGGCGCGCGATCTCGGGGAGACAAGGCAGCGGGCGACTCTACCTGGCCAATGCTGCTCTTTCGGGGAGGAAATTGCGTTGCTGGCGAGCCCGTCCCGCTTCCGGGAGCCGGGGACATTCTTGTCTGGAGCGGAGTAGGCATCGCGGACGGACTGAAGTCTCGTCGATGCTGCGGCGTATCGCTGATGTCTGACTCTGCACCACTCGCCTGTCTGTGCGCAGGATATGCAGGACCCGGTGGCTGTTGCGGATAGTCCTGGGGAGGAGGCGCCATCGATGCGGAGAATGCACGATGCTCGTCGCCCGCCTCGAAAGAGTTCCTACGCGCAACTTGAGGAGGTCCTTGTCGCTGCGGGTCTGTGAAGCTGCGTGATGGCTGCTCGAATTGTTGGCCGTATCCTCGCGGCCCTTGAGGCATCGCGGGCTGTGGCGGAGGGGCCTGCTCTGTACCGTACTCGTCATATTCATCATACTCTCCCCAGTCGTCGCCATCGTATGCATTCTTCTTAGCCTCGACCCATTTCTTCGTCTTCATGCGATTCACGTTGGTCTTGAAGGATACGGGTTGGCCGGGGGCAGGCAAGGCGTTTTGGGGTGGGCGGTCGCTGGGACATGTCAGTATTGCCAACGCAGAGGCAAGAAAGGGGCGCGACGTACAGCGGCGACCTGGCCGACTCATGAGTGAATCTATATGGACCAGACATGGTGCCTGCCGTGTTCACAGGTTACCGATAGCTGCTGTTACCAACCATGACCTATTTGAACCCCCGGGAATCAAACCAGGAGGTCTTGTGAGGAAGGGTGGCGCCGAAAAGCCGCGTAGGATAGCCACAAGGTCGCTGTGAATGAGGAGCGATCGAAGCTGCGGCAACAGACGATAATAATAGCGTAGAACGAGGGATGGGGTAATGGCGAACGGTGCTCAGGTGTCGAGGTGGAGTTCAAGGCTGAGCGATGGGGTTGCAAATGCCCGAGCCACTTCCCGTAGAGCCGCCCTGTCGGCTCTTTCAAGTCAGGGAGTAGCACGTTACCAATACGCGCGAGATTGAGTGACGGGAAAATAGGACTGGGAGTCCTGTGAAGGAAGGAGGAGCGCAGGCCGTTGTGCAATTCCCTTTGCTGGCGCGCTGCCAACATAGTCTCCGCATGGGCGAGCCGACGCGGCTCACCAGCCACCTTCGCCTTCGCCACCCGTCCGACGAACCACGTACCGCTTCATCCGTCACGGTGAGGGCTATTTTAATCTCTCAACTCCACGTTGGCCTCTCCGCGAAATCACGCGATTCACCCAGGCACGCCCATATGGGCGCATATTCACGCCTACTGTCGACCACATAAAAGACCGGATTAGGTTTCTCTCAAAGCCGAGACAGCGGCCCTCAAAGCGGACCGACTCCTGTGACGACGCAACGACCCGCAAACGCCGTCTCTGCGTGCGAACTACAGTCGGAACGTCTACGAAGATCTTGTACAGTCCGCTCGAACCCACATAATACACTAGGGATCCAACAGCCGCCACCGAATCGCACCTGACCGACGAACCCTCTCCGCGTATAGCGGTGATCGCACCGCGCTCTCCTCCCTCGCTCGCAATCGCAACCGAGTCCCGCATCCGCCATGGCTGTATCTATACAGGATCGCACGGATGAATTCCGATCGATCCTTGCCCAGGCACAACGGCGACAGGCGCAGTCGAAGACGGGTGCCCAGCGCCAGTCGCTCCTTTCAGCGCAGCAGAAGGCCGAGGCAAATGGCACCTCACCCCACCGCCAACGATCAGAGTTCGCACGGAAGGCGGCAGAAGTAGGGCGCGGTATTGCAGGCACAATGGCGAAGCTGGAGCGCCTGTCACAGCTGGCGCGGCGGAAGACTCTGTTCGACGACCGGCCTGTTGAGATCGACGAACTCACCTATGTCATAAAGCAAGATATGGCACAACTGTCTGGGCAGATTCAAGCACTTCAGACGATAACTGCGAAAGAACACCCCAAGGCGAAGCCGGGCGTTGATCAGGAGGGCGAGCATAATCACCAGGTGGTCGTGCTGTTGAAGGACAAACTGCAGAACGTAGGCGGCAGCTTCAAGGATGTGCTAGAAGTCCGGACGAAGAACATGCAGGCATCACGGTCACGGCAAGAGCAGTTCCTATCATCCGCAGCCTCGCACTCACAAACGAACCTCGACCCCAGCAGAACAGATTCGCCCCTCTACCAGACTCCGCAGAGGGGAAGATCGCCAGGAGGTTTCAAGAACACAAATGCCGCTCAGCAGGATCTGCTTTCGCTGGACCCTTCAGGATCGTCGGCCCTTACACGTGGTGGAGCTCAATCAGATACCCAGTTATTGCTCATGGAGGAAGCACAGCCGCAGAATTCTTATATCCAGCAACGGGGACAGGCGATCGAATCCATCGAAAGCACCATCACTGAATTGGGAAGCATATTCTCGCAGCTTTCACAGATGGTAATGGAGCAGGGCGAGCAGATCCAGCGCATCGATGCCAACACCGAGGACGTCGTGGACAACGTTGAGGGCGCACAGCGTGAATTGATGAAGTACTGGAGCCGGGTGCAAGGCAACCGGTGGCTTGTCGCCAAAATGTTTGGCGTTTTGATGATATGTACGTCTACCCAACCTCCCCTTCTCCAAGAGGTTCCACTAACAAGATGCAGTTTTCCTCCTCTGGGTGCTTATTGCCGGATAGACTCTCATCCATGTCATTTCCGCGAAGCATCGGCATTGGTCAAAGGCGTTCGTAGACAAGGACGTGTTGACCCAGTTCGGCCTGGATCCATTTTCTAGTTGTTCGAAGCTCAATAGAAGGGAGGCTTCGTTGCATGCAGCCCACAGTTCATTTCATTTGTGTTGTACTACTACCTCCTTTCTTCTGCATGTATTGATGGCACGATGACAGAGCGCCGAGCCGAGCCGATTAGCACTTTAATAGACTTTGACTTGTTCATTTCATTTTGGCGATGGCGTGATGCTGGCTCGTCGTTATGTTCCGGCTGCATACGCTAGGTATGGTAGAAGTAGAACGAAAAGACAAAGGCGGACATCAACCTGTCGAACGCGGTGAGGACGAATAGGCGAGCTCATCTGCATGTCTTGGCTGCATTGCATGCATGTACAACATGTTATCGTTCGCTAAACCATGGAACCCGAGGAATAGGTGCAGATGCTATTCACTCCAAGTATAATCTCCATTTCTTTCTCCCTGTCGAACCCGGATGCTAATCGCTATCCCTCTACCGAGCATGTGTACAAGCCTCTCAGACACTCCGGGCTGTGCGTCGTTATACGGAGAATTTCTGTATTGAATGTCTCTGTCGGAAGCCGATCCCAGGCCTCTGCAGTGTTACCAACGGCCCCCTCCTTGCATCCCTATTCGACTCACGGTGAGGCTGGAATGAGGTGTCTTCCTTTCGAAGACACTGTGCTCAAAGCAACGAAGGTACCTAGGTTCTCCATCAAGCGACCGGACAATCATTATCCGAGAGTTCGACATGATTGACCAGGCATCCTCTCAAGCAAGACCAAACGGGCTTCGTGGCCCTCCTGAGATTTTCGACGTTGGCCCCGGATTAAAGTAAAAGCGCACCACTGCAGAAGGCGAACCCGACCGGCCAGGATCTTGGTATGACTGCATGACCTCACGCTCATTTCCGACGACCATCTGTATTTCCAGAGATGAGCAGCCTGACTACTGAAACTGCAAATCAGCGACGACGGTTTTGTTTTGTGCACCCGCGGCGCTGGGCTCTGCTTCGTCATGCCGGACATCCACGGACGACTTGCATGCCAGGGCGAGCGCGGAGGCTAGAAAGGGACCATGTCATAAGCAGCGTAGCGTAGCGTAGCAGAGCGGTGAGCGGTGAGCGATCCTATCAGGGCCGGGTATGCAGACTGGTGCGGACTCGGCGAGCGGGCGACTGATATCAGATCACGAGAACTGCCCTATCGACCGGTGGGCGGGCGCGGGACCTTGGGCGGTCGGCGGATGCTGCACGGGCACGCTGGAGGGCAGGCGGCCGCTGAGTACTGCGGCAGGCGCGCCCGGCGACGAGCATTACTGAAGTCAACGCTCCGCAATGCCAGATTGTTTGGTTTCGTTTTGAGCGGCGAAATGAGAAAGCGCCCAGGCGCCAAAATGGAGGTCATGGCCGCGGCTGCGCATGAGCCGGATTGCGGCGCCTGGGAGTTTCGGCGGCGGTGGCCAGCGGCTGGCTGCTGGCGCTGGCGGCTGCCGTGGTGGGGAACTCTCAAGCTTTCTGTCCCGCTCTTCGTGTTGTCACTTCCCATCTGGGCTTTCCTCACCGCAACCCTGAAAACACCTGACCTCTCCCCCCATTCCGGCCTGAGCAAGCGTCTGCTCTGCGCTCCAATCTCCTCTGCACCGGAGACTGCACAGTGCAGCCACTCGCCAGGACCCCAAATCGCAATCGCCATTGCCCGCTGCCGCATGCTCTCTTAGGCGGACTCTTGACATCACCATTCTTATGAGCGCTCTGGCGCAATGCTCGAACCCGGAGGCGACTACCTCGCCGAGCTCACCACTGCGCCCATATTCGACGATGCCATCTACCTCTCCGAGGCGCTCCTCCTCCCGGTGAACGAGAACGAGGACGAGTTGGACACAAAACTTGCCCTCCTCGCGCGCGAGTCTGGCATCGAGGAACCGTACCGCTACCTCTGCCCCGATGTCCCCGACCTCTCGACTGCCATGTCTACCATGACCGTCTCCAGTGTGAATAGGAGCTCTATGTCTGTACATTCCCGGGAGACCCAGTCGACAGGCTTCACATCGCACCCTTCGCGCACCTCCAGGGACATTCCCTCCACCGACCAATCGCCCGTCCAGCGAACCGCTCCACCGCTCACAAGAGCCTCTCTGTCACTAGACCAGTACGACTCCGTCATGGACCGCTTCCGCCCCAGTGTGCGACACAGGCATTCGTCCTCTGCCTTCTCGGCCCCAAACTCGGTCTTCTCCAATTCCTCTTCAGCTCGGAAGTCCACTGTGCGGAAGCATAGGCGAGGCTCGGGTCTCTTCTCCAGGTTCAGGAAAGACTCTTCAAGGTGCGTGCGCTGACGATGCACATGAAACAATTTTCTCACTGCTTTTTCTAGCGCCTGCCGTTCTCGGGCACACCACGGTCCTCACGTCAAGCCACAGAGCCCAAAGCTCGAATGCGGCCACTCGCTTTCCGAATACGCGATTCGAGTCCACATACAGGAAGCTATGGGCAGCAAAGAGCATGTAGCACCCGCCTGTTGCGGACACCCTTTGCCGCGCGAGGTGCTGGCGATGGTGCTGACTGGAGAAGAGGTGGACTTTGTAACTGCTATTAGTGGACTATCGCCTGATTTGAGGTCTCTGCGGGACTCTGGCTACAGCGAGGACGGCGTGTCGTCCATCGATCTCCCTCAGGCCGCGGATGCTCGCTCAGCCCCAACTGAATTTTCAGTAACAGTCCCCAACACACCCAACCGAGAAACGAGTCAAGCGGATGAGACAAGCCTCAACCTTGCCCTCGCCAATGAGGCATTCAAGACCCTAAAGGTGGAGCAAAGGGAACAGTTTCGGCGGGTGGCAACGTTCGAGTCAAACCAACGAAAAGCTTTATCGGCATACCATCAGTGGTCGCTAAGGAGCCTTGCGACTCAATTAGAAAGTACCAAAGCCGGCAAGACAAAACAGGTAGGTCTCTTCCGACGACATCACCTCACATCAGCTTGCTTACGCTTTGCAGCATGGTCTAGCGCTCGAGAGGTTAGACGAGTTTCAAATAGTCGCGGAACACGACCTTCGCAAGGCCCATGCGCAGGAAATCCAGAATGTTGCCACCGCTCTGAAGTACATGGAGGCTTACTGTTCTGGGGCAAACCCAGATCCTGCGCACAAAGTCACCGAAGAGGACCGCAAAAAGCTAGAACGGCAACGGATGATGCAAACGAAGTTGCCCGCCAAGCATGAAAGTGCTATCAATGTGCTCAGAGCAAAGCAAGAAAGGGATACCAAGATTAAGCTGCAGAAACAGCAGACAGAGCTCCAGCAGCTTGACGCAGAGTACGAGAAGGAGAAGCGAGCAGAGGAGCTACAGTATGTGAAGGATTCAAGTCGCTTGGATGCGCTCATTCAATCGAGGAGAAGGAGGGCAATCCACCGATGGGACCTCAAATTCGAGATCTGGCGACGAGACTGGGAGAACCAGCATGGGACCACACTCAACGGACGACTACCGCACGAGGACTGGCCCGAGACTACGGACATGGAGGCACCCATTACTTGCTCCAGCTCTCTGGCTCTCTACACTCAGGTCATAGTCTGAGTCGTCATCGGATCGGACCGGATCGCTGTTTGGGATATTGCGCCGACAGCAATTCGTATCGGCATTTTCATTCTAGCATACACTTATCGAAACCCCACCTCGCGAGCGTCGGTTTTCATTTTACAGCTCAATCAGCACAAGATACCGCATTTTCACTACAGCGTTGCATAGCGCGGCGTTTCGGGCCGAGCACATGACATTCAGCATCCCCTCACATCAGTTTCTTTTCTATGCAACATTTCAGCGCCGACCCTGTACGGCGGTTTCGGTCGACTTTACTGCTTTCTACATATATACCCCACTGAGCGTCCCGGCGCGGTTTCCTTTTCCCCACGGTTCTGGCGGCAGGAGTCGAATTATAGAGAGGCGGTGAGCGGGTCGTTGAATACGACGCGACAGGCCTTAGGCAGGGAGGCTGAGAGGAGTCTCAGGCTTAGGAGAGATGGGATGTATCGGGGCTAGAGCCTAGTATCGCAATTCTAATGGCGAAATTATATCATGTAGTGTCAAGCTTGCTTCCTCTCTCTGCCAACGGCTAGATCCATCTTACTATGTAAGTTTCTCCCCAGCAGCGGTTCGTGCCCTTCCATGATTCTCTTCTACGATCTTTTCCATACGCAAGCTTTTGATGGTCGTCTTTAGAGCGTGGCCGAGTTCGGCCTGTATATATGGTTCCAAGAATCCCCCGTCGGGAGCCGCAGTCGGTCGTCGAAAGGGGAAGGTACAATGGATTGCACATGTTTCACGTGACATCGCGTTAGCGCGAACCTTGGGATCGGGGGAATGACGCAGGGGCATGCAGCTCCGCTCGCTTACTAGCGACGACGGAGCATTGGTGGCGTTGGGAGAAAGGAGTAGACTAGGATAAAAGGGGTGGCTGGGTGGGCGGGTGAAGCGCGCGGTCGTGGAAGAGAATACGATGAAAAGAGGAAGGAAGGCGGAAGGAGGAAAGGTGCTAAGGGCTCCCATTCAGTCTGATCTGGTCTGGTCTGGTCTGTCTACCCTTTGCGCGCACCTGCACATGGCGCAACGCAATGCAAAGCTGTGAGCTAGGTGATATCTACATAGCAGAAGAAGTAATGCGAGCGCCCAACAAGAAAGGCGCTACCACTCAGCTCAGCACCACTAAAACCCCGGCCGCTCTCCTCCGTGCTATCAATCTCGCCGTCTGGAAATAGCTCACTACGCTCAGCGTATAGAGCTCGCGGTATACTCATTGAAAGGCATCGCACAGACAGACATACACAAAGGAAAAGGGGTATGGTATGCGCAAACTCAATCAAGCAACAATACATCGTCAGAAGTATGTAATTCGAGAAAAGAGGTTTTGTTGTCCTAATCTTGCCAACGACATAGGAGAAGAGTAGGTAAGGTGGTTTTGGGGGGGGGGGGGGTATGAAGTAATCAAGGTATAGAGTATTCGAAGGTAAATGTAGATGGACAAAGGGGATACATGAGAAAGGATCCGGGGGTGTAGAGGTGTGGTGACGTAGCAAGACGGGGATGATGCTCCTTTTTGAGTCCCAATGCGCGCCGGCTTTTGAGCAATCGTATAGACACTATCCGGTAATTGTGCAACTCTTATGCGCTTCGCCAAAAATTGTGAAGGGGTTGATAGCTTTTCATCAGGATACTTATCCTTGATGGCTACTCGATATATGCCGGACGACGTCTGCTGGATGTGCGGTCGTTGCTCGTGCTAGTACGGCGTACTCCGGTGCTGGCGGTATTCGCGTCCCGCGCTCGCCGCACGGCCGTTCGCCGTAGGAACCGTGAGTTGCTTGTTTGCGAGCCCATCGGAGGTTGCGATTCTCCTCTTCCCGGGTACCTTCTGCAGCCGTTGTGTCCTCCAACCCTCGTACCATTGCTCTCGGCTCGCCTCGCGGAGCTCAGATCGCCACTCACTAAAGACACTCTCCCTCAGCCTTACAAAATCGCAGTGGTCCGGGTTATACGGGTCTGCGAAACCCCACGGGAACTTGCGGCCGATAAGCTCTGGCTCGTAAGGGTCCGGGGAGATGATGCTGAGGGGGAGGTAAGGAAGCTCAGAGTCTTCTTTCTGAATTGAGGCAGACATGGCCGAAGGCTTCCGCACGTGGTTGCGCTTTGCGCTCGGGGGCGAAGTCGGGGGTGAGGGCGGAGCAGAGGAGTTCGAGGAAGCGTCGGATCGGCCAGCCTCAGAGGATGATCGGTCGAGGATCTTGTTAAGGACATCAGACTTGCCCTCGTTGTCAGACCGAATGTACGCATCTTCATCTCTTTCATCCAGCAGGTCTTCGTCTTCCTCATCGGTATCATCGAGGTGCAACGCCTCCAGCGGATCCAACTTGGCGCGCTTGAGAGTGTCCCACACCATCTTCTTCAGGTGGCGCATGTGCGCTGTCGTTATTGTATCAGCCTTACTAATTACCGGAATGACGGTCGTCTTCCTCTGCAGCTCACGGAGCACGTTGAGATCCAGATTCTCGTCGAGACCGCCAAATATATGAGTGCCCGTCTTCTTCCCCTCTGCAATATTCGCATCCAGACGAATAGGATCCAGAATCAAGAAAACGCAATGAATATGTGTGTCGCGAACGCCGGGCGCGCGCACAACTTTCTGCTCCTCGGCGAACGTGTCCTCAAACTTGGACTCGAGGAAGGCGGTGATGATGGGCAGCTGAAAGTCCACAACGCCCTTTTCCAGGCCTTGCGAGTCCCACAGTGTAACGCCAACACGCTCATTATCCACTTCTGTTTCTAGGTATTGCGAGGTGAAGGTCGAGTCGGATGTGACAGCTGACGCAGGCGGCGACGGGGTGTGGGGCCGCTTCTTAGCAGGCAAGGCGAGCGCGGTGCGGAGGAACTCGATGAAGGAAGATTTGCCGGAGCTCTTCGTCCCGATAACGAGGATACTGCATGGGAGTCAGCTTACGGCAGACAAATGTAGACTTATGTTGCGTACTTGAACGGGGTAGGGTCCTTCCTCCTCCTCACACGGCGAGGACTATTGACCGAGCTGATGGCGCTGCTAGCATAGCTGTAGCGGCCGCGATGCGTCATGCTCTCTGTCCTGGGGTAAGGGTCATACTCCATGTACGACGGCGAGCCGCCGGCCATTTGGGCTGGCGGTGCGTTGGCATAGGCATAGGCATTCGGCGCCATTCTCTGCTCCATCGACGGTCTGCTGAAGTTCTGGTTGTAGGCGCCGGCCTTGTTGGAGACAATGGCAACGGAGTCGGGTCGCTCGTCTACGCCGCCAAAGTGGGCAATCTGGGGTAGCGGCGAGTGGGAAGGAAGGCGGGGAGGTTGTTTGGGGAGCATCGCCGCCTCGCGCTGCTTCCGCAGGGCCTCCTCCTGGGCAAGCGCCTTCTGCTTCTTGCTCATCTTGCCTCCTGATGCGCTGCGATGTCCGCTGCTGCGCGTCTCGCTGGAGCTCTTGCGACGCAGGAAGTTGAAGCTCGAGCGCCGTGGTCCACCAGCCTGGTGCTGGTCGCCGTTGTGGTGAGCGATTTGCGGCAATGCAGTGTTCTCGGGGGAGCCGTCCTTGGGGGCAAGATTGGAGGACTTTGTGGGAGTGATGTTGGCCATGGTGGGTGGGCGGCAGCGTCACGTTATCAAGGGGTACGCAGCGTCGCGCGCGCGGATAATTTTAGGAGACGGAAAAGGAGATGAGCTGCAGCAGGGCGGCGGGCTTGCGCGGGCTTCGGTCTGGTGGTGCGGCCCTCTCGGGCTTGTGGCAGCAAGACCAAAGGTGTGGGTGGAGGATGGGAGAGGGTGAGATTGAAGGGGGAACTGCGTCGGAGTTGCTAGGTCAGTACTTGTCGGACGCGGTGCACGCGCCGGGCGGTGAATGGCTGAGATTGAACGGTGAAATTAACTCACGGTAGCAGCTCTCGGAAGACGGTGGCACACGCGACAGACGGAGCGTTTGCGAGCTAGGTACTGCTGCAGCTGCAGGGCCAGCAAAGCTGCCGAGCGTAGCAGTGGTTGCAGACGGGCGAAATTGAAGCAGCGGGCTCCAACAGCTCACGCAGCGGGACCGGGCCTGAAGCGTGCGCGCGCAAGAAGGGCAGGCGTCGCCAGGACAGCTCCGACACGTCTGGCGAGAAAGAAGCAGCCAATAGCTGGGCGATGGCGATTGGGCCTCGTGGCGGACGGACGAGGGCTGAGGAGAGAAAAGAGAGACGACGCAGCAGCAGAAGCTCAGGGGCGCACCAAACGGAGCCGGGATGGCACGCACGCTTGTCTTGTCCAGCACCATCGCCAGACCGGCCAACGGCCCAACGGGGAGTCGACAAGACGACACTTTACAGTAGACTACATACACTCTGCAATCCTTCTGGAACCCATCGTCCATCACCCGCACCGCACCGCACCGCCGCTGGGCAGCTGTCACGCCTGTTACACACATACCGCTGGGCCCGCACTATCGGCACCCGAACGTTCCACGGTCCACGCACGCTGCAGCGCCTCAGGTATATGCACGGCAAAGGGGCAGTTTCGAAGCGTCGAGAGAACACCGAGCCCGTTCCCGCTAGAACACGATCGCCTCGCCGTGTGGAGGAATGGAAGTTCCAGATGTCCCCAGCTTGCCAGTCGCCAGGCCTCGCGCATAATCCGGGACCCACTCGCTGCCCATTTTCGGTTTCAGAGTCGCTAATGCTGAAAAATCAGCCAATCATGCTTTGTATCTTTTTGCATTTTCACTATTTCCGTGCAACCGTTCCTATTGGCCGCGCGGTCTGGATTATGCCCTTTCTCGCGAACTGCTTACTTTGCAAGACGGTACCGGAGCAGAATGACGCAACGGGTGCAATATACCTACGTACCGATAGAAGCCGTACGGTACCTCGCAGCTTCCCGGGATCAGCAGTTGTCCAGCCCGGCTGCAGCAGCGCCATTCTAATCTCACGTCAAGACGAACTCCCGGACTCTCCTCTATAATCTCAACTCAACCACCCTTCAGTCCTCGCCATGTATCCCTCCTTCCGCTGTGACTGCAAAGACAGATTATGACAGCCAACGGGAAGGAGCCAGGGGGCGCTCTTCTCGAATAGGCTAGCGCTAGAGGAACCTCCTCTCTTACCTAGGTACCTCGGTAATCTTCGAGGCTTGCTAGGTACATCATGCCCAGGGGGTGACCGGCTTGCCGTCAAGTAAGGGTCCAACCTGCTTAAGTAAGGCACCCACACAAGTTACCCCTCCCTTCTTCCTCATAAGAGGCGTGCAACGTAATAATATCTATTTCTAGAGAATAAAGAGGAGATTATCTTCTCTGAACTGTCTTGACTTTATTTCAGAGAGGATATGTTTAAGAGTTGTTGATATAATCCCCCCGGTCTTCTATCCAGACCCGTACCCGATCAGTTCGACCATGCTCATTATCCCTGACCCGTAAGTTCTCCAAAGCCCGCTATGCCACAAGCTTATTGGCTTGTCGGCTAGGGAGATAGCCTACGAGGTTTCGGCCCATTCTCGATTACCTAAACATGGGCACTTCACGAGTTTATGAAGCCACTATCCGGCCCGACCAACATGCTCCTACCCGAAGGCGTAGCCGGAAGAAATGCAGATCTATCTTCAATCGAGGCTTGTATGCTGTTCATCTCAAAATCCAAGTCTCTGCTGTGGGCTGATGTCAGCGATCCCGAGCTCCCTGCCGATGTCCCGATGAAGAGATTTGAGGAGCAGCTGGCCCGGGACATTCTCGCAAAAGCAAACGATGCCGAGAGCAAGCAGGGTGAATGACCACACAAAGAAAGCTCTCAAGTGGCGTGCGTTTGGAACATCCGCGGTCCTGGGTCAGAACTCGAAGGGGAAAGAGGGGCCCTTCTCTCCGCGGTTTCTTTTCGTAGAGGGCTTCCACTTGTGGTATAATTCCCTTCGGGCCACAGCGGGAGGCAAACGCCGCGAATGCGAACTATGAGGCGGCGGTCTGAAGAGTGGGGCTGGTCAAGGGTTGCAGGTTCCATTTCGTGTGGGAGTATCTGAGGTTCCCGTGGGAGGATTGGTGCCCACAAATACAAAGGCGAAGATCTGAGCAGGTATGCCGTCCCGCTGGAAACTACAAGGGGTCGAAAATGACCAGCTGCTTTACCCTCCAATCTGTGCCAGATATTGCTGAGGCTAGCTCGGAGGCTATAGCTATAGGGAGGATCTAGGACAGGGACACTCTCGCAGCAATTAGAATCTTGCATTCACTATGTCGAGGAGTGCCCTTCGTGAAGAACTTTTTACTGTTCCAACCGGGGAGGCTCCTTGAGCATCATGCACGGTGGACGTTTCGTCCCACGCTAGACGACGAGCGGCGGATGGCGTCGCCAACGGCACGGGTACCGGCTTCCCCACGCAGTTGCGAAGAAGATTTCGCGAGCTATCAGAGCTTCTCGGGCCGTCACCGAATCAGAGACGTAGTGAGGCCATGCGATGTTCCACGTTCTGCCCCACGTATGGCCGACTTTTCAATGAAGACAGTGGAGTGTAGGCTGGGAAGTCTGCAACATCCCGTTGCAAAGCCATGCAAGTTTTCCATAAGGATCCTGTTGCGAGACTGTGGGGGTGGATGCGCAAGTCTGGTCTTTGTTGTAAAGCATGCGCGTTGACCATCCGCTCATGTTCCTGAGGGGCTTCTTCAGCCTATGCCAATGCTCCAGCTTGACGTGGTGCAATGGAGGGCACTCGTGGACATCGAAGAAAATCATCCTGATCGGTGAGGCAGCGCCATCGAAGTATCATTACGATTAAGAGGAACATGCTCCACGTGAACCGACCCTTGGTGGCGATCGAATGGGGTGCATTGAGGCGAGTTTATCCCAGTGAGAATCCTCCCGTCATACGCGACCAGCCGCCACGAGATCCGCATGCAAGTCACTGCTCGGCTGCTCTGTCACTGGCGGTTGCTGGAGGAAGGGGCCGACCGCCAAGGTTTGTCATGCAGATAACCGTTCGCGTCTGCACGTCAACCAAACAAGACGACAAAGCCGCTTTTGACCAGCGCAACTAGCACTAGAAGAGCAATCATAGCGCAGGCGAGGCTATTCTGCTCAGTTATGATAGGTCGTCGGCCGCAGAAGGTAGCTAGAAATCTCCGGCGAGGCTGAGCATATGGCAAGCCTGCCACGTTGGATTCCGGGCTCGTCATCGCAGTGCTGTCTTTCGACAGCTATTCCAGCTTTTAGGGCAGAACGCCGGGCGCAGTGCACACCTGATTTGGGTTGATCCTTTCGTCAGGCCATCCTTCCACCCGTGTCGGTTCCAGGGTTGACACCCATCAAGGAGGGTGGGCTGGACGGAAGCCCAGACTTCTCCTCCCGCTACCGCGCCATCGAGACATGGGGCACTCAAACAAGAAGCCGATCAAGTGTGAAAGAGGTTCCCACTGTCTTAGGTATAAATGAAGAATCTCTCAACCTGAACAGGTTTGCAACTGATGTGATCGAACTGGGGGGCTTCGGCTTCCTTCCGCGCTTTGTCTGTTGTCTGTCTGTCAGTCAGTTAATTTGTACATTATCTCCAATGCCCGGACTCGTTCCACGAGTGGATATCGCTGACGCCTGGTTAGTGTGTTTGTGCGTGCCATGCGATCATAGTCTGCCCTTCGGCTTCCCTAGTTTTCCGAGCTCTCGTGGCATTCAGGTAAGGCCCTTCACACCCCGGCCGATGCTAGCGCGCTGATGATGTATACTTACCAGAGACTTAGTGTGGCTCTGCTGTTGCATGATATAGATAGCGAGCCAACCTCGCCTTGGACTGCACCGGTGACCCATTGCGGCTCTTGACAGCATCGAATCGCAATAATCACAGCAATTACGTGTCGGAGCCGGTCGGGTAGGCTTTCGGCCACTTAAACAGACGCCCTCATTTCCCTTACCGCTTAGCTGTGTGAAGAGCGGTCAACTTCACTCGGCGAATGATAACGTCAACCCATGAATGGCCAAAGCAGCTGCACCCTCCCTCTGACCCCCACGATTCTCATTCACGGACACCGCCACCGTGAATCTTGCTACCTGTTTCGAAGACGCCTTGTGTGAAGAGTCATACGGCAGCGTGATCGAGCCAGTGGTATTCTTTGAGTGACGGAGAGCTTCTTATAGGAAAGCTTGCCACCCACGCCGCCATGGCAGAGATCCTGCGCCAGCACCAGCACTGTATTTTGGGCGACCTTCTCTGCTCTCCGCAAGACCTTCTCCAGTCCAGGTCCTCCTCTCGCGCCTTCCAAACCCGAGAGGCCTCTCATCAACAGATCGACCTCATTCAAAGCCCGGCAATGGCGCAACCTCTTGTGGTGAGTGATCCTCAATTGTACGCCTTGAATGCCGCCTAATAGATGTGAAAGCAGCGTCAATTCAGGTCTGATAGGAGCCTCCATAACCAGGCCTGGCCAGCTCTGCGACCAATGCCGCAGCGTCCGGAACAACATCTTCACGCGCCCGCGGCTAGCACCTTCGACAGGGCAACGCCGGTACAACGTCCTTGGTGGGGAGGGCATGAGGCAGTCAACAACGCCTTTGTATGGAATCACGGGTTGCCAATGGAGCCCTACATCATGCCAGATATGGATCCCCGGTTCGGGCCGCATAGCGATCTCACCTACGAAGGCGTCGTGGCTGGGCAGACTGGTGTTGGTAAGAGCGGTTACGAGTACGGGGTTGGGACTTCCTTGGCATTGCCGGCCATGAGCGGTCTTCCACGTCAGGTCAGCGTATATCATGGATCAGATCCCGATACGAATACGAATACACCGTCGCTGTCAGCTAAGAGCTTCTTCAGCGACCTGTCAGAGGTCGATCAGCCGTTTACACCCGACGCGATAGTTGATCAACCGTCCCCAAACAATGCCTGGGCGGATTTCGATAGGAGGTCATACAATAAGTTCGAGCCCTCGACCACGTTTGAGGCTAAGTCGGACATGCTAAGCTTCGCTCCACATCCGGCGCAGGCTGGCGATGTAGCGGAGATGGTCGACTCCTCTAGGCTGCAGAATGTCGGCTTGGGAGCCTCACTATCGACCGTGGAAGGGAGCCAAGTCCCTGGTTTCCGAGAGATGGCTCCCGCTTCGGGTACAGCAGTCGAGTCCGGTGGGACTGGATGGGCGAATCCGTTCTTCCAGAATGATGTGACCCAATGGCACATCCCAAAATATGCCAATGATTTGACAGGATTGCCGTATTACCACAAGAACCAGCGCACCTCCGGTAGCCTTGACCAGGTCGGCGATGGCACATCCGTACCATATTCAAGTCATACTCAGGTCGACGCAGCGTATCGTTCTTATGATCGCGACAAGCCGCCTCGAAATGCTCCGGCACGGGATTCCGTCCAGATCTGTCGCAATGACGAGTCTCAGGACCAGCGGAAGGTCGAGGATAGCATTCTTCTAGAGGGTAAGGCCGCTGGGCTCACCTACAAGGAGATTCGGGAGAAGATGCCTACGAAGGTAGCGGAGTCGACGCTGAGAGGAAGATACAGGTCCTTGACAAAGGTAAGGAAGGACCGTGTCCGTAAGCCGGTGTGGACCGAGAACGACGTAAGTCCAATGACGCCTGTTCCAGTTCACCACTAACCCACACGTAACAGATTCGACTGCTAAAGGAAATCGTCCGCGTTGAGTTGAACCGCCTCGACAACGGCTACCGAGCCCTCACCAAAGACCAACGTATCGCGAAGGTCTCTTGGAAGAAGGTGGCGGATCGCATCGCGGAGTACGGCGGATCATACCATTTTGGCAATTCGACGTGTAAGAAAAAGTGGACGGAGATTGACTTGGGCCGTTGACGCGACAGTTGTTGGTTCGATAGAGGGTCCTTCTTTTGCTTCTTCACTTTTCCTTTGTGGAGTCCCTTGTCCCTTGTAATCTGTGCTGTACCGTGCTTGTTGGGTGGAATGTGTGTGCGATACTCCGTAAAGGAACTCTCCTTTATATTTTAGAATTGTCTTTATCAGAAGTAGGCGGGTTTTGATACTTTGTCGCGAACTGTAGATAGGCATTGCTGCAAAGCAGGTGGCAGGACTACTGCCTTCGGGAGGCATTTTAGGCGCTTCGGCATTCTAGCGACCAAAATATGTGGTACCTCAGATGAAAGCTGATGGAGAATGAGTGATGGCGGTGATGTCTGGCCGAAGTGCGACGGGGTCGGGGGCGCTGTCGTCGAGGTCTGTGCGCGGAATCGTTCCGAGGGAAAGAGCCCTCCATGGCTGCAGCTCCTTCCTTCCTTCTCGCCATTGCACCCCACGTCTAGATGAGGATGCTGCTCGGTCTTGCTGAGGCGCTGCCCAGCCTCGTGGAAGCCCAATTCAAGGCAGCAAGAGCTTCTGCTGCCCTGGCCTTCTCTCAAACAGAGCTCGCCATCATTCGTACGTCGGCTGGGATTCCGGTTAGTGAACAGGAGTGTCTGAGGTCTCCTTTGACTGACAACATCGTAGTTCCAGCTGCGATACTGCCCAGCCCTCGCAAAGAAGCCCGAGCCCCGCAAGGATGACGCGCCGAAGAAGACGTTCGATCCCTTCGAGAACCCTCCCCGCGAACTCTTCATTACGGACATACCCGTGAACAATCCAAGCCACTTCCTCGTCCTGAACAAGTTCCCCGTCATCACCAACCACTCTATACTTGCTACGAAGATAAATAAACAGCAGACACATGCCTTGGAGGAGGATGACCTCGAGGCAACCTACGCCTGCCTGAAAGCATGGCAGAAGAACGGAGTGCCTAGCAGGCAGAATCGCTTGTTTGCCTTCTTCAACTCCGGCGAACATAGCGGCGCGAGCCAGCCGCATAGGCATCTACAATTTCTCCCCGTTGATAGCATGCATGAGGGCGAGCGCTCTGCTGGATGGGAGCTGCTGATCGACCTGATCCTGTCCTGCGCTACGACGGCCTCATCCGAACCCATACAACACCCTTCTCTTCCCTTCACGCATTTTGCGTACAAATTTTCTTCAGAGCCAACTGGTGCCGATCTTCTCAAGTTCTACAACGATCTCTATCGCATGGCGAAAGAAGCAGTCGACAAGTTCATCGCAGCGAACTCAGGCCAGCTGTCCCTCCATTCTGTTGAGGAAGGACACCTGCCAATAAGCTACAACCTGGCCATGACAACTGCTGGCATTGCTATACTTCCAAGACGAAGCGAGGGCCATATGCTTCGAGGCGATAACGGCACTGACTTCGGCTTCATTCAACTCAATGGCACTACCCTTGGCGGTACTCTGATGGTCAAATACCAAGAGGAATGGGATGTGCTCCGGGCGCAACCTCATAAGCTCGACTCCATTCTAGAGGCTATCGGTATCCCGCGCATGCCTTGAGTTATGGAGCTATGAGTAAAAGCTAAACAGTCGCTTTTACGGCTCGATAACACCCTCAGCATATCACGAATCGACTGTAGGCTACCGCCCCTGGTTGCCTTTTTGACCGGATAGTCATGCATAGAGCATGCCTAAGCGAAGTCCAATCATACCTGCTGAGTAGCAACCAAGCTTTCAGAGGGTGCTAGTGGAGTTGTGAACGCGTAATCCTCCCAAGTCTTCGAGACTTCCGTTCAAATCTCTCGTGGCTTGAGCGTATAGAATCGAATTCTCAGGATACTTATGTAATTCCCAAAAAGGACCGTATACCTGATGCTCGCTCCCCTTTCTAGTTCATTTACCTCGGTTGCTCCGTTGGCTCCTGCCTTCAGTCGATGCTACCACCCCTGATTCGGTTAGCGTCCACTCACGTGGCCGACTGGTAAACATCTGGGCATTGCCCTCCAGCCTCATCACCCGATCGGCTTCTTTTTGATCTGTTATGGGCAAACCTCGTAACATGCGCAAAGCTACACGAAAGTTCGTTAAGCCCCACCTCCCGTTGACCTGTAAAGTACGCTAAGAACATTAGGCAGCAACCGAAGCAAACCTCTGGACTAACCCTTAACTGGACCTGGACCAAGATAGAGCACATACACCAGGGCCTGAAAACATGAATCTCAACGTCGAAAGGGCCTGTACACATATCCCATTCCGCTTTCTGGACCTGCCTAAAGAGGTCGGCCTCATGTGCTACGAGTGGCTTCCCGAGAAGATCACGCATGTATTCACGCCGGCCGACTGCACAATTGCTGTTTCGGACAAGTGCTTCAACCCTGCTATTCTCCAAACATGCCGCCTCATCTACAACGAAGCTCACGGCCTCCTCTTCAACGCCTTGCGCCATGACGGACCGCAAATAGCCGTGGCTTACAGCGGGCTCGACATCAGCCTTCTGCTCCTTATCCTCGACCACTTGCTTCCACGGCGTCCTTGCAAGCAACGCCGCTTTTTTTTGGCCAGATAGCGGGATCGAAACCGAAGGGCTGTTGCAATGTCTGCAATTAGACACGCAACTCTTCGCTCTACGGTCCTACATGCGCACACCCAAAGACCACGAAGTCCACATCAACTGGCAGCCTATCAATCCGGGACTCTCTCAACGGGCGTATCTTGGTCAGTTTGTTGCGGACATGGCACGGCTCTATACCGTCATCGCGAATCGTCCTTACACGGTTTCGATCCTGGCCGGAGAGACGCTGATACCGCTTCAGGACTTCGTAAATCAACGGATTCAGGGCTGGCATCCGGAGTTTCACGAGAAATTAGCACTTGATGGGTTATCGACGTGGATGGATATTCTGCGAAGGCCTCCCGGGGTGAGGCTCACCAGTCGTTGGTTGTGGCCGAGGGAATGATAGGCTCGACTTTCACTTCGCGTTCGGCTCGGATCGCATGTGAGCAAACTTACCGTGGTATTCGGACAATAGCAACAACCGCCGGTTGCGCCTTCCTATTATACGGTCCAACACAATAGGCGTACCGAAATAAAATTCGAATTTTTGGGGTTCTCCGGGCTTCTCCATGTATTTATCTCTGCGACTGCTCCTCTCCTCCTGACTTCTAACCAACCATTATCTCACAACGCAGTCTCATCCTCGGCTCTACTTCCACCGGCCACATTCGCGAACGCGTATTCTGCGCTCGACAAAGTCTGCGACCATGACCTCCGGCTTCTTCACTGCCTCATCCGCAATGCCAGGAGAATCGTTCTTCGTCGCCGCATCCTCATCCTCTGGATCACCACACGCCATGACTCCGACTCCCGGCTTCTTCGCAGCCTCATCCGCAATGGAAGTCGAGACGTTCTTCGTCGCCTCGTCCTCATCACCCTCCCCCGGATCACCAATGGCCATCACCCCTACCTCCCTTCCCACCCCGCCACCATCGCCGCTCTTAGGGCAGCGACTCCTCCCTTGCGACTTCTTCATGCCGTCGTCCGTCTTCACCGGCGCCCACAAGATCACACACAACGACATCAAACCACGAGAGCCATCACCTTGCCCATCCGTCTGGGGCGCATGCGCATGCCCTATCGCCTGCTCTCCTGCACCCTCAGGAACTCACAACTCCCACGGTACCAGCAGCTGGCCGGACTGTAACAACACCGCGACCGCAGGACCCTCCACAGCGCGCAGCAGCGCACGCGTTCCCCGCGCCCCGGAGGACGAATGGGACGGCACCATGTTCGACCTCAACCAGCGGACGTCTCTCGAGGAACCGCGGGTGGAGCCGTACGTTGGGAAGGGCAAGGGCAGAATTGGCAGGTCGAAGCGGGCAGCTGAGAGGGGTGGCGAGGAGCATGGAACCGAGTACGAACAGCTGTTCGTGGAGATGGAGCGCCGGAAGCGGAGGAGGGTGCAGTGGGTTAAGGGTAAGTGTGTATGAGTTCTCCCGAGACGGATGTTGCGTCGACTGGACTCGCTGGCGGGGAGATAGTTTGGGGAGGCGGTATTGGGCATCAATGGCGCTGGAGGGAAGGTAGAACCGGATGCGGAATGGCTTTTCGGTATGAAGAGCGTGACGACGCCAAGCTTAACAGAGCTGCGTGTAGGGCTTTTCTTCATAGCCATCACAGGCATAAGCTCGAGATTCTCTACTCGTGAATCAATCGACAAATTTTCTCTCTTGCGCTTTATACGCGCCTGTGCTATATCAGTGAGTCATGCACAAACTCACAAAGATGCTCCGACTCGGTTGCAGCATGATTTCCTCGCACTGAAGGCAATACAAGCCTATTCACATGAATTTACGATTGACATGCTACCTGATATCTCCCTAATCCCAAAACTCGTCAATCTACCCATCGCTCAAGCGTGCATTCTATGAGCTCCCTAACTAGATCCTTCATTCTCGTGGAGCGTGCTTTACCTAAACTTAAGAATCTCTCCTCCGCCTCGGAGGTGGCGACCGCGACACAGAGCCGCTATACCTCCTCTTCCTTGCAGGCGGCGGCGACCTCTCCGGCGACGAACTATACCTAGGCCGACGCGGCGGCTTATCTCGCCGGTCCCGTGAGTCGGCTGGTCCTCGACGTGGCGGGGGCGCGCTTGAATCGCAGCGACGCGGTGGTGGCGAGGCACTGGAATCTCGACGACGTCGCGCTGGTGGAGGGGAAGCAGAGTCTTCACGGCCGCGCGGAGGGATACTCGAATCGCGGCGACGGCGGGCCGGCGGCGATGGGGACCTTGATGGAGAGATGGAGTAGCGCCGGCGCTTGCCGGCTGGTGGCGAGCGGGATCGGGACACTGAGCTGGATAGACTGCGTCTGCGACGTCGAGGTGATGATCGCGAGCGGCTGGAAGAGTAGTGCCTCTTGCGAGGAGCGGGTGAGCGGGACCGCGATTCGGAATCGTTGGAAGATCTGCGACTACGGCTACGACCACGGCCTTTCCTTAGAGCGGGAGACCGGCTTCGGGTGTAAGAGCGGCCTCGCGAGCTCGATGAGTATCGCCCCCGACGCACGGGTGTCCTTGACCGAGAGCGAGAAGAATAGGAATAAGAGGAGCGGGAGGACACGCTCTCTGAATCTGATTCGCTCTCCGGTGCCGGCAATGCTGCGGGCTTGGGCGCGTTGTTCTTCAAGAACTCGCGCATGCCTTCTGTAAGAACACCCATGCCGATAGCAGTAAAGAAATTGATGGAGAAGCGAGTCTTGACCTGATCATCGGTCGGGAAGATGCCAGTAAGACTATCCTGAAGCATTGGCTCCTTTAGCCGTTCCACCAGAACCTTATTTCCGAGTGATGCCATGAGCTCTTCGAAGAGAATCTTGATGAAAATGCGGGAGCTCGAAGTGGTGTCCTCCTCATTGAGCTTGATGGCCATAAATACGTGCCAGCCAATTGCATCCGTGGCCAGGAGATGTGCGAACAACTGTGCGATGATTCGGAGACGGTTTGTTTCGAATCGGTGGATGGTTTCGTAGTAGTGGACGAAGCCATCCTCGAACAGGTCGGTCCACATGCGATTCAGCTTACAGAAACGCTCTCCAATCATGCCGTAGAACTTTTCGTACGTGCGTTCCTGGCTAGCGCACTCGACGACCATGGTGGTAAGCTCCTTCTCCATTCCATGAGGCAGATTGATGCGCATGAGCTTATGGCAGCACTCTTCAAAGCCTCCACTGCTCTTGATTGTGAGGTATATCGTTCGGCGCAGATTGACGAGATCGGCGTTCGTTTGATCCTTGATGTCCATAGCCTTGTCTTCCTCATCTTCTTCATCCTCTGACGAGGCATCGGTATACTCCGCATCACTTCCCTCCTCCTCGCCCAGAATCTCTGCCTTCAACTTCTGATATTGCGCCTCATTCTCCTCATACTCCGGATCAAACTTGAAGATATTGAGACCATCCTCGACCTTAATCTCATCCTCAAGCGTGTGCCGATGCGTATGCTGATCCTCCTCTTCCACAAGATCTAGCTCTTCCTTGACCGCTGGGTTATCCTTGTACTTGTCTTTTCTGACCTGGAACAAGACTTCGATCATGTACTGCGTGCGCTTGTCGATGTCGGCTTCGTGGAGGATATTGCGGAACTGATCGAAGATGGCGTTGGCGATGGCACCATTCATCTCTTCCAGGAACTGTCCCACCCCTTTCATGATACCGACCGCAATCTCGACGCTGTCATCTGTGGGCTTGTTGAGGAGAAGTAGCAGGATCTCGGCAATCAGCACCTCGTGCACAACTTGCGTGTTCACTAAATGCGACAAGAACATCGAGCTGGCCACGGCGACCGCCTTGTCGTTCCTTCGGAAAGCCTTCCGAAACTGAACGATCAATCTCCGTACCAGCAAATCTCCAACCTGGGGCAGCTTCGTATTCACGATCGCCACCATAGCCGCATAGATGTTGGTGAACGGCAAGCTCGCTGCCTGCGCCTTCATGATTGCCCGACAGAACAGACCGCGGCCTCGGACTAGGTTCTCTGAGAACAGCTCCGGCACAATCTGCTTGATGTTCGCGACGTTGCACTTATTGATCATGCCCTGTATCGATTTCTTCAGCGCCTCCCACGCCATGCGCTGAAACTCGGGGCTCTTCTTGTCCGTGATAGCAGCCTGCATAGCTCGCAGTCGCGCAGGGGGAATATAGGCACCACCGGCGCGGGTCTTCGAGTCGTCGATGGCGAGCTTCCGAGGCGCGCTGAACGCATTTTGGAAGAGCTTTAGGCGGGAGTCATCCTCCGGGACATCTGCCTCAGGCCTTTTGCGAGACTCGGTCCCATCCTTATCGTGCCGGTGTCCGTTCTCGCGATCTCGTCGGCGGTCGTCATCGTGGGCTCGCCCGCGGTCTCCTCGTCGCCCAGAGTCTCCGTCATCATATTCGTGTCTCCTCGAGCGCTTAGAGGGTCCGGCGTCGTAGGGCGAGCGATCGCGCTTGCGGGGCAGCTCTGGCAGCTCAGGCTCCGGTGACGGGATGCGGACGGCAGAGGCAACCTCCGTCATGGTGGCAAGCTTCTCTTGGGTGTTGTGAAGCTGTAGGAGGCCTGGTATTCCGGAAGAAGCAAGAGACTCTGGGGATAGAACGCTGTTGACCGTCCGCGCTGGTCACAACGTGTGTTTGTGATGGCGAGAGTTGTTGGTTGGGCAGAAAGTTTGGCTGTGACAGCGGAGCGGCGTTATGTAATCCCGCTCTTGGCATCTAAACACCAAATCACCTTAGGCTTCAACAAGCCCAGGTCAACACATTGCATTCACTCGTTGTCAACTCGCAATACAATCAAAATGGTAAGTCTTTGCAAGTACACGCAATTGAAGATCCAGTAACTAACAATGTACCAGCTCGACCGACTCGTAGGCCTCAGCATGCTGATCGCAGCAACCGCCGTCTTCCTCTACTACACCATCTGGACCCTGTTCATGGTACGAGCACCTTCACACCGTCCCACCCTCGCTTTCAGCACCTAAAGCAAAAATTTTGCACCCACAGAGTAAAGCACTAACACATGCCAGCCCTTCGTCGACGAAGACCACCCGCTGCACTCCTTCTTCCCTCCTCGCGTCTGGGCTATTCGCATACCCGTCATCCTCGTAATCCTCTTCAGCACCGTTGTGGGTAGCTTTCTCTCAGTCGTCATGATACGGAGCAACAGGAAGAAGGCGCTCAAAGCCAAGCAAAAGAAGGCCAGCTGAAGGACACGTTGCAAAAGGGCAAAAGGGCGAAAGGGCGTCGTTCGCGCGGGCATCTTGGTCGGAGCATGGAGTCTATGTGCGGACTTTACAAGGACTGTGAAGATAGCTTTGGAAGGGAGTCGAATTGAATTTATGCCCATATATGGCTCCGTTATAATAATAACCTATTCCTAACCCGCCGTACAGTCCAATCTCTTCCGTTTTCCCTACGAGATGGCCGAGATCGTTGCATCGTCTGAAATGATCGTAGGCATATCCATGTTCCCATGACATTCCAGATCCTGTTTGGGCGCCGGCTAGAACCAGACTCCGTGAGAACGCCTTTCCTACGGCCAGGGGCATTATGGCCACCAAATACGCCGGACATCTGGTAGCAATGGTTGGATATCATGCTGACGGCGGGCTGAATTACATGACCGTGCAGCCCTCATCATTGTTGAGTACGATAGTCGTCTCTCCCTCCTCGTCCTCGTCTCCTGTATGATGATGAGCATGGAGTCGTTGGGCTAATTGAGCAAGTAACGCTCTCTGCACACGGCATGTCAGCACGTATTCTTAATCTTGGGAGAAAACTACCAACCGTTATGAAAGCGTCCTCGCGCCCGCCCTTCCGGTCCATGTCATTCTGCGACGTGATCTTGTACTGGTCATGCATAGCCTTTCGGCTCCGCAGGCCGTTTGTTGCAACCTCGTCATCCTCCTCGTCGGTAGAAGTAGGCTCGCGAGGCGGCGCAGAATCAGAGGCGCGCTGTGCCCGTCGCCTCCGTCCGAAGCCTAGGCTAGAGACCCCGGGATCGGCGGACTGGACGCCTATACCCTTGCGAGCATTGCGCTGCTCCTTGGCGTCAGGCGAAAATATCTTGATCGTATGGTCAATGCCCGACACAGCCATCGTCGGCTCGTATGGATGTCCTAAACCACATTAGCATACTGGGTGGCGGATGGAAACATGAATCAAACCTTGAATCACGTTAACGACCTCGCCGTCTCCTTCAAGGATGTTGAGAAGCTGCGCAGTCTTCCTGTCCCATATGAAGAGGTGTCCGCAATCACTACCGCTGACTACGTATTCGTCTTGTAATCCGAAGAAGTTGACATCCTTCACGGTCCGAACGTTGCAGTGACCCTGGTACACACGAGTATGTGGCGAACATGGCACATGAGCTTCGACGCGCTCCCTGAGATAGGTTCGGTCAAAGTCGGATCGCCAAAGTATGCGACCGCTGCGGGTACGCGAAAGTCCCCCATCGTCTACGTCCTCATCATCGTCATCATCGTCAGGATCAGATGGATCGAAGTCACCGTCAGAGTCTTCATCGTCATCGTCTTCCTCCTCCATGATGACTTCGGCCCCTGAAGCACCAGGAGTGGCGCCTGTGCTTGTGTCCTCTTCAGCGGCTGCACCGGGACTAGTAGGCTCGGCTGACCGTTCAGCCGCTTGCTCAGCCCAAGCTCTACTGACAAGCTCTGCGTCCACAACGACATCTTCCTCTTCAAGAGGATCAATATCCTCCTGTTGCTCCCGATGTTCCTGCTCTTCTGCACGGATGCTGGCATCTGAGATACCACGTCCACCAAAGGCCCGATCAACGAACGAGAATCGTATGTCTTTGGCGGCGTTTAGCAACACGCCTCTCCCGATCTTAAAAGCCCAGTTTTTGATCGCAGCCTTGCGGTCCTGCACCTCATGTCGCTCTGACGGATCGCCACAGGTAGAAACAACCGCGCCTGTGAGGTCAGCAAACGGAACTTTGAGAGCGCGGGCAAAGCCAATAACAGCAGCCTTCTCATGGGAGTAGAGGATTCTTGTCGCATCTGTCTCGAATCTAGAGGCGTCGACGTTGACAATGGGTTTGTCGCTCGCTAGTTGGAGAAGATACGGAATGAGGATGTCGTCAATGGCGTCCACATCCGCATCAGGGGTAATCGGACGGCGGGGATTACTGCCGGGACTTGAGAATCCTTCAACGACCGCCCCAAGGCCGGAGTCAAGCCAGAGAAGAATAGCCTTCAAGAAATCGTACCCGAATTGCTCGTGCCGCGGCAACAACGCCCTCTCATTTGGCGCAGGTTGGATAGAGGCGAAGTACTGAGAAATGACGGCATTGGCATCACCACCAGTTCGCAATTGACCCCCAAGTACGCGGGCAAGGGTACCTGCAGCCTGGACGAAGCGACGGGAGGCAGCTCGTCCATCGCGCAACTTATTCTGCAAGGCCACATCGACCCGATTTGGATTCATGGGATAGTGCCATGTCCTCGATATCTCGTCCATGTCTGGCAATATCGAAGCAGCGAAGCCGAGCACGGAGGTGAAAGCTGCTGTATGTGCAGATGGTTCATCTGGATCGGTCGGTGGCCTGGTGTCATGCAGCTTGAACATCTTCTTGAGAAGCTTGACCGAGGTCTTCGCGATACGATAGTGATCGGTATCTTGGATGGCTGCAGCTTCACTTTGTGAGAGTGGGCTCTGTGGCGCTGCTATGCGGATCTCTTCGCTCTGACCATTCCCGTAGTTTACGCGCAATGCCAGACCTTCATCTAAGCTTTCTGTGCGTTGACGTGAACCAGCCCGTTCGGCAGCCTCTTGAGACAAAGTGGTAGACTTTGGCCGCTTACGCTTCCGACTCTTATCCTTGACTCGCCGGCTAGATGTACCAGGCGAAAGATTGGGTTCCGTGACCTCTTCAGAAGCATCTGGACTGCGGAGGATGTCAAAGCTGTAGATGTACTCTCCAGACCAGCTGACGATGAGCTCATTAGGATTGGCGTCACTGATTTTACAAGCGGTGATATGACCATGGTCGTTCCGCTTCATTCGTTTCTGCCCATTAGGTGCGAACTTCTTCACACACTGCGTCGCCTTTCCTAGAAGCTCGTCATCATGGTCGTTCCAATTACTAGGGCTCGAGAGCGTAGCGCCTCGTTCCTGGTGCTTATCTCTACCTAGCATTCGCCGGTCGTGCAGGAAACAATGCAGATGCGCGCCGCCCAAAGCAATATAATGTGGTTGAGACGGAGAACAAGAGACGGTGTTAAGATCTAGGTGGTACCGGCTGTACGAGATAAGCGGCGGCGGCACGTTATCAGAGGCATCGTGGTTGGCTGCCCAGCTCGGCATCATGCTGTCTTTCTGCGGCGGGTACGCCCTTGCCGGCTGTCTGATGTCCCATTGTCGCACATCGCCATCTTCGGAACATGTGAGGAAGTAGAAGGGATTGTCTTCCGTCACAATTCGCTTCACCGTGTCCGTGTGGCATCGAAATGCTTTTGCGTTGGTGTCTCCTTCAGTCAGCGTCAGCCCGTCCGGCACGCCGTGGATGCCTACACGCCGTCTCCCTGCTTGCGATGCACCCGAAGACGACGAGCCAAGGGCAGAGTGGCCGGAATATTCGATATCGAATATACGCACGTCGTCGGTGGCGGAGACAATGGTTCGGTCATTGGAGTAGGGCATGAACTTCACGGAGAAGATATTGGTGTGGTGGCCCGTCAGGATGGACGTGGTGAGACTGAACTGCGAGGTGGACGACTCGGGGTGGTAGGAGTGGATGTTGATGCGGTGGTCATCGGAGCCTGAGGCGAGCAGACGGCCCGATGTCGACCAGCTAGCAAACCGTAAGCTTCTTGCTTGAAGGGAGATGTTGGGGGTGGGGCATACCAAAGAGCGTTCACGCATCCGTTGTGGCCCTCCAGCTCATTGACAACGTCCATGTCCTGCACCCATTGTCTGTCGCCGTAGATGCCGAGCACACTGGAGTATCGCTTGCGGTCGGTCGCGAGTTCCCGCCGCAGCAGGCGGTCGTAGACGGTGTACTTCATCGTGGCTCGGATTTGGTGTCTGCGGAGCAGGCGGCGTCCAAGGAGGGCGGCGGCCAAATAGCACGCCGGTGGAGTGAGGCAAACACGCAGACGGCGGCGAGGCGAATCTCACGATGAAGGCAGCGGTCAAGTGATCAGTCAGGCGGTAGTCTATCGAAATGCGGCGGACTCTTGTGGAAGTGGAAGAGGCGTGCACGCATTGCGGCGCTCTCGCGGTCGTTGCTGAGGGGTCGCGGGGTTCGTGGGAGTGCGTGGCAGTCTTTATGACGGAGTGCGGTGCTTCAACTTTCTCCACCGCGGGCTAGAGCTACCTTGCAGCGCCAAGCACCCCTCCCACGTGCGCGCCCTTTCACCCCTTGCTATTATTCAGCATACGCTGCGAGGAGGTATAGAGACAGTCAACTGCATTCAGAAGCCTCGCATTCTCAGCATCTGGATATTCCAGCCCACATCCGATCGGGACGCTGCGGCAATGCAAAGGCAGGGGTTTCGCAGACATGCAATGTCCCGAGTGTCACGGCGGGAGCACCAATCACTATTTTCGCGGGCCAAAGCCCAGTGTACTCCGTTTGCGGTCCGTCCCGAGCGACTGGCCGAGTGCATCCCACGTCCTGGCCTTCTCCTTGAAAAGATTCAGGCTGGGCTTGCTGGTAATGGGGCTTTCAAGAACAACCCGCAGCTGGATCCTTACACCAATCGCGAGACAGGAAACGAAGGCAAACACCTGGGCAGACTACAGCGTGATATCGGTTCATGCTCTCCCCCACTAAGTCGCTATGGGAATCTCGTCGGAGGCATCCCGCTTTTTGGCAATGGCGTTCCTGAAGGACCCCTAGGGCTGGAAAGAGGCCAATGTGGGATTTCACTATGCTTGGATATTCCCGTCAAGGCTCGTGAAGGCTGGCGCGTTGGTTCAGGGCAAAGGCGCGTTCCTAAATAGCCCGAGTTAGCATGAGAACCTGTCCTTGTCCTTAGCGATTGCTTCACCACGGCCGCGTTTGCTCCAGGCGGCTGCTAGAAATAGGAAGCGGGCCGCGGCGACGGCTGGTAGGTGAAGGAGCGTCGGCAGCGCGTGGTCAGGCGCTACGAGGTCTCTTGTTCCGCGCCCAGGCTTCATTTGCCGCCCCACAAGCTACGACTCATCGCCCTCTGCAGCATCCCAGCGCCAGCGCCAGCGCCAGCGGTATTCCAGCTCCTCGCTATCAATAACTCGCTGCACTTCTATTTAGGCCCTCTCTCTCGCCTTGGGGACGCGCTCCCCTCATCGCTCTCCACCGCCAAAACGGCCCAACCAAATTCTTCCCCCGAACCCGCTCGCTCTACCCCGCCGCAGCTACGCATCGCCAACCAACTCACCACCGCCAGCGCAATTCTCTGGGACCCCAAATACACGACTCGCCCGCCGCCAGGAAAACTCAGGCCGACGCACGCAGGCACCCTCTCAGTCGCAAACCGCACCGACTCGACCATCAGCGTGCGAAATCTCGGCGGCGGCCAGACGGTTCCTGCTGCATCCACCATGGACAACCGCAGGCACCCCAGCTCCTTCCAGCAGCTGGAGAAGCTGGGAGAGGGCACCTATGCAACTGTGCGATATACCAGATGCTACGTCGCACGCAGATACTGACCTCGTGCAGGTGTTCAAGGGCCGGAACCGCCAAACGGGCGAGCTCGTCGCGCTCAAAGAGATCCACCTCGACTCCGAAGAAGGCACTCCCTCCACTGCGATCCGTGAGATATCCCTTATGAAGGAATTGAAGCACGAAAACATCGTCCTTCTCCACGATGTCATCCACACCGAGAATAAGCTCATGCTCGTCTTCGAGTACATGGACAAGGACCTGAAGCGATACATGGACTCCCGCGGCGACCGAGGCGCCCTGGACCCTCCTACCATCAAGTCTTTCATGTACCAGCTACTCCGCGGAATTGCTTTTTGCCACGAGAACCGCGTCCTGCACCGCGATCTTAAGCCCCAGAACCTGCTCATCAACAACCGTGGACAGCTGAAGCTGGCTGACTTCGGTCTTGCCCGCGCCTTCGGTATTCCGGTGAACACCTTTTCGAACGAGGTCGTTACGCTGTGGTACCGTGCGCCCGACGTCCTGCTGGGAAGTCGCACCTATAACACAAGCATCGACATCTGGTCCGCAGGCTGCATCATGGCCGAGATGTACACGGGCCGGCCGCTTTTCCCCGGAACAACGAATGAAGATCAGCTGCAGAAGATCTTCAGGCTAATGGGCACGCCGTCGGAACGATCGTGGCCCGGTATTTCCCAGTTTCCGGAGTACAAGGGCAACTTCCCCGTCTTCGCAACGCAGGATCTCCGCCTCATTCTCCCCCAGATCGACCAGGTCGGCCTGAACCTCCTCAACAGCATGCTCCAGCTCCGACCCGAGATGCGGATATCCGCCTCAGCAGCTCTGAATCATCCCTGGTTCAACGACTTGCCGCAGCGACAGCAACAACATGCGCACGCCATGGCAGCCGCGCAGGCGCAGGCACAGCAAGCCCAAATGGGCTACCAAGTCCCACAAGGTGCTTATTGAGTCTATCCACTTCCCGCTACCTGGTAGCCGCGGAAGACTGTTGAAGGCCCTTGAGAACCCAGAAACCAAACCGGGGTGATATACCTGGCTAATGCAGCGCCTAGTTCCTTATCCCTTGGCGACGCCTTTTGGCCTGGACTATTTTCCGGGACCATACTACCCTCAGTATTCCAGCGGTGTCCAGCTTCCGTTACCAACAAGGGAATACACATCCACCAATAGCAGAGACACCTTAGCTCCTCGTAACCCTACCCCGGGACTTTTTTTCGACGGTCACCCAGTCGTCAGTTCACAGCCCGTTGACGGGCCCTATGCGCCACCCCCGTCGAATATTACCGAACACTCTATACACGACGAGGAACCGCAGTAGATGCCACAGCAAGCTTTGCCTTATATGGGCGAACTCGAGTTGTACGGGAGACACCGGCAACCCTCAAGGGAAAAAATTGGCGTATGAGGAGTGACGAATTATCAGCACCAATTCATTGGCGTTTTGGGATTCCTTCCGATCAACGGGGCTGAATAATTTCAAGCCTCTGCCGAGCACTTGATTTCTCTTCTCCTTTCGTCATGTGTCTATCAACATGTCCCCAGGTCATTCTACCGCATTGAGCGTGCCTGTTTTGTACGCGCTAGTTTCAATTTTTTTCTCCCCTTCTACACTGCGATAGTAGTGTGAAAGTCAGAGCCGGTTGCATTAATGAAGACGGGCATCTTCACATCCCAGAACTTGAATATCTCATTCGTCCGGTTTGTTTGAGTGGCGTCACGGGCCGCTCCTTAGAGAAGATTACTGCACGCATCAAGCTGTGGTGGTTAATGATCAGCCTTGTGACCATAACATGGGCAAAGCAAGCTTTCAGAATCGTTCGGCTTGACACCTAGCAATTCCAAATGCTCGCAATCCCCCTCTAACTAACCCCGATCTCTCTGGGCCAGCCTTGTCTGTTCATATCCACCCGAAGAAGTGCCTTGCAATGCCGTCATTCCTCCCCAAAGCGCATACAGTAGCAACAATTACGCGATCTCGCCAAGCCGATTACAAACTGCGCCGGATTAATTGATTTGTAGAGCCGCCCAGGAACAAGCGAGGCGCGAGCATGTGCGAGATGTGAGTAAGCTGCTGTCATGCCTGCATTGGCCAATGAGGCGGATGCGATTTGACTAGCACATGCAGGGTGTGATAAGAAGGGTGGACGGGGGTGGAGGCCTTTGTTTGTTTGGTGATAGCGGGGCAGTAGAGGGGCTTTTGAGGCGCGAAGGGTATTTGGAAGACCGATTGCATTTGCACGGGAAGAGGGGGATGTATAAGCGGGGGTGTGGTATATAGAGAAGAGAGGGGTGCTGTGGTTGGGATTCACTCACTCCTTGGGATATACTCTCCTACGTTTGAACTGCGGTTGAATAGCATTTGAAGGCTAGTCTACTTCTTCTGCTCTGCTCCGACACACTGCATCGCTTTCGAAAGAGAAATCTGGACGAGATCAACTACGCACCGCACTCACAATGCCTCTATCAGAAAACCCGCAGATTCTAGAGACGGCTGAAGGCCTCGTGGGCGCCTTGCGCGGCGCTGCTGGCGGTGCTCCACAAAGTTTTAGGCCTGGTATGTACATCTTCCCATATCCTCGCTCAACCCATCTATCCATCCATCCATCAGTCCAACTAACACCCACCCAGCCCACGCGAAAGGTCACCTCCTAACCGGCACCTTCACACCCACCCCCACCGCATCCACCCTCTCCAAAGCGCCACACTTCACCGCCCCCTCAACCCCCCTAACCATCCGCTTCTCCTCCTCCACCGGGCTCCCCACAATCCCAGACACCTCACCCACCGCCAACCCCCGCGGCATCGCCATCCGCTTCCACCTGCCCTCTACCGCCGACGGCCGGCGCCACCACACCGACATCATCGCGCACAGCACGCGCTACTTCCCGACGCGCACAGGCGCCGAGTTCCTCGAGTTCCTCCAAGCGGCCGGGGGCCCCAACGCCGCGGAGGCGGTGCCCGAGTTCCTGGGCCGCCACCCGGAGACGGTGCGGTTCCTGCAGGAGCCGAAGCCGAGCCCTGCGAGCTTTGGCACGGAGACGTATTTCGGCGTGAATGCGTTTAAGTTCTTGAGTGCGGAGGGCAGGGAGACGTATGTGCGGTACCGCGTTGTGCCTGATGCGGGGCTGCAGACGCTCGGCGCGGACGAGCTCGCGTCGAAATCGGCGAATTATCTGTTTGAGGAGCTGCCGACGCGGCTGGCTGCTGGGCCGGTTACGTTTAAGCTGCAGGCGCAGGTCGCTGAGGCGGGCGATGTGACGGATGACGCGCAGGAGATCTGGCCGGAGGAGAGGCGGGTTGTGGAGCTGGGGGAGATTAAAGTCGAGAAGACGATGAGTGATGAGGAGAGCTTGAAGAAGCAGAAGGATATTATTTTTGATCCAATTCCGCGGGTGGAGGGCGTGGATGTTAGTGCGGATCCGTTGTTGGATGTGCGGGCGAGCGTGTATTTGATTTCTGGGAGGCAGAGGAGGGCGGCTGAGGTTGCTGCTGCTTGAGAGGGAGTATGAGATGTACTGACGTGAAAATGTTGCTGGCGAGGAAGGGTTTGAATTGTGGTGGTGTGGGATAATCGTCTTGGAATGGAGACTGTCCTACCGGCTTTGGGATTCTTGGTTATGTCTCTCTCCTTCCCGTCTCGCCATCTATTGCCTAGAAATACAAAGGTTGTTCGCGGCATTGAGCAAATTTGAGAAATTTGGAGATTATTTGAAGGACATGCGGACACTGCTGAATGACCGTTTGACGCTCGTTTCTGGTTATTCGGTAGCATGGTGAACAACACGGAATCTAAATTGACCTTGCCCTCGATCACGTGGGTAGCCCCTTAAAAAGCTCACCTCTCTGAAAAATTCACATCTTTGCCTCCGTGAGTGGAGCCTGACTTGCCTCCTCAAGCAATCTCGCTTTAAGAGACATGCATACCTCCTGTGCAGAGCCGACCTCGTCGCGCCAGCATTTCTCAATCAGCTCTCCACAGGGAACGCCAGAGCGCAGAACTATCCTTGGGGAGGCACAGTGGAGCAGGAGATGTTCGCAGAGCAATGCTCTTGATTAAGGCGCCTCTGGGGGCGTCTCCCTTCTACACTCTGGGCAATATTTATCAGGTTCGTCCTCTTGAAGAACATGATCATGGGTCCTTTGATTTTCTGGGCAACTTTGTCCCCTTGCAATTGCTGCTCGACACTGGGCGATATGTTTGATGCGAGTAGGTTCACCACCTACGCTGGCATGCCAGGTAGAGCACGCAAACATGGCTCGTACGATCTGACACATCTTAGGGCAGTTGTTAGCAATGCCTTTGGGTTGGTTCGACGAATAGCATACCTCGTCCTCGCTTTTGAAACGTCTTTCGGGTATTACGATGCCCAGCTGTCGGTCCTGGAATCATTCGATAGATACCTTTACGTCGATTGGAATACGGTCTCGGCTGGTAGGTGAGAAATGTGGAGGGATGCTGGAAGAGACTACAGCGGCAAACGCGGAGTTGTCCTTGTAAGAGAGTGAAGAGCTGCGCAGAGATAGAAACACAGAATAGGGAATCGCGATAGTTGTGAGCGTGTACACTCGACGTCTGTAGTGGGGTTTGGTTTTAAGTAGAGAATTGTGTTGTCGTCTCCACATAGTACACGATTTGTTGTGAATGTCGTGCAGCTTGTCTCATTAGACGAGAGCGGGGTGCTCTGCCCTCTCCAATAACCAAGCTTGTAGTCCCCCCTTCCCATAAGCTGGCCTGTGTCTCTTTTCGATTCCTTACTCATCCTCGTTACAGTCATCAAAAGGCCAATGTTGTTCAGTCATTTCCTTCAACCTGTCATCGCCAACCACGGCAAGCCCTTCTTCCCTGATCAACCTTGCCCTCTCTTTCGCGCTTTCAAACGATTCATTTGGCGTCCATCCGTCGGACGCGATGCCAAGGACCCCGTTGATCCGTTCCATTTCAGAGTCAACCTCGCGGAGGGACTCGTCCAGTGCAGCTCTTCTTTGTGCCTCTTGCTCTGTGAGCACAATAGGACATGCTGGGATGGTACCATCTGAATTGGCAGGGGCGATCTTTGACTAATTTTGCGATACCCGGGCAATGTCCATTTGAAGGGGGTTGTTAAAGCCTTCCCAAGGACTACTAGCATCGTTGAATATTCGGCGCTTCAGGAGACCTGTTTCTTGTTCAAGGACGTGCCAATGAGGTTAATTCATTCGCTGCGTGAACCCTAGGTAAAAGAAGTGTACGTGCCGACGGCGGAACTGCTCCTGTTCTCTAGCACGTTCATCTTCATCCATCGATTCAAAATCGTCCGGGAGCTGTGGCGGGACAAACGACATGGACTCCTCATCATCATAATTTTGGAACGAGTTTGGCATACCAGCGGCGAGGAATGTTGGGAGGACCAAAGAGTGTTGCCAATCAATAAGACCGGTGATGCTAAAATCTTCAGAAACGAAGATGTTGGGCTGGAGGTCAGGATGGCGAAGAACAGGCATGCGGTCTTTGCTATTCTGTCTCAACTTTGAGGCTACTGCTAGATTTAGATAATAAAAAGACAATGTATTATTCACGCTGCCCTTCCCTTTTCCTTCCCAGCCGCCCAAAATCATCTCCAGCAAATGGATACGCATGTATTGAACCTCACAGCTGCTGCTAGTGACCATGCAATGTCAAGATTCCTCAGCACGCCCCATTACCAAGTTGAGGGTGGGCTTGCAACGCCAACGGTGGATCGGCGCTAGCAAAAGCCCTGCTTACCTGAAGGAAGGCCAGCACAGCGATCGAGGTCGCCGGCGACAGCCGTGTGCACGTCCGCTGTCTTGCGCAGCAACGGAAGACGACGACGAACCTTCCCAGCACCAGTAATTCTCCTTTGAATCATAACATTTCAATGCTATAACCCAACAACGCCTTGAAATCAACCTCTATTCCCTTTATAATGATAGATACCCTGCAGAAGCGACCGGATCCCGATAAACCCTGTGACGGCTCCTCCACCGACCGTCCAACCAGCGAGCCTACCAAATAAGAGATTTCCACGAGCATGCCCCACTTCGCCGCGCATACAGTACAAGGGAAACCCCCTCCATCGATGCAAAAAGACCAAATGCCATTGCCCGATCATAGACGAGTTAGGGCTTGCTTATTCAAGTCGTGCTGGGCCTCCTGTCATACTGTTGGGTTTGAACGTTCCAGCGCCGTTCATACCCTGGATACTGCGGGTCATCCTCCCAAGAGTAACCGCCTGCGGTTGCTGTTGTATTGTAACCACCCGTTGTTGTAGTGTAACCAGAAGCCGCCGTAGTCGTGGCAGCCGGAGCCTGTGCGGCGGATGTTCCTGCCGAAGGATAGTGGCCGATAGAGAGGCTGGTGATAATGGCAGGGCTGGCGCCTCCTTGTCTGGTCATGATACTTTCTCCCCTCATGCTCACATTATCATAGGCTGTTGCGCCGGAACCTACCCCTGAAAGGTAAACGTGGGCCTTCCTTTTGCCGGTCAGCTCAGCAGTGATATGCTCATCATCAGCAGTCGTGACATGCGTCGCAGTGTTTTCGGTAAAGTCATGGGGTGCTGACCTATAGAGACAGTCAGCTTACTATGCCAATATTGAAGAGATTTTGAGGTGTTTTATGAAGGTAAGTTTCCAGTCTACTTGATAGTAGCGGTTGAGATATTAATTCCCTGGTTCACCAATCGCCTAGCCATCAGATAGACGAAATGTTCGCAAAGAGCCTTCATCGTGTACAACGATATCCCCTTGGCGGATGTGTTGTCCTGCAACCGCTGGATTGCGACAGGTCCCCATCTTATGTTTATCCCGCCCATTTGACCCTCGTACACATTAGATACCAGGCGATTGGAGTATTGCGCGGGAACGGTGCCACCGCTACTGCTGCTGGCTTGGGTGGTCGTGTAACCACTTTGAGTTTGGGTAGTTGTGCCACCACTCTGAGCTTGCGTGTATTCAAGCCATTGCGTTGTGCCTGTTTGGCGATAGTAGTAGGTGACACCTCCACTGCTGGCATAATCGTAGCCTCCGCTTTGTACGAAGGCGTATGAGTATTGGCCAATAATCACCGTAGCCATTGTAAAATAATGCTGGAGGTTTCGCGCGCTGTGTTGCTTAGATATTAAGGTATATAAATATGAATAGTAAAGTGTATAAATGCGACGTGAAGATAGCAATGATACAAGGCGGGAGACTATTGTTTATATACTATCTGCTGCGACACATCTAGAAATGTTCCATATGTTGAGGCAAAAACATCCGAAGACCCGGAAGCACCAGGCTGAAACGTAGGATTGGTCGCATCTGTGAAGTCGGGCCGGTGTAGTTGGGGTTCAGGATGGCTTCCTGGCGGCTACTGGGTGTATTACTACTCGATGCCCAGTAAAGAGCAAGTCTAAGCGCCAGCGCAGAGGTATCAGGAGGCCACGCTTTGTTTTGTATAGTCACTCTGTATCTGAAGTCTACTCTGCGCCTAAAGCTGTATGGAGATTGGCTGTGGGTATGTTTTACTAAGCGCCGAGCTCAGCCTTGCTAAGCCTCGCTAGTGTTATTGACGTGAAATTGTTGGATGTTGATTGGCTTATATAGCCTTGATGCTAACACATTAAGCGCTTCGATAAAAGGGTCGATGCCCGGATTGCGTGCTATCCTCGTCCCCAACCTCCAAACCAACGGGAAACCTAACGTCCTGGTGTGGGGATGGCAGCGGTCGGGAGGTCCTTGGGAAGCAATGGCTCCCAGGCGCGCAGGCTTGGATTCGTTGTGAATGGATACAGCGATTGCAAATGGATCGATGGATCCGTCTAGTTTGCAATCTTTATGCCAAGGCAAGCACGGTGAACAAGTGACAGCGGCGGCTGTTAAAGTAGGAAATTGAGGAATACAGCATATTGGGGTGAGGTGTATTGTATTGAGTGTATATAGCTCCGAGAAATCGAAGAAATCTCTGTGGCGCTAGTGCCCGATTAGGAAGCTTGGCGATTGTACTCTAACAGCGGCAACCCAACACTCACCATCCACCACCCAACGCTCACCATCCGCCACCCTCCACCTACCACTCTCTACCTACTACCCTCTCCATTCACTACGCTCTCCATTAACCACGCTCTTTGTCAACCCACCGCGCTATCCACCCACCGCGCTATCCACCCACCACGCTATCCACCAACCCTTTGTCCATTCATCCCCACTTAGTTACCGCTTCCATACACGAGGGCGCCAGCAACAGACCTACCACCGCCCCTGCTGAATCACCCCATAGCGATGGCTGACTACGGATACTTTGTAAACCTTGACGACGAGACCGAGGTCGAGGACCTCGAGGAGAATGCTGAAGAGATGATACACTACTATCAGCGGCCATTCTACTATCCGATCCGTATTGGAATGGTCCTAGCTCGGAGATATCGCATAGAGCATAAACTTGGCCACGGCGGCTTCTCTACCGTCTGGATGGCCCATGATACCGTTCGAAATCAAGACGTCGCCCTTAAGGTCCCTACTCTTACTAGTAACACGGTGGACAACGAATTCGCTATCCACAACGAAATCCGCCACCGCGTCAAGGACAGCTCTAAACTTCTTCTTTCTCACGATTCCTTCTCCGTTTCCTGCTCCGACCGTCGCCACACAGTCTTGGTGTTCCCCCTGCGAGGCCCCAGTCTCAATTCCAGCTTCGCCAGCATGTCAATGGCTCGCCGAATGTCTGCGGCGAAGCAGGTGCTACAAGCTTTGAAATGCCTGCACGACGCCGACATCGTCCATCGAGGTCCGTTTCTACCGCCCGCTCGCCTAATCTTCTTTGCGCTTACATTCTATAGATCTAAACGACAAAAACATCCTGTGCGGCATCGTGCCCCTTGACGCGTATGACACTAAGACGAAATACCAGTACCTCGGCCGGCCTAAAAAGGACCTTCTAGCACCTCCGACAGGGGCTGCAGAACTCGTTAGGCCAGCAGTGTTCCCCGCCACTTTACTCAGCGGATCAGTCTATCTCGCTGATTTTGGCATAGCAATAAGGGCGGGCACTTCGGTAAACTACAAGCCACAATCACCTAGTGGCTGGTGTGCCCCAGAACGCCTTCACAACACAGACCCAAGTGCTGCCAGCGACATGTGGAGCTATATGTGTATCTTCGCAAAGCTCTATCTTGGCCATCTCCCTTGGTTTGTATGGTTAAAGTCCTTGGTCCATTACCCCAAAACTGGCACAGCTATTACCACCAACCCGGCAGTAATGGCGCTTCATGGTACGATCCGAGGACACAGCCTGAGAACACCCTTGAAGCAATGATTGCACGTTCCCGCCCTGACGTCACTTCGAACGAGGCTGCTCACGTACTGTCCTTTATGCTAGAAGGATTCCGTTATGATCCTCAAAAACGGATAACGGCTGCACAGCTTTTGTCCAATGCTTCATTTCAAGCCGTTATGGGACTTTACGGTGCCTAACGTTCTATTCTTCGGCTTTTCCGTATCTACGTTCCTCCTAAATAGCATATTCAATATCCAAGAAGACAATCTTTTATTTTTAGGAATTCGAATGTTGGACACATCCCTTCTGGTCAGTTCACGCCACCTGTCGGCAGCATGTTCAATCATCTCCTGCGCGGCTAGCGATTAGTCTAGTTATCCGCATAAGATGAGGCTTCAATGAGTCGGACGCGTGCCTGGACATACAGCAATATGCGGTGGGAGCGGTGCAGCCAACCAATCACCCGTCTGCAGGGTAGTTGACTTCTGTGTTCTTGCTGCTCTGAATGTACATACCCCCTACTATCTCTGGTGGGAATCCTGGTGAATCCATGGGCTGGCTTGAGATATGCTGGTTAGAATTGCTAGTGGTGGTTCTCTGAGTGCATTAAACGATTGCATTGCATCATGGGAGATGCGCGCGGGCGTGTCTGGTGCGGATTGCTCATCCCACCCATCGATCCGTGTCAAAACGTTCCTGCAGTCCATTCTCAGGGCCATCGCAACCCAAACGACGTCGACCGCTCAAGTCTGCGCATACGATTATGAGTTGTCGCTAGCTATAGCGGAGGGGCAGTAAGGAACAATGGCTCCTGACTAGGGAAGCTCGGCGCAGGAAAAACGACGTCGCATTGACGAGGGCTATGTAGAGATCTAGTTGCATTCACCGCAATCGCGTTCCAACATCGTCCTCGCCAACTCCTACGCCAATGCGCTCGCTTACCATCCCGCCAGCATCCTCTCCTGCCCGACATCGAAGTGCTCCTCCCTGCGGTTATGCGACATTCTCGAACCTCCTCCGCCCTTCCGCCGCTCACATGCACGTCGAAATTAGCACTAATCCCTACAGCTTCGCAAGGTAAGAGGCACAAAGACTTCTTGAATCTGCGCCCGCATTTAGTTATATTTCCGTCACATTCTAATCGCTCCTTGCCTGGCACATGTCGAAAGCAACAAGAGAACACCGAAAACCCAGTAGATCTGCATGCTAGGGTAGAAACCCCCCCTCTCCTTCTCTCGACTTAGGCCAGGTACCACCCCGCGCGTGACACACCGGCCCGCACTTCGTACAGCAACTTAGGTGTCAGGGGGCTCACGAGGCTATCTGTTCATCACATGCTACTCCAAAATGCTGCAAGGCTGAGGTTCCCCTTCGACAACCTCTCGTTCATCCGTCTGACTGGGACAGATCGAAGCGTTGACTTTTCCGTAGACCTGTATGTACCTCAAAGAATATGGCGATCACAAGTGCTGCGCTTGGAGGTGACGTGGGGGTAGCCCAAGTAGATGAATTATCCATGTAGGGTTGCGGCACAGTTTATAAATGAGGGAAGGCTGAGTGCCATTTCGGATATAGGTTGCTTGAAAGGCTCACCGCTGCCGACACCGACGCAGGTGAAGCTTCCCGGCGGCAATGGCGGGCATATGCTGGCCAATAGTAATGAGATTGTCGAACTTCTGAAGCCACCCTGGTCGTGTCACCGGCTGTACAGCAGTAGGGTGTGCAAATCCACAATGATGCCTCGAACGATACAAAGGAATTAGCTCCCACTGATGCCTACGCGCCACTGCCTCCCTCCGTAACGCTGCAGTGCAACGAAGTCGCTCTGGCAAAGCCGAACGATCCGTAGTAGCGATGCCGCAAGGATTGAGGTGCAGACGCCTTCATCTCACTGCCTCATTCATAATCCTAGCACCGCTTGGTACTGCTAATCTTTATTCCTCTGGAGGTGTATATATAGTAGAGGACTCGAAGCCCTGTTTGAATGAGACATCTCACAATTCATCTCCAACAACGACCATCACAATCATCAATTCCCCGGTCACAACAGAGAAGCAGCGTGAAGCTTCAAATAACAGGTACGACGTTTACACTTATTCGTGGTCTGCCCAGTCGTGTCATCTGGACCGTCCATCCAGGCGACGCTCATCCTGGGCGTTGCAAAGCACTTCTATTTCTATTTTAGTACGTCTCTAACAAGTTTTTGTAGGATATCATCATGGCTCATCAGACTGAAGTCTTGGTCAACAGCGTAGCCTGTGACACCTGCAGTATGCACTTTGGAAATAGGTTGAGCCTTTGCAGAGATGCAGAGTGGCTAAGATTTCATACAGACTGCGCCGCCGACGTCCCAGCAGGGCAATACGGTGCTCAGTGCGCACATAATCATTGATCTGCATCAGTGTGATATGGGAAGGAAGCTATCACGGACCAGTCATTATTTGAACAGTTGAATCAGTCGCTGACCACTGTGATCAAATCAATGGAAATGGGAAGGGACTAGCACGGCTATACGAGGACACAGTCACTACCATCATCACGCATCTTTTTCCTTTCTGATGAGGACACAGTCTCTACCATCATCATGTATCTGTTTCCTTACGATTACGACGGTACCCAATGGTCTATCATCATCCATCTGATACAACGAACTCTGCGACCCGGTGATCGATTACATCATGCGCTCGTCTTTCCTGTTGGCTGCAATAGCTTGAGACATGACTCTGGCGAAGCGGCCTGGCACATCCTGATCCTCCTTGGCCGTCCGAATAGCTGTCAAGATCTTCTTGATGCCAACCCCTACCTCTGCGCTGCCTGTAGCTTCTTGAATCTTCCTAATAGCACGCTGCTGATCGCTATCTGACATTCCTGAGCACTGTAAGATATGCGCGAGCTCGGCTTGCGTGTTAACGTTTGGCACTGCAATGTCTGTGTCGAAGCGGTGGAACAGATCTAACTGATCGAGCAATAGCCGTTCGGTCGTAGTCACGAAAATCAGCAGACGGCGATCCTGTGCTTGTTAGTCCGACCGCCTTCAGGCCAGCCTCTGAGGTAGGTGCCAGTTTTCGGCTTACCTTGGGTGGTTGCTTCGCAAGCAGAACTTTAAGTGCGACCAGTACGCTATTGCTGAAGAGTGCTCTAACAGGCGCCTAGTTGATGAGTAGTTCAACGTTGTCAATAACAACGATGCTGAGAGAGCTCTTGTATGCGTCCAGGAAAGCCTTGTTAAGCTGCTGAATCTTCTGCATCTCGCTAAAGCCAACCATGTCCTCAGGCGATATAAGTTTAATAAACGGAAACCCCGAGTCAATGGCCAGTTTTGCCGCTAGTGCAGTCTTCCCGCTACCTCGTGGCCCGTGCAGGGCAACAGAGAGAACTGGTGTTGAGCCCTTACGGACCTGGTTGATATAGAGCCTTCCTTCTCCAAGTATATCGTTAATAAATGGGGAGAAATGCACAATACCGTCGAGCAGACGTTTCCCGAGTTCCTCTTCTGCTGCCCCAAACAACGGCTTTACCTCTTCGAGCGCACTCAAGAAGTCAAGACGATTAACCTGTTAGACCATTAGGTTAGCTAAGCTCATCCAGAAGGGTATCAACAAGTCAACTTAGCTGAAGAGTCACTTACCTTCATGTTCTCTACGTCGGGCTTGATGGAAGCCATGGTGCCAACTTGTATATGGCGGTTGAAAGCAAAGGACGAGGCTGCTTTAACGAGACCACAGATTTCGGCACCTGAAAAATTCTTCGTGACTTTAGCCAACTCTTCAAGGTTAACATCGCCATCAATAATATTGTTAGCACGCATTTTAGTTGTATGTATCTTTAGGATCTAAGCACGGCCCGCCTCGTCTGGAAGGGAGATTTCCATGTGAACTTTAAGGCGGCTAGGACGCAGCAGCGCTTCGTTAATTATGTCCATTCTATTAGTTATACTGATAAGAAGAATGTTGTTCAGCTGCTCCACGCCATCAAGTTTCGAGAGGAGTTGATTGACGACGCTGTCACTAACGCTAGTGCTGCTGCCTCCGCTAGATCCTCTCTGCTTGCAGACGGCGTCTAGTTTATCAAAGATAATAACATGTAAGCCGCTCTCGTCACCCTTCTCTTTGTATTCCTTCTCTGCATCGGCAAAGAGTTTCCAGATATTCTCTTCAGACTGACCAACATACTTGTTAAGCACCTTAGGCCCGTTAATAACTTTAGGCTCTCTAGCATTTAACATCTTGCCAATCTAGCGTGCAATTAAGGTCTTGCTAGTTCCTAGTAGGCCAAAAAGGAGGATACCGCGCACGTGTTGAATACCCAGCTTTTCTACAAGGCCGGGTGGGAAGATGCGAGAAGCGAATGCCCTCCGGAAAATCGAGCTGAATTCCGTATCTAGGCCACCGATACCCAAGTCCTCGAATTTAAACCTAGGTTGAACGATAGAGTTAACCGGACGCCTACTAGAAGCCTTCAGCTTGATGTCGGATCGCGCATTCTTGAAGAAGTCGGCTTGGGTGTGTCGGGTGAGGATACCACGGGCATTGGGGTCCCTGAGCGAATCAGAAGCGGATTCCGCTTTCTCCATGGATAGATCAACGAGTTGGACAGTCCGTATCGACAATCTGAGAACAATGTTCTTAACATCCATAAGCAGCTGTTGTCCTGGCGCAAGGAGCTGGTTCTCGAAATTCTGCAAGTTGTCTGGTTAGTACCGCTCTATCCCGGATAATTGCTTACTAACGTACCTTCTTAAAAAGCGTTGCAAGCTCGTCTTGATCATACAGCACTTCAGTTGTCCTCTTTGTGGCAAAGCCAACCTCAACTTCCAGGTTTCCCAGATATGACTGGCCACTCCCCTGAGCGAACGCATCGTAAGGTTCGGCGGTGACAATGTCTTGGGGACCGAGCGAGATGCCCGCCCATGTTCTCTGCGCATCCGTTAAGCCAATCTCGCCAGGACGGCAGCCCTCGGTAGGCCGCGCGGAGAGGACGAAGTTGCGGTTAACGCGTATATAGATATCGGAGCCATCCCGCGAGGGCGGAAAATCTTGTGGAGACACGGCAGCTCTGTGCGAAGATTAGTAAGAGCTTATCCGTATATTGTGCTAAGGAGGCGTACAAGTTGCTGAATACATAGGCGTTGCCTCCGGGGCTTTTGATGGGCCGGAGCTGAACACATCTTCCGTGGCCCACGCTTGGTGGAGGCGGCTGGCCAAAGCCCCGAGGAGGCTGGTCTCTGTATCCGCTCATCCTAGCATCATGCTCGGGCGCTCTTTGAGGTGGTGGTTGCTGCAGCTGCTGTGGTCGACCGTATCTATCGTCGGCGCGCGGGACGCGGCGAAGGCCACGTATAGGAACAAGGCAGCAGTGACAACGGCCCTAGTATCGAATCGAACCAGATTGTGGCGGCGAGGCAGGATTGCGTAGATTAGGTCTTCGAAATTCGCTCTCCAGGATATGTAGAAGAGCAACGTCAAAGACGGGAGTCTTATCCGCTGCATGCTCGTTGTATCTTCGTGGTGGTTTCACCACGTTTCGTGAGGCCGAAGCTTGGACCAAGCTACTTGCGAGATTCTCGCTTACAAAAAATGGCGGAGTAGTTATTATTTAAACTTATTTTATTACCTAGATATGACGACGCGAGCCAGAGTTACGTAAGCCGACCGGAGAAACACCTACCCCGACCGCCGGGATCACACACTCCACGCCCACCCGGGAGGGCTTTGCAACACCAGGCTCCAAGTCACCCGTACCTCACCAAAAGGCGGCCAGCGACGCGCCGTGCCCGCGCAGGCATGGCGAGCGTCCCCAGAGGTTGCCGCCTTCGCCCACGACGAGCGCGATACGCCCATCGGCGCAGCTCGCGATCCCTCGACCACAATGGCGAACCGACCGTCCCCCAACGCCCGCCACCGCATGCGCCAAAGGCACTCAACATTCACCAGCGCCGGATGAACCGCTTCCCGCGACGGACGTAGATTGAGCCTCGAGCCATCGACGGACAGCCCTCAACCAGCCACCCTCCAAGCGGCACGCACATCCGCCATCGCCCACTGTCGCATGCGAACGGCACCGACGCCGTACGAATACCCGCCCGAAACGGCCACGACTCAAGCTTCGAGCCCTCCCGTCGACGTACGCCAACTGGGTGCCCTCCGAACACACACAAGCGGTGTGGAATAGGATTGAGGAAGGTCATGGATTGCATTCGTCGCCGACCCGCTCGCACGACATTCGGGTCACGTATACGCTCGTTCATCGATATCGCGCCGGCCCGAACGCCCCGAATGCCCGGTATCACACCTCGACTCCACGGCCTTGACCACGGCGACCGACCGCCCATACCCAAGATCCCGTCGCGCATCGAGCTCGCCGTCGATTCCGAACGCGGTGCCGTGGGTGCGCGAACAGGAAAGGAACCAGAGTTCCACACGTCCGGCCCCAACACCGCCGGCCGAACCCGTGCTCTAGATCCGATCACATACACGGCGGCCAGGTGTGTGGCTTCGCCGAATCAGCACGAGATGGGACAACAGCCCAGGGCCGTCAACTCAGCCGTGAGGCCGAGCCAGGTGCCTTCGAGTGGCCTCTGGGGACGGAGGGGGACCGTCAGCGGCCTAGGCGAGAGCAAACTAGCAGCAGGAGCAAGTGGTCGGGAGGCAGGACCAGCGATGGATGGAGAGCTCGCGCGAGCCGCACATCCTCTACTGGGAGGAGCAGTCATCATCGACGTTCATGTGTAGTTATATCGAGCTTGAATAGTAATCAACTGCAGCCTTCGTGGCTGCGAGAAGCCATGCTCCATGACCTACGCCCCATGCCCATGCCCTGCATCGACACGATTTACGATCTCCATGTCAAGCTTCCTCGGACAGTGATAAGAAACTTCAGCCTCATAGGTGGGCAGCAGCAATTGGGGTGACAATGGTGGCGCCGTAGCCATGATGTTCTTTTTTTGCAGGGAAACAACATATTCGTACGTGAAGAGAGACTGTAGATTAGCTAATCTAGTAGTGTCCTATCGGACATGAGTTATTGCACCCTGGTGACGCTGCCTTCCACCACCGCTCATAAACCTACTGTCCCATTTCTGCCTCGAGGGCTGCAACGACCTCCTTTGCAGTCTCGAATCGCCGCGCGCAGCAGCATCCTGCGATGATGCCTCCAAACGGCACATCAGACAGATTCGGAAAATGCCCTTGTTCAAACAGCATGCGCACACGTTCGCCATATACAAATCTCTCTGCATTCTGCGGTGCTGGGCCGTTGTAGAAAGGGTAATGACCGGTCATAATAACGTAGATGACGACTCCCAGACTGAAAACGTCGACTTTCGGCGATTCGTAATCTGTTAAGCACGGATCGCTAAAGGGATTATCAGGGAGCAGGCCGCCATCTAGATTCAGCTCGACGCATCTAGAGCCGCCAAAATTAGCAAGAAGGAGGTCTAGATTCTGGCCGGTCTGATGGACAAGCACATTCGTTGTGCCCAGATTCGAGTGGATGACGCCTGTCTCGTGGGTGTATGCGACGGCTTGAGCGACCTGCAAACTCCACTTCTTACGCAAAGCGTCGTCGATTTTGGCATTATGTTTGTCGATGTACGACTGAAGATCCCCGCAGTTCGCTTCGCCAAGCAGCAAGCCGTCCTTTATGCCCTCGAGCGTACAGGGCCCATAGTATCTGGTAGCCATATTAGAATTAGGACGTGATATGGAGGTGGATACAAACGGAACAATCCTGGGATGAATTCCCAGTCTGCTTAAGAGCTTCCTCTCCACGACGAATGCATTATCGATCTCAGCGCCGAACTCTTCGCGACCTGGCAATCCTTCTTGCATATCCCGCGGCATTTTGCCAACCAAGCCGTGCCCTACGCGAAAGACAATGGCTGTACGCCCATTCTTGCTTATCGTCTCCATATCGAGGAAAAGAGGCCAAGACTTTGAAGGTGTTGGGGTTAGAAGGCCTGGTGCCCTGCCTTCTGTTAGGGACGCGGGGTGGCGATTCTAGACTAGCGGTGAAGCCGTTGAGTCGGCTTGGCATTGAGTACGGCCGAGGCACATGGCACGTTTGATGTCACCAGAAGATATTAGGAGCGAGATGTCCTGAGCTGGTTCGCGGAGCTTACAAGCCAGTGCTGATTGGCCGTTCTACTACTGGAGGTGCTGCGCTGTACGGTGGAATTTGGGACGCGGTGGCGAGCCGTTGGAGCTGATCAGTCATCGGGAGGAACCATGTCTAACACACTTCAGATCTCAATAAGGGGTCGATGGAAGGGTATATTACTGGCAAGGTGCGAAGCGAGCAAAAGCTATGGCCCACCATTTCGGTTCAGATTCATTGATAGTTAATGGAATAAGGTAGGACTGTGGCCATATCACGGTGTGGTGCCTTGTACACTGTAATGAATGTGGCAGTGTGATTCAATCTGCTCAGGATGGTGAGAAGGATCCAGCTGTGAGTGTTGATTTCTACAACCCTAAACGACTAATCCAAAAGCGGTTCCGACGAATATGAATAAAGGAACGCCAACAACACGATTATTTCAATTCTGTTCTCCTCTGGATGCTGCTGCTGGCATCGCAGCAGGCGCCAACTCTGCTATGAGCGGGTCGAACGGCTGCATGGCCCGCTCACAGACGTCACCGAATACATTCGACATGGTTTCGGAGGCCGTTCGCCGGTCAATGAAATAGTAGCTGGGTCATAGGGTCAAGGAATGTAGTTAGTGTCGTTCATTCTAGCGACCTAGGCTGGGTACCTTAGTGTGGAGATTGGCCGCAATTCGGACATTCCGTTTGGGTGCTTGAGACATCCGCTCCGCAGCTCTTGCATTTAACAATTTCGGATGGCATTACGGGAAGGTAGGTAGCCAAATCGCAGTTATAAGGCGTAAAGAGGGGTGAAAACTGCCCAGGTGGCATTCATCAGAAGTTATCTGGCGTGGTTGTTGTTGCCTAGCCCCGCCTACCGCATATGGTCAAGCGTTTCGGCTCTTACCTCATCGCTGCAACGCGGCCTGTTCACCTCATCAGCCATCACCATGGTCGTCACAAACGACATGCTCAAGAGAGAGGAGAACTGCATAGGTATTACTGCGGAGAGGAAATACTACCATGTGGATAACGCATTTATCAAGCGGTCGCTACGTCCTCACGAATGGCAGCTGAGCAAATTCAAAGGCACCATCCATGTCCCAAGGCAAAGCAAAGAACGACTCCTCAACGAAGCCGCATGTCTAAGATTTATTCGAGACAATTCGGATATTCCGGTTCCAACCCTTCACTGCACCTTCGAAGATGACGGCGCGGTATATCTCGTAATGGAATATGTTCGCGGCGTTGGAATGGACGCCCTCGACGAAAGTCAGAGGGCCACCGTGGTGCAAGAGCTGGAAGGCCATCTTCAAACCTTGCGCGGACTACAATCTTCGAGGATAGGCGGACCGTCTGGCCATGTTGTTCTCCCTTATCGAGCATCTCGAATAACATTTCGAGATGATTGGAATCTCCAAAGCTCTGAGACGGACGAATTTGTCTTTTGCCACAACGACCTCTCCCAGAAGAACGTCATTGTCGACCCAGATTCACTCAAGATCGCGGCCATCATTGACTGGGAGTATGCCGGATTTTACCCAGAGTTTTTCGAGCGCCGTTTCTTCGAACGGCACGGCCCTTCCTCTGTAATTGATGGCGAAGAGGATGATTCACAAAAACTGGTTGATTTCGTGCAGTCCAAGCAGTACGTCATTGATTTCTTTAGTAATGGCTATTGTTCTAAGCACATCTTGGGGGCTGGGTGACACGTCAGGCCGGTCCACTTCTAGGGCTAACATGACCTCTAGGTTGCCAACATAGCGGAGTCCGACAACATTCCATCCATTAGATGGCGCTCCATATTCCCGTCCAGCAAATCGTATGTCTCAGGTGTTAGGTTTATCGACAGTCGGCTAGCCCCCGTTTTACTATGATGACGGTCATAGCTGGCTTGGATCTGCGCATAGAAAAGTTTCAAATTCGAGTGGAGCGCCTTCCGTGGCCACACGAGAAAGGGGAGTTGGAAATACGGACTAGGATAGTATTTGCATAAGTTTATCAGCTAGCTACTAAGTATCCCCTATGAGTTAATTGTGTTACCTGCATCTTTAAGTATATCGACATCGCTGCGCGCTGGAGAGCTCCGTCGAGCCCCCAGGCGTATCAATATTGCTGTGTGGGGTGGAGGGTAGCTAGGAGAAGGACATGTCGGATTTCGCGACGTTGAACCTCAGGAGTTGTCTGATGAGCGTAAGTGAAGTTCTAGAGGTGATATAGGTAACAAATGATGCGGAAATCGATGGTGTTGTCGTCGGACCCGGCCATATGTATGAGCTTCTGCCGCATCATTTTGGGGTTGTTGCTAGCGAGCGGGAGGGTGGTGATGGGTTGTGGGTGCGGCTGAGTTGCATTCCAACCTGTACTCCAGATCGGCTCGATGATACAGCTGAGAAAGAAGATGGTGTGGTCGACGTGTCTTCCGCCGTGGATCTCTCTACTTTCTCAAATGAATGTTTGTGTTTAGCCTGGACGTTAAGTCGCCGTGTAATTGCACTGCACAACAGATCTGCATGGACTTGGAAGTAGCTCTCCGGCTGTGGTCTAGATGGTAGTCCTCGAGATGCAGGTGATAGCGTGCCTATCTAAAGGCGTCAGATAAGCGATACTATTGCAAGATAAGAGACAACGCATCGGCGATAGAAGCGCGGTACCCGGGTCCTCCCTTGCCCCCCGTGTTTTTGCCCTTTCCCCATCTCACTTCCACAGTTCTGGCTGCACACATGAGGGATGGGTCTTGCGCCAGGTAAGTCCTGCTTCTTTCTTGTCCCATGTTTCCGCTTCTGTTCTATATCATGACGGGTGAAGCCCAGCCTTGCACGACTCAGCCTTCTCTCTCCTCACGACGAGCGGAGACATCGAGGCTCTCCTGGGAGAAGTCGTCAGCACACCGGCTGCCATGATTGCGCAGTGTGGTCCGCATACACGCCAAGCAGCTCTGGTGAACCTGCAACAGTCGTTCCTCCTATCGAGACATTTGACTCCTCCAAACTCAGGGGCAAACCACCCTCCGCTCCCATGCACTTGGGAGGAGGAACACTCGTTGCAAGAAGTCGGATTTCCAACCACCAGACCGTTTCAAACCGGTTATCCGTGGTCACTCTCGCCTAGTGCTCTGGGCGTAGATGCCGAGGGTAGTACCCCCTCTCGGTCCCCTGAGCATTACCGCCGCTTAGCCATTGCGTTCTTGCGAAAACTGCAGGCGAAATCATCGAGGGCGTGCTCCGAGGAATGCCAGCGTTCCAGTCTCTAAAAGTTGCAAAAAGCCCGACACGTGTCTGAAGGCGTTTTGGACGAGAACTCCACTAGACGCGATTGCTGGGGGCTTTCAAGGCGTTAGAGAGGGCCCGCGCGTGTTCGACCTCGCCATCGAGAGAAAAGCCGGGATGCCCTCTGCCCGGCTCCGTATGCTTCTTTCCACCATCCCCTTGACCGAGGAGCTCCACTCGTGGGTGGCCATCGCGCACCCTGAGGGCTAACCATGGGTGGAGAACAACAAGAGAGCTGGCCGGCGTGGACGAGGAGAGAAGTTTGCGAGGCGGTTTAAGAACCCCGATCTGGTGCGGCAATGCCTCAAGCGCGAGAACCGGCATCGAATCGTGAAACGGCACACGGGGCTCGACGCCATATCCGTCTTGATGGCTCTGGCCGCGGCGGAGTTCGACAAGCTATCCGAGCCTGTTCTGATCTCCGTGTGCGTGGCCCTGAGAGAGGACTTTAGCGCGCTACGAGCCTCCTTGGACGAGAGGTTAGCCTAGTATGCAGATTGCAGAGGGGATATGAGGGTGAATCTTTCCGTCCCTCGTGCGTGCGTCCTGGGGTCTTTGGCTGAGTACATTGTAGCGGAAGTTAACCACACACGAATGCTTGCGCAACAGCAGTCCAATGGTCCTCCACGGGGAATGAACGGCATGGCAGACTGGCTTTGTGTTCTCGCAGCTCAGAGCAATTCTGCCTCGAGCATAGCCCAGGCCGGTGAAATTCGGAAATGCATACTTCGTGGGGAGAGCACCGAGAGCCTGCTTATCGTATCGGGGGAAGCTGGTACAGCAGGCGCTGGGTACGCAGAAGCAAGGCCACTGGCAAAGGCTATGGAGATGCATGTGGCACCTAAAGAGCAGGCTGCCTCAGCACCTGTGCCGGGGGAGGCAATGGGCCCCGAGGTGGTGGTTAGATTTACTCGTTTAGCCCAGCGCTGGCAGCTTGGCTTTTCATATGACTGAGTGCTCCAGCATGGATATAAATACCTAGCCACATCTCCCACACGTAGCAGCCCATCTAGCAAAGTCCCTCTGCCGTTCGACAAACTACTCAACTTCCACTTACTACTTTTCTCCTGCCACAATATGGCCGACGTCGAGACCAACGCCTTTCCCAATCACGGCGACTTGGCCCAGACGGATCGGCCCTAGGCCTCGCTAACAAACCTAAAAAATCAACCTTACTAAGCCTCGAAACGCAGATTCTCACCAGGCGCATCGTCATACTAGACGTGCTATCAAGCCTGGACAACGCTCAGGAACTGGTCAACGCCGCCGCAAAGATCAACACGGTGATTCGCTGGTACCCCCCAGGAAGCGCAAGAGCTGCGAAACTTCGTGCACCATCGCAAGCAAGCAACCCCCTCCCCCCACCCCCGGGCGGCGGCCACCATCGAGGACGAACAGTTGCACTGGCAACCGAAGAACGAGTGGTAGGAAGCTGCGGAGAATGGGTCGCTCGACTGCTTCAAGCAGCTGGCGGTGAGCATCGGGGTGGAGCTTGACGAGCTCAAACGCAATGAGGACTTTGGGGAGTTCCAGGGGAGTTCCAAGAGGCAATGGCAAAGGTCATTGTGCAGGAATGATCGATGGTGATAGGGATGAAGGCATACGCGCGTGATGAGAAATTGGGCCTGGGAAGGAGGGCAAAGGGCTTAGGATGGCCCTGGAAGCGGCTGGAGGAGCAGCCGCCCATCGTTAAGACTGAGGGACCGTCTTAGTGTCGTATATTCGAACTAGACCAGTCGTTGGCTCTTGGCTGACCTGCCGCTCTCACTCCCGAACGAGTCCACTGCGTCTACCACAGCGCTAGCAGATCGAGCTTTTTTCCACAGCTTTGTAATCGGATGCAACGCTTTCAATGCGTTCTAACGATCGGCTGTTGGGTCTCCAGCAACCAATCAACGACGTTCTGGGCATAGTCATGGCAGCCCTGGACGTCCTTTGCGAAGTAGAAGCTGTCGATGTAGGACATGTGGAAGGTCTGGTCCTTCGGGTTGTAGTAGTGCACGTGCGCGACGGCTTCTCTCTGACAAATGGCAATCGAGAAGACGATGGCGTCGCAACTCGATTGAGTTCTATTCGGATCGATTTGTTCGAGTATCCACATCAACGAGCTGACGCGGTGGAAGCCGGCAGTGGCCAACTGGCCTTTAGCTCCGTATAGTGTGCCGCCGGTAGCTTCTGACTTGAGCTCAAAAAGGAAAGACGGGAACAGGTTTTCCCGTGTCGGTTGCGAGTACGGTCGAACCTTGGGATGATCTGCCACAGCGAGCTCGGCCCGAGTCCACTCAGACCTGAGGGTGGGCTGGAATCCCAAGTGGCGGTCAGTTTTGGGTGTAACGAGCGGGTAGTCGGTACTTCGAGGCAGTGGCTTGGAGGACCAGAGAATATCACGTCCAGGCGCAAGGGCAGGGTGGGCGAGGTTAAAGAGGGGAGCTGTGATGATATCCGACACCGTAGGTTCAGGGCTGTCCCAAACCTCCTCGATCTTCCGCCTAATGCTGGCCTTCTTGTCCTCTCCCAACGGTGGCGATGTACGCGCTTTTCGTACGTGCTTGGTGACCAGTTCCTCAACGTCCCGCGGTATCTCGGTCCCAAATTTGTCTATGACAATGCCGTTCATCTTCAGTGATCCACGGTACATAGGGCTCGATGTCTTGAGTCTCTCGGAAACCGCCGAGCCCGGCGCCTGGGTGCTCTCTGCATCCTGCTGCGACATTTGATCGCGACCAGCTTCCAATTCGGGAAGTTCCGCAATGGTTGGAATGACGCCACTGCCTTCGACCTTCTCTTGGACGACTCTCGATTGAGGAGTGATTTCCAGCCAGTGGTTGAGGAACCAGGTCCCCTGAGGCTCTGCTGCTCGAGGCTCCGCTACCCGAGGCTCCGACGCTGGTGGGGACCGCCGACGACGCTTGGTTGCGGACTGATCGCAATCGGGGTCGTCAAGCGCACGCTTGGAACGCTTCGGTTCTGACTGCGCCTTGCTGGGCTGCTTGCGTGCGTTGGGTTCCGCCTCGAATGGTGTCTGCGGTCGTTGCGAAGAGGAGGGATTGACGTGTTTGGACGACGCAGTGGTGGGTGCTAGTGTTGGCGGCGACGGTGCTTCTGGCTGGGCAGGTGGAGGAGCGGGCGGCGCTGCTCCGAAACGTGGACGACGGTGTCGTCTGGGGGACTCGGAGTCGTGTTCGCGCGCGCGCTTCCGAGAGTGCTTCATCGGGTTTGGCGGTTCGGCATCACGGCGCATGATGAAGGCGAAAGTTGTGGGGTGCAGGCGGGAGGGGAGGCTCGCGAAAGCTTTGGCCACAGGAGCCCCCACACGAGCCCCCACAGTTTCAGGGCCAATGGCGGCTGCGGAATGATTGGCTAAGCGCCGTTCAGCCGCGAGCGGAGGACTGGACCACGAAGTGGATATCAACGAAGACGACAGCTAAGTGAGGTGATGGTACGCGGAATTAATAATTGCAGGCCTCGGAATCTCTCCAAACAGCAGCTTGACCCTCCATTTCTGTTATATATCTCGGTCCCCTCTGTGCCTGCGAGGCCCTAGTGCGCTCATGGTCTGCGGCCGGACAGAGCCCCTTTGTTGCTCCTCCTATGTCCTGATCTTCGGAGGTATTCAGTTGCGCAACCTTGTGTCCCCAGTGGCCCCTCTGAGGTACTCGATCGCGTCCTCTACTTTGCCAGAGGCAGGGAACTGCTCTCGTTGTCGATGAGTCACATGGCCCTTCGAAATCCTTACATGTTTGCGAGTCGCAGCTGATATTCTACGGCGTCAACTGCTGCCTCTCGGGTCGGGAGCATGTGTGCTCTGGCCTGTATTTGAGTGCTCCTCGCCGACACGAACCGAGACGTACGCGGTTCTCTTGGCACATTTTAACGTCACGCACCGTCGTGTTGGGACTGAGGTCCTCGGATATGTCCAAATAGCAGCCATTGAGGATATTGGTGAAGACTGGAAATTGGTAGGTGTGGTCTGATGAAAAAAGGTTGTAACTTGACGGTCGAGACGCCCACCGGAGGCTACATGGGCCTGTAAAAGAGGGGATGATGTGGGCGTCTCTAGGAACTGCCATTTCAGTTGCCGACATTGGGAGCATTGGCCTCCCCATATGAGATGACGAAGAATAGCGAAACCAACTGGGGGCCGGCACTTCGCATAGGGTATCCGAGAATAGGAATGAGGTTCACTAGGCGGGCACAATAGCCTGTCCTGCGCTATACACCCACTCAGAGTCGCGCCTCATGCAAGTGACGGTTTGCAAGGGGGATAACGCAAACTATCCGTCAGCCACCCGCGCTATCGATATCTCCCCGCTCTTTGAAATGCTCAGACGTTATGCGAGGCCAGCGATGGACAGTTTTCAGGAGGGTCATGATGAGGAAGCGGAACGCTGCAAGAAAGGCTTGTCAGATAGTGTAGATAGCATGAAACATGGCTTTGGAGGCTGGAGGCTTTAATTATGACGGAAAAGTCGGGCTAGTTGAGTAGTACCCTGCGTCGGCGTTGCTACTGTATGCGGGGTGGTTCCGTGACAGGTTTGCCATCTTGTCTCTACACGACGTGCTCTGGATTCGCGAGATTCTGGAGATTCAGTGGGGCGTCCTACGCAGGGTCTGGACGGATGATCGAGGTGGTTCGGCGTGGAGAGTGAGAAGTTGGAGGCGAGCTGCAAGCCCCAGTGAAGATGAAACGCTCTGGTCCCTTGTTGGCCTGGGCTGCAGACCGCGACTCGCAGTTCATTGGCCGAGGTACCTCGGTTACGCATCAAAAGGCACATCCACCAGCACAACCTTCTCTCTCCGCGCTCTTTTCGTTCTCGGAGGCTTGAACAGGTTTACTCGAATGCCTCTCCGCGGCTGTCATCTTGACCCTGCAGGACCCTGCAGGATCTCATGCAATCCGTACCCGGAACTCAGCTGTCTTCCTCAATCCTGCCACGCAAGGCAAAACTTAAATCCCCTCTCATCTTATCCGACGATATGAGTCCGGTAGCTGGGCAGTGTCTTGGTGTTGTCGGATTGGGGGTGGATTGGACGCCCATTCCCGTATCTTGTCGGCTACTGAGTAGGGCACTGCTCTCCTCTGGTATAGAACACCGTTGAGGCCTATCGACATGCGCCACTCGGCTTGCGAGTCAGACAGCGTTCCCGTCTCTCCACCACGTGCGTGGGCTCAAAATACGTCAGCGACGGGAAATATCGAGTCAGGGAAGAAGTCGCGTCGTTCGCCCCCCAACGTAGTATAACACGCCGGGCCGTTGATAGGCCAGTAGGCTGAATGATGCAGTCTGAGGGGCAGAATGTCCCTGGCTGGCGGATTCTGATGGTTAGGTTCTGTGACGACAGTTGCATGAATGCGACATGCAGTTCAGTTGACCGCTTCTTATAGATTGAGCCATTGACGTCCTTCTGCTAGCACGGAGCGAGAAGTACAGGTGGACTTCCGGGCTATTCGAGGATGGTCACACTGCTCGTGCTTCAAGGTCAAGCTCTAGATACCCCTTGGTATCGATGGTGTTCAGGTACCCGAGCCAGCGGAAGAGCGCCGTCTCCAGGCCCAGACAACGCGACAGCTCGTCTGACAAGGGAGCCACGAGACTCCAACATTGGCATCTTCTGATTTCGTCCAATGGTGGGCTGCGCTGGCAGCCTGCCTACGCAACTTTTAACCGGAAGCCCGATACTGGGTAAAAGTAGTCGCCGAAAATGAGCGAGTGGCAGTCAGTAGAACCGAAGGTGCAGGTGCATTTCCTCGATACTCTCTGAAGGACTCTTACCCAAATCTCGCACTTGAAGTCAGTGGGCGTCATTGGCCGTCGTGAAGCCGCAGAGGTATGTCAGCTTATGGTAAGGCTCCAGACGGCCCGTGGTGGTGTAAGGATGTTCGATATGATAAGATCGACGCTGCTGATTCTGGGGAGGACTTCGCAGCCATGCATGCCACGCGAACCATGTCCAGGATTCGCGAAGGGGCGCCTTCTGGGCATGCAGGAGAGTTTTTGTGCTACGAACCCGGATAGCGGTCGGCTTTGCTGCTCGCTGGAAAAGGAGATTGACAGACGGGCCGATGGTTTTCCGATTCTCGCGGATCGTGCGGGGCAGGCAGCGTGGAGTCCATCAGCGCATGATGGATGTTACCTGGAGAGAAAATTTGCCTGGGCTATGAGATTATTTTTGCGGGAACAAGATGATGAGCCGGGGGGAGGACGCGCCCCGTATGCCTCCTCTCGCGGTTAAGTATAGGGCATAAGAACGCCTCCGGCGAGCGTGCCCCAATCACGGTCGCGATGGTGCGCCATAAGCCGGGAATCCGCCAGGAATCCTCTGGCGACGCCACGGGAGGGTTCGTTCTGCTCTTTCGACGGCATGGACACTGCCGAGACGCGACGCGATGGTCCGTCGATGGATGACTGATCGCCCTGTCCGTGCCGTGCCCGAGGTGGCTGCAGCGTTCGCCTACCCGCAGCTAAAGACGACGACAAACATCCTCCACAGTGAGCCATTGGCAGCGCCCGAGTGCATGCTGCCCCCAAGCCCGCGTGTAGCTCGCCTGCACGCCATCAGCATGGATTCTGAGATTGCAGACGCCTCTCGCAATGACAGGGCAGCGTACCCAGGCCGCCCTAGCACTTGTACGTGTGCTAGAAAATGGCAAGCTTCCTGTGCTGCCGCAGTGGCGCACGCTGTGCTATATGTATCTCGCGTCGTCGTGGGACTGTGAAGGTCTGTGATACTTTCGTGCTGTCCCCCGTACAGGTGAATAACGCGACAGCTTGCGTCCGCCCCGACCCGCTTCACACCCGTTCACAGCGAGCCAGCACGAGGAACCTGGAAATCGCCTGTCCCGAGTCTCTCAGCGCACCGCGCCCTCGTCACCGGCCAGGTACCAACAACGACCAGGTGGCACAACCCGCCGGCAGCTCGTCTACGTCGTCGTCCGGTGCTGTACAACGTTGCCCGGCAGGCCACTGTGATTTCCTTCTCCCTTTCAGTCCACTGTACTCGAATGCCAGGAGGTACATCTCACCTAGGCCCCAGCTGGCGTAGTCTGGCGTAGTTTGGCGTATCCCCTCGGGGCGGCTTAAGTTCACCCACATCCCGGAGTCGCTTTGTTGAAGAGAGTCACGCCATAGCAGAATTCACTGCGCGGTCTCGGCGTCCCTTTCACACACACTCCTCCGCCCATTGCCAAGAACCCTGGTGAGCGCTTGTGGCTTCCTACTTCGGCAGACCTGCGACTTCCCTTTGTGTCCTGCAGCCTTTCATCGACGCGCCCCACCAACAACACCACGTCGCCCCTCCCCGACTCCTCACACGAAGAGCATTGCCGTGTCAATAACCTCCTGCGTCGGCCGTCTTCAGCATCCCGGCGACTGCGCACGAGCTCGCCCGCCTGCGCGACCGGCAACAGCACCTCGCTGTCCGCGCCGTCCATAACTTCGACTTGCGGCCTTGTCTAGACCCCATCTGTCACCGTACACGGCCACAGCAACCCTCACCTCTACGACACCCAGAGGCTACTTCCGCCGTGTCGCAATGGGAGCCCTAACCGCTCGCCAGCTGGCGGCCATCCAGGCCTCCGAGCGGACAATGTCGATCCTCTCCATTGTCGGCTCTCTCTTCATTATCACCACATTTTCTCGATGGCACTACTTTCGAAAGCCTATCAATCGACTGGTCTTCTACGCGTCATTCGGGAACCTCATGTGCAACGTTGCGACTCTGATTTCGCTGTCCGCCTTGCCCAGGCCCCCAAATCACTTCTCCAGTCTATGTGAATTCCAAGGAATTCTGATCCAATGGTGAGTCGTTTCGCCATTCCAGGCTCCGCGGGCTGACTCGTGTAGGTTCATGATGGCAGACTCTCTGTGGGTCTTCTGCATGGCTCTCAATGTAATGTTGGTCTTCTTCTACAATTACGACTCTCGCCAGCTTCGTCACTTGGAGAAATGGTATCTGCTCTTCAGCTATGGGCTCCCCGGAATCCCTGCAATAGTATACATTATCCTCGATCATGTCGGGCCGCAGAGGATCATTGGCCCTGCGACTGTAAGTGCCCGCCGCAAGTGAGCATTGGACGCAGCTAACATGCTAGATCTGGTGCTGGGTCTCTGCTGAGGTCGAGTGGATGCGCCTCGCCTTTTTCTATGGACCCGTCTGGTAAGCTTGCCTCCAACTCCCGTCTGATATAAGCTAACGAGAATCTAGGGTCGTTGTCTGTGCCACCCTTAGTATATACATTGTGACCGGGCGCAAGATCTTCAAGAAGCGCGCCGAACTTCGGTCATTCTCCAAGAGAGCATCCGATCCAGAAGCCAAGGCCACTACGCTGTCCAACCCCTTCACCGCTGGCGACTTAAGGAACATCAAGGTGGAGACCGAATTGAAAGTGGAAACGCACACCACACTTGAGCAAGATTCCGCGCCCACAACTCTAATCTGCGGTAACGAGTCTCGCAGCTCTTTTGCTAGTACGAGGCACCTCTCCAATTCCATGGAAGCGTCAGGATCTGCCGAGCCTCGCTTCTCACGCGTGAAATGCGGTGCAAGCTCGCCTTTGGGTGCTGAGGTTACAGTGCCGAAAAGTGTGAATGAACCGGACACCGGGTACCGAGCTACTGCCTTCTCCACCAACCAGGTCAGCGGTGCAGAAATAAAGGCGCCTCGTTTGCTCTCAATCGGCACTGGCAATCCCAATCGACGCCGAAACGCGGCCATGGAAGGAAATGCGGCTGCCTGGGGCTACTTCAAGGTTGCCTTCCTCATGTTCACGGCTCTCTTTATTGTCTGGGTCCCATCGACCGTCAATCGGCTGCAACAATTCATTCACCGGGACAACGCGGTTTACGGACTCAACCTCGCATCGGCAATGGTTCTCCCATTACAAGGGTTCTGGAATTCGATGGTATATATTTCGACAACCTGGCCGGAGTGCAAGCGCGCCTTCGCAGAGACGATGGACTTTCTCTCAAGGGATCGCCGTGCACGGAGGCCTGTTTCATATGAGAACGACGTCGACTACAAATGTAATGCGAACGAAACGCGCGAATTTGGACCCGCGATCTCCCTCCACCGGATGACGAGCATTTCTGATTCGGAGTCATCGCATCTGCCCCGGGTCTCAAGCACAGAGATGATGAAATCTCCGGTCTCTCATCACGAGAGATGAACTGGGAAGCAATGCATGCTCTCATCTATGGCGTGCCATCTGGCGCTACAGCTCGCAGCCATACAATGCCCCTCGACAGTGCCGCCCGACTTTGAGCCTAATGTGCGATAGCGCTTCGTTGCGTCGGGTTCCGCAGGCGTTTATAGATGTCGTCCGGCTTGCACAGCCCTGTCACGCCGGACCTCGCCATGACGGCTTCGTCTGGCATGCCAGTTAGGCACCTGGAAACTTTGCTTCCATGCACATCATGGTATTTCCACTACTTTCTTTACGTCTTCACTGTATAAATTCCTTCTGAACACTTTACCCGTATGTAAGAGTCTCCTTCATACCCCTAGGCGAGGCATCTGGCGTTATTGTGGGAGGAGGATGGTTTTCATCATACGAACGTGATGAGGAAGGCGGCGCACACCTGCTATGTATATTTTATCCTCGTCAATCCATAACGATAGAGTAACTGCCACAACGTGACAGAGGAGCCCCGATGATGGGAGGGCGAAGGATATCGAGATCCATATCCGGAACTGAAAGCGAAGTAGTAGATGCGCAACCAGAGATCTAGCTAGTTTTCAAGGCAACCTTGCAATTGTCCGGCATGAATACGTACACGGATTGACGCGTGCATTGTGCTTCGTTCGTTCTACGTTACTGAGCATACGTGTACCCACCAGCAGCTATCACGCACACGTCTATAGTTGGTCCAGCTAAAGATTGTACCGTCACCATAGATTCGTCACCTCAATGTCGTGCGCACTCCCGCTCACCCCTTTCCGCCTGCACATCCCATCCCATCCCACTCAGAGCCTCCAAAAAGAGATCTTAAAATATCGCCGAAATCTTACAGCCGTCACCAAATTTCCGCAAACGCCACGATCGCGCGAGGCGCTGCGTAGCCCAGCAAGCCACATCAGCAGCCGTCCCGGCAGATCATACGATGAGAGAAGTTGCTTTTTCGCTCGCGAACCTTTTTTCGAGATTTTGTTTTCGGAAAGGAGAGATCAATGAGGACGAGGGTGTGGCTGGTTGTGTTGCAAGGATCGTGGTAGCCTAGGCGCAAGCGAGGAAGGCGCGATCCTTGCGAGAGGGATCGGGAAGGCGTGGCTCTCCTTTCTCCATCCATCCGACATTCCATCCTCGTGCTGAGGCCGATATTCTAGCAATACAATCAGCGACGTTCTTAATCAACCTCGAACGACTCCAAGTTTCTTGATCGCTCGTACGAGACAACCTGAGGCGCAACGCAGCGGGCGACCGAAGCCTTAGTCTCGCCTGCCCCTCATCGGCTTCCCTTTGCTGGCTTGTACCTCTTCCTCGTTTCCGCGCCCACACAAATCTTCCGCTATGTCTTTATTCTGTCTGAATTCTTCTTCTCTTCTACCTCCGACTGCGATGTTGTATCGCGTACCCCGCTTCATTCCCGAAGAGTTCAAGAAGCACTCCAAGGTGCAGTACGAGGTCGTGGAGCCAGCACCGCTGCCCCCGCGTCGCAAGCGCGACCAACTCACTCCGCCTCCAAACGCGGAGGCTTGCCAGGACCGGAAACGACCAAGTCTTCGCAGAGAATGCGGACGTAAAGAGCCTGGCCCTCGGGTAGAGCAGTCTCCCCAGGAGGATTGCTTGCTCCTACGTCGGCTCCCCGCAGAGATCAGGCTGCACATCTGGGAGCTCTTGCTCGGTGGCGACGTCGTGCACATTCTGGCAAAGGTCCACAAGCTGGGACACTGTGTCTGCCGCGGTGAAGAGACGGCGTGCGACGACTGCTATCGTGGGCGGATAACGAAGTCGCCTGCGATCCCCTCAATCCAATACTCCGAGCCTTTTGCACAAGATAGGCAATTAGAACACTGGAACAAGCTCAACATACTTCTGACGTGCCGGCAAATGTAGGCTCCCATGTCCTATTCCCATGCTGAAGAGAATTGCGAGCTGACCTCTGCAGCTATGCTGAAGCCATCGACATCCTCTACGCACATAACACGTTCCACTTCAACCGTCTGTGGGCGTTACATTTCTTCCGTCGGACGACGCTTCCTAAACGGTTTGCGCTCATTCGCAGAGTCATCATCCGCCATGCCTTTTCCAAAAAGCGCTTCGATGGCGCTGATGCCAATCGCATTACCTCCTCAACCTCAGAGGGAGACTGGAACGCCACTTGCAAGGCATTTCTTGCCATGTCTGGGCTGCGTGAGCTGCAGTTCTTAGTGGAGCCGGCTTTTTTTTTGGGTGCCAGTCGGCCTCACACGCTTATTGGGGCGTTCCAGAAGCTCAAGGGCATTGACCTGGAAAAGGAGGCCTTTGAGATTCAGATGAGGGTTGTGCGGGAGTGGCAGTTCTGGCCCGATGGCAAGGCCATGGAGGAAGGTCTGAACGCGAGCGGAGTGAAGTGTAGAGTGACCGTTGTGGACGATTCTTTATTCAGTGGCGCATAGGAAGCGCGGAGACTGGTTGTATACGTCGCGACCAGCTGCATGTTGTCACAGGAAGGCTGAGCATGAAGACTGGAAAAAGGAACAACGAGGCAAGCTCTGCCAAGCTCAGCCTTGCCCACGTTTGCCTGCATGCTAATTTACATACAGCCTCCCACGACCCCGCATTCTCGGGCATTCTCCTCTTAAGTTTCCGGATAAAACTTGTTAACAGCCGTCATGGCCCCAACATCTTCCAACGACCAAAAGTCAGGAACCAGCAGCAAAGCAGTCGAGTATCAACATTTTGTTGAGAGATTGTCTTCGAAGAATCCGCACTTTCGACCCTTGAACGCCTTCGTCTCCTTTCCATCCGCCAGAAAAGCAAGGATTCATGCGGTGACGTTCCTTCCTGATGCTTCGCCTGAATGTCCCAGGGTCGACGAAGACGATCTCGATGGGCACCTTGAGAAGGGATTCCATCATGAGCTCTACGTAGTTGAAGACCTTTCTCCGACTGCGCTCAAAATCCTCGGCGGGCATTGCAAGGTGGACGCCCAGTTCTTCCTGGATTACTTAGATACGGTTCTTCGCACACCATCCACGCCCAAGGAATCCAGAGAGACACGCTATGGGACTGTGACGCTCCCCTGGTATCGCCTCAGCGATATTGAGAACCATACCCCGGCGCTACGCTCAGTGCAGCAGTTTGCGAAACACGTTCATATACGCTTCATTGGCCCGAGAGAGTACCATCCCCGCGATACCACATCCACCGTTCAGCCGGTATCGATTAGTGAGCGACTCGATTCTACGCAAGACCAGAACAACATCGAGCGGATCGCCGGTGGACACAACCCAGTTCATGTAAAGGACCAGATACTGTGGCCCGTAGCCATGACTCGGCACTCTGCCGCCGTGTGGTTCGACGCAGGGACTCAATGGCGGAAAGGTAGGCCTCTCGTTGACACTAAGAATGTGTCGACTAACAGAACTCAGCCATCATCCTTCTTGATCCGCCCTTCATATTCTCGCAAGACAATCTCGATGCCCAGATGTCCAGATACCGCTCCTTCCTCCCACATTCCACCCCTGATGCGGAAGCCTCGTTTGAGATCGACACGAGAAATACGTATACAGAGTCTTTCATCCACTGCCTCAAGCGGAACCCACATCTGTGCAGGCAGCAACCGTCCCCTGTAGTTATCATCCAGGATCTCTACCGAATCATCGCATCGGAATGGGTGGCCGTGAACGCGTACCTGGAACGCGATCTCAACGCCATAGAGTGGCGGCTGGAGCGCGGCACTGCAAACATCTCCACGCTCGACATCTTCCTCGAGCAGATCTTTGTCATGCGGCGCCGCACACGCAAATATGAATCGCTGATTGACAACCACGTTCACGTCAACCTGCCCACTCACTGGCTCGACCCTAGCGAGCCTTCCTCTTCCGCCGCTGACGCCATCAGCTCCGACTTCCAGCAAGTCCGCGACCTCATACAAAGAAACAACGAGCGCATCGCACAGACCGTCTCCCTCATCACGTCCCTTATGTCAGTCATCGAGGGAAAGCGAGCGACGGATCTGAATCGTAGACTGACCATTTTGGCCATCGTGGCCACGGTGGCGGTGCCATTCAACGTTTTTGCCGCCGTGTTTGGCATGCAGACTGAGTATGCACCCGGTGGAGAAAAGTTCGGCGTGTTTCTGTGGTCAGCGACGGGTACGGTTGGGGCGCTGATGGTTTGTTATCTGGCGTCTTCTGTGGGACCGAAGCTGGAAGAGAGACAGCGGCGCTTAATGGGGCTGGGTTGACGCCTGTCGGCCGGTGTGAAGGAAATTTCCTCAGAGCTGTATTACTGGATCAAGTGGCGAGAGTCGGCTATTTGGGAAACATGTTTGCATCGCTTGAAGGCCTTAGGGAATAGCTTGAGTTTGACGTTAATAGCCTGCCACTAAAGTCGCGAATGCTCGGACAGAAGACAGAAAGTCTGGGTGCATATACCAACTATGACCTCACTATCAGAGGCTCGGACCTACTATGAGTGGAATACATCTCGATTTATCTTGTAGCAATATAATTTCTTACATTTCAAACGAGCCTGATGCTTGCTGCTCTTCGCATGGTGTTGAAGCCCAAAATGGCTAGACCGATCGGCACCGGATCTCGCGATCGCGGGTCAGGGTCTGTGCCACCAGATCTACCAACCATCTTTGTCTCTTCATGACGCACTGCTTCGACAATCTAGCCATGACGTCCGGGGATAAGAACGCAACCATGGCAGCTCTGACGGTTCCCTTTCCACTTTTTGAAGCCTTTTCTTCCAATGCGACGCTCACGCGAAGAGGAGCCCGGTCTGCCCACGACGAACATGGCGACCAACAGGAGGAGCAAGTCCGAAAGGAAGCGTGTCTTGGTTGTCGGCGCTGGAGCCGCTGGTAAGAACCCATTCAAGAGGTCGGAATATATACTCATCAGGTCCTCAGGAATGTCATGTGCTCATCATCTCGCGAATCACCCTGATAAGTTCGACGTGACACTTATCGATGCTGTGGATTACTGCGGTGGCCAAGCATTCTCGATCCCACTCGATAAAGAGCGCCATGGAACCAGCTGGTTGAATCAGGGAGTACAGGGTGGTAGCTGCATATTCCACCATACGATGACCATGTTTGCGCGACAAGGGTACCACGCAGATCCGGTAAAATTACAGGTAGGCAAGTCGATGGTTGAGGTCAGGATTTAATTGACAGCTGCAGGTCTCGTTTGGAAAGGATGATGTATTCTGGTCGAACGTGTTCCCGACGCAGCTCCTCGCCCGGCATCAGATGGAGATTAAGCGATTCAAACGAATGCTCACCATCGTTCGCTGGTTCGAATTGTTCTTCGCCTTGATACCCATCAAGATCCTCATGAAGATGTTTTTCTTCTCGGACGAGTTCACCAACACCGTTGTTCTACCAATGGTCGCGCTATTTCTTGGAACGGGGAATGCTACTCCAGAAGTGCCGAGCATTATCCTTGAGAGATTGTGTACCAGTCCGACGTATGGAATGTGGTATCCTGCGGATAAGCTGAGCGTTGCGAGTAACTTGCCTCCTATGGTTGTCTTTCCTAAGTTTAGCGATTTTTACGAGAGCTGGAGAGAAGATTTGGAGTCGAAGGGCGTGAACGTGCGTCTGTCGACCGAACTTACGAAGGTTGCGAAGAGAGACAAGGATGGCGTAATTGTTAAGCTGATCAAGCGTACCCCGACCTCAGACGCCCACAATCCAAATAGCGCATGGGTGCCCCAAGAGGACGGTAACGTGGAACCAAATGCGCAAGAAGTTGAGGAGCATTATGACGAGCTAGTACTTTGCGTACTGTACGTTTCCAATTGACTGAAAAGAAATCGGCATTGCTGACGGGCATTAGTGCCGATACTGCAAAACGCATCCTCCAACCTACAGCTTCCTTCCGCGAAAAGCGCGTCCTTGGGTCTGCCAAATTCTCCGACGATATCACCGTCACGCATTGGGATAGCGATTACATGAAGAAGCACTACGAGAACTTCTACAATCCAGAGCAGGTAGTGGCAACTCTCTCCGGCGTTGACCAGACGACTCGCGTTCAGATGGCACAGAAGTCCTTCAAGCCTATGTACTACATCAAAATGTACGATCAGGATCGCTCAAAGCTCGAAATGTGCTTCGACTGCACCAATTACCAGAGCCAGTTCCCGCCCGAGGTTTCCTTCGACAAGCATGTCTTCCAGACCATCTACCTAAATAAGCACAGAGACGGCCATCTGTGGCCTATCGACGAGATCGAAGAGAGCAAGATCATCCGGAAGGATTGGTGACACCAGCTATGCCATTCTTGGACTCATTACCTATTCGTCGTGCCATGGATGTGGCTTCTCCAGGGTCGTAAGCATACTAGGTTTGCCGCGGCCTGGACTCTGGTTAACGCTCACGAAGTCGCCGTGATGAGCGGCATCGCTGCAGCAGTTGATCTCGGCGCCACGTATCCTGAAGACCTCGAACGAGACAAGTTTGCTTTCCTCAGCTTCCGGCTGTATTACCTGCTTGCTTATGGGAGATGGCACCGGAGAAAGGCGAAGAAAGAGGGTGAGGGGAAAGATTGGGCAAGTGGACTGTATGGCAGCGTGTATCGGGGGCCTGGGGTTTCTGACACTGAGCGGCTGACGTGGAGGAAGGAGAACGGAATTAGGGGCTGACGGACCTAGGAGACGGAGGCATGAGCGGAATTTCAGGATACATGAGTTTGGATGTTCCCGTCACCGTCTTGAGGTATCAGTATCTGCGACGAAGTTGATATGGTGCTAGACTCAATTAGGCATGCATTACGGCGCTATACTGGATTTCGATCCCAGTCCACCTGCAGCCCTACGCTGAGCAATGATGATTTTGCAAACGGACCACATTGGCGAGCTGTTTTGGCCTGATGTCATGCAAGGGTCGTCGATTTCCAGCAGGGCATCGAAGGGACGCCTGAAGTTAACTCCGTCCAAAGTCCGGCAAACTCCCTTGACGTGACTACGAACCATCAAATCGCATGACCGTGGGACTTTTGTGCAGCGAGTCTCGGGCTCGGGAGGATAAGTATAAATGGACATTTTAATCACTGCTTCTCTTGCGGCAGCAAAGACAGTGTTCAGGCTTCGATTGCCTTCACCACCCTGCGAGATCACATCACTTCCCACTTTCAGAAAAATCTGATATAGAAAATGGCGCCAGTTACCAAGCTAGATATCGTCTTCGGAGCCATGACCTTCGGTGAGGAAGGTAAGTTCCTCATCCCATCCATATCCCTCCTTTCCCTAACGCCCATCCTTCCTCTTCCCTTGACAGACACTGACCTCCACAGGCAAAGAACAAGTCCGCACCTCCTCCCTCTCCGACTGCGCCGCTATCCTCGACACCTTCCAATCGCACGGCCACTCCGAAGTCGACACCGCGCGCTTCTACGGCGACGGCACCTCGGAAGAGTACCTCGGCGCGCTGAAATGGCAAGACCGCGGCATCATCATGGACACGAAGCTGTACCCCAACGTCCAAGGCATGATGGGGCGGCCGGTTACGCACCACAACATCCCCGGCCTGCGCGCCGGGCTGACCGCGTCCCTGAAAGCGCTGAATACCGAGAGTGTCGATATGTGGTACCTACACGCGCCGGACCGCACGGTGCCGATTGAAGAGACGCTGCAGGGGGTGAACGAGCTGTACAAGGCGGGCAAGTTCCAGCGGTGGGGCGTGAGCAACTACATGGCGTGGGAGGTCGCCGCGATGTGCGAGATCTGCGATAAGGAAGGGTATCCGCGGCCGAGCGCGTATCAGGGCGTGTACAACGCGCTGCACCGCTCCGTGGAGCATGAGCTTTTCCCTTGCCTGAGGAAATACGGCATCGCGTTCTACGCTTTCAATCCGCTCGCGGGCGGGTATCTGACGGATCGCTACCATCGCGACACTGCGGACGCGGAGGTCGAGCCTGGCAGCCGCTTCGATCCGAAGCGCCTCCAGGGGAAGATGTACCGCGCGAGGTACTGGAATGATGCGTTCTTTGATGCGTTGGAGATGCTAAGGCCGGTGCTGAAGAAGCATGGCATTAGGGAGAGTGAGGCGGCGCTTAGGTGGATGATGCATCATTCTGCGTTGAAGAGGGAGAACGGCGATAAGGTGATAATTGGCGCGAGCTCGCAGAAGCAGCTGGAGATGAATTTGAAGGACTTTGAGGCTGGTGAGCTGCCAAAGGACGTGGTGGAAGCGTTCGATAAGGGTTGGGAGATCTGTAGGGGTGTGACGTGGAAGTACTTCCATTGATTGCAGGTAATGATAGCTGATAACCAGGCGATATGAGCCGTATACTTATCCAAAGTCGTCGTCCTCCTCATCCAGTCGGAATTCCTTCAGGGCTGTTTCTCTTTCCCATCAATCTCCTACTCCACCTTGACTGAGTTCCATAACCGCAGCTTCAGCGTCATGGGCCGGCAGCTCACCTCCTGCGCTTCCGTCCACGGTAAGTAACTCCACCTCCTACCTGCCCCCTGATCTCTCGCAACGCACCGCCCCGCACGCTGCTCGACTCGCAAGCTACCATCTGAGAGCACGACCACACACTCGCCGTACTCGCCAAACTCCGGGTCCACGCTGCGGAACTTGGGGGGGAGACCTCCATAGTTGCGGACATCCAGGACGTAGTCGCCCTGATTGAGAGGCTGCGGCTCCGGGTACAGGGGATATGACAGGGGTTCTAAGACGGTCAGCTCAGTGCTTCCGAGAAGGGCTTCATTAGCTGGGTACATACCGCAAAGCCGGCCATCCCTTGATCGCGGCAATCCCAATCGCAGTAGCCGGATCTGATCCTCGCAGAGGAAGTCATGCGGAACGCCGTACATATCGCAGTATCGCTCCCACTGAACTTGGCTCCTCATGTAGAGCGGAGGCCGGTCACCCGGTCGCCTCATCCGGCGCGTCATGACCTGCCGCGTAGCCGGCCGGCGAGGAAGTTCTTCCGTGACCACGTGGGGTGGGTTGTGTAGTGTCCAGACGCGTGATGAGAACGGTTCCTGTTGGAACCAAGAAGGGCGCCAGTGGATGGTGCTGTTGTCGTTAAAGCTGGTCAGGACGAGTAGGTCTTGCTGGAGTCGCTTGAGGCGTGGGTCGGCTTCGACCATGTCCTGGGTCAGGTTCTTTGGGATGTGGGGGGTGGTGTTGAGAGTTGCTGAGCTGATGCTCTCTGGAGTGGAAGCCGTAGATTGCGCAACGAAGTTGGCGGTTTTCGACTGTTCTGGGGTCGTTGGCGCCGAATACGGCGGAGTGTCGCGAGTGTCCATGATGAGTTGGTCTGGAAGCGGTCAACGCTGTTCCAAAGCGGCCAATAATAATAATGCAAAATTCGATGGTGCTTGATAGATGTGTACTGTCGAGAAGTTGACGAAAGTCTCAAGAAAAGGTGTGCGATAATTCAGGTGGCTGGGAGCGGTGGTGAGTGAAGTGTAGGGGTAGTCGTGACCCTTTCACCGTGGCGAAGCGATGTTCGGGGTGGTCCGAGACAATAAGAAGCTTGCAGAATATGCGCACGGGCGGCTGCAGTTTGCTGGAAACCGAAGTGGGTCCAATCATGGATTGTTGCTATTGTGCGCGTGACGAATAGGGAAGTGTATAGAGTAAGAGTGAGTTTAGTGAGGGTCGCGAGTGAAAGGTCCTCTGATGTCTTGCAGAGTCCAGAGCGTACTTCTGTGCTTTAAAAGGAACGATCATATGAAACCTTGATTACCCGATGCTATGCATATCAGTAGGTTGATTTGGGGCCGCGGCCTTTGTAGTAGTGAAGAGGTATGTCTTGCGACCTTTACTTGTCGACGCAATCTCTCCATTCCCGCTGGTGTTCTGACCCTGAATGACATCTTGACATAGAGGTGATCTGCTGAGCGCTTTCTTCTGGCTATTCTTTAGAATTTGCTGTTGCATTTGCACATGTCTAAGAGACGAAATCGTCGCCTTGAGCTGCCTCATAAGGGTAAGTGTCCCTTGGAATCTGAAGAAGCTCTAAGGCACTTGATCGCCCCAAGGATCGCTGAACTATGGCTGAAGTAGGTCCTAGGTAAGAAGACGCCTTCGGGTGACCGAGTAGTCCCCCTAATTGGGGCGGCTCAAAAGTCTATCATTCAGCGCTGGAAGTTCAGCTTCATGAAGGCATTTGAAGACGATGATCGTAGCGCATTATGTTGTCCTGTAGATTGGTCGAGTCTTCCCTTTAGGATCCGAAATAAGTGTTCATCTGCAGTCAATTAGCGGACGGACTAGGCTCGGGAGTGGTTGTAGGGCATACCTGGTAGAGTGAAAGAAGATCGCGACAGAGCTACCTAGGTATTCTTCGATGAGATTCTAGTCAAGACAAGGGGGAGGGAAGTTTACTTGTAGCAATCGAGACTCTTTGAGCATCGGATGATCTCGTGTCAAGGACATTCTAGACATCTGATATCGTCTGACGCGTGGTTGACGCGATAGGACGCGTTTCAAATGTTGGTGTCGGCGTCGGTGCGTAGAATCCTCCGAAATATCACAGTTTTCCTCGTATGCACCCTACACCTTTCTACCTAGAGTAGAAAGAGTTGCGATACCGAGCAAGGGTAGTAAACGTGGATTGGGTGATGTATGGAAGCTTGCCAGCGGGGCGTATTAGTGATCAGGTTTCCAAGGTTGTTAAGCAAGCCTAGCCGAGTCTAAGCCCGACTAAGACGAATAAGCACGGGCCTACTCCACTCCTACGGACGTCAATTTGACCTTATATAATGCCTTTCGCCCTCCTCTCGTCTGTTATCATCCTCTTCAATCGGCAAACATGACACCCAACTACTCTCTCTACAGCATCCCGGTGTACTGGGTGCTAGCTCTCTTTCCGCACGCTTACGCGGTACGACTTCCCCCTAACTCCACTTCGCATTCGCTAGCTAATACGGATCTCCAACCAGGTGCAAACTGTCAAGAATGCAAACAACAAGAAATGGAATAATGCCAACCCACGCGGTCTGGACACGAACGCCCAGTACCAGAAGACTTGTCCCACCGAAGTTTATGCGCGATTCGAAAGAGCTGAGGCAGCGCATAAGAATTTGTTGGAGAACGCGCCGCTGTTCATAGGAGCTGTTGTTGTGGGCAATATGATGGGTCTTCCTGCTGGTATGGTTTGACTTTTGTTTCCGGTCCCGCAGTCCATATGCTGCTTGCGCTCGCTTTCGGGATCGGGTGTGTATATCGAACCGGAAGAAGGGTACTAACCGACCTTACAGATACGATGAACAACGCAGCTGGAGCTTACCTTGGTTTGCGCGTCGCGTACATTTTTGCTTACATCGGCATCACCAGGCAAAAGTACTCGTATCTGCGCTCGATGATCTGGGCTATTTCGACCGGTGTTCTATTCCGGCTGTTCTGGAAAGCCGGAAACAAGCTTACAGCTCAGGGTTAAGAAAATACAGAAGACCGATTCTCTATGCATATTCTATCCCCCATGCCACCTTCTCATCATAATAAAGTCCCAGGAACCCACACAAGATCTAATGACACCGGTGCCGTTCATCCCTGCTTCTGGCCGCGGAGACGCTCATCGAGAGGAAGGATCCCGTTCACTCCACCCGAGGTCTTAACTGCGCCTCCGAAAATTAGGTTGTCGTAGCCCGCCATGACTTGAAGAGGCACGGAAGAATCGACAAAGTGCTGATGGTCGGCAGTGTTGGCAGGATCGTTGAACGCGTCCATTAGGAACCTTTCAAACGAGGCGTAATTCTTCGCGTGAAACTCGGCGATACCGTCGTACGGCGCGATGGCCATACCGCCCATATCCAACAGCGGCTTGATCATCTCGCGATGTTTCTTCAGCTGATGGAACTGCAGAACGTTAGAGAGAGACTCTGAAGCTCCGATCGGGCGCACTTCCCTGGACGTATCGCAGGATCTCGCCACCCACGTCGTCAAGGGTCATGGTGAGGTCAGCATGGACAGTCTTCCAATGCTCGTTGACCTCTTCCTCCGTCGCATTGGGCTTCATTCGGAAGAGGATGAGGAATCGAAAGTAAGGCTGCTCGAAAGATCCGCTACCAGGCGCCAGTTCGCTGAATGCGTACATATGCGGAAATCTCTCGACGGTAGTGTTACCGCTAGTGCGCTTTGAGGCCTCGGTCGACGGTGCAGCGCTTGCGGAGGCGGCGAAAGTGGTGATGGCCAAGAGGCCTTTGAGGAGATCCGAAACACGCATATTGTTGACAGGTCGGATATGCGATCAAGTCGCTCAGCAAGGCAGAGAATATGGATGATAGGGAGCTGAGGCACTTGCAACTGTGGAGACAACAGCAGGAGAATAGGACGCACTGAAGTAAGAAGAGGTCTGTTGAGCGAAGAATGAAGAAGCTCGAGTCCGATGCCGCGGAGACCGCTACTTATACTATGCTTTTCGGCACTGACTCGGAAAATCGGCATAGTCGCGTGGAGAGATACGCATGAAGACTCTTTGCTCATTTCCGCTAACGCCGCCCAGGAATGTGCGTATGGATGAGGCGTTTGGAGGCACAGTGCAGGGGCTGGGTGAGGCAAACGCTGGTCTCACGCACACGATTGGAGCGGAATCCGCGAAACTTACCGACGAGCCAACTTTCCTAGTATCTGACCTGATCACTCTCCGCCTTCAGGTTGGATCTGTTTCTTGTTGTTGAAGGGGAAATGAGGCGGGGTTGGCCATGGAGGCTAGAATAGGGAGAACGGGAGATGTGTGTAACAGTGGCATGCGGCCTCCATTAATGCGGTGAGTTTAGAGTCCGGGTCTTGCACGATTCGTTCTATTTTGGTAGCCCAGCATACCCGCGGGAACCGTTCACGCTTTATCACTGACCGTTGGGGATGGCCGTATCCGTGACAGTCTCAAGTACGCTTGTTCACGAGAATAGCGGTGGAGATAGCGCGCTTTAAAGCCATGATCTTTCCTTGTACGCTTGAGGGAGGCATAGCTGTTAGAGTCTATCGCAGTGTCGAGCGAATTCTTAGTGCTTTGAATGATAGAACCGTAGCTAGGCAGGTCTAAGCTCTCATTTACGCACTTGTATTTCACCTGTTCCTTATCCTCATTTTTTCCAGAATGGGTATCTCCTCCTCGTACACTATTCGACGAATCTTTCATCGTATTCTCTTCTCGGCGTCAAGGGTCGCATCTGATTGGTCGGATGATATCCTCTGCTTAGTAAGTATATTAAGACCACGTCGAGGTAACTTATGCCAATCCAATCTTCCGAAAGGTTCCGGACATCGCACATCTCCGGACGAAATCCGGCAACCCACAACGCATATAGGTTTAACCGCTTGATCATTGCGATCCGAGCCAGCCCGTAGACTCTTCGCACTACCTTCCCAAGTGCAAGTATGGCCTCTCTAATACACTACTTCAAGCGCACCTATACAGCGCTCTTCAACCCACCCGTGGCCCTGAAACAGGACGACGCGCTCCGCTTTGGGATACTCGGAGCTGCCAAAATCGGGTGAGCCTAGCACGCGTCCAGCACCCAACGTCTTATTAGCGAAGCTAAATGTCGCAAAGACCCCAGGCCTTGATCATCCCCGCGAAATCGCATCCTGAAGTTATTGTAGCCGCAGTCGCGGCCCGCGATCCCAAGAAAGCCGAAGCGTATGCCAAAAAGCATGGCATCCCCGTTGTGCACAAGACATATGACGGTACGTAAGAACCGCAATGAGTAGGGTCGGGTGAATAGCTGCTCACGTGATGCAGATCTCATCGCCGATCCGAGCATCGACGTTATCTACAATCCACTCCCGAACGGGCTGCACTACGAGTGGACTCTCAAGGCATTGAAAGCGGGTAAACACGTCCTTCTCGAGAAGCCTTCCGTCTCCAACGCCGAAGAGGCGAAGTCGCTTTTCCGCCATCCTCTCCTAAGCAAGCCGGATGCTCCGGTCTTGTTAGAAGCTTTCCACTATCGCTTCCATCCCGCCTGGCAGACCTTCCTTACCCTCTTCGATCCGAAGGATGTCGAGGAGGCTGAAGCAAGGAATGCGGTCCTAGCTGGGTTGATGCCAAGGAACGACATCCGCTTCATCTACTCGCTTTCCGGTGGCACGCTGATGGATTTCGGGGCCTACGCGGTGAGCAGCACGCGTGCCGTCTTCGCCGCGGAGCCGACAGCCATCAAGTCTGCCACATATCGCCGTATGCCTGACGGCTTCGACCAGCAGTGCGACGAGGCTATCTATGCGACCTACGAGTTCCCAAATGGCGGCATTGCGAAGATATTAGCAGATTTGCGGATGACTGGAGGGTATTGGTTTCCAGCACTGACGAAGAATTGGCCGAGCATGCGGCCCCTGCTGCCTGAAACGACGGTCAAATTGAAGGAAAAGAATGAAGGGACTGAGAAGGGCCTTGATAAGTGGATACAGAAGACTATCGTGTTCCACAATTATATGGGCCCGCATGCGTACCATCGCATCGATATTGTTACAACCACCCGGTTCAAGAGCCCGCAAGACGGAAGCGTCGTGAAGATGGAGAAGGAGACCGAATACAAGAAGGCGTACAAGTGGCCGACGAGCGGGGAGAGTAAGAAGGGAGAGGAATGGTGGGGCACGTATCGGTATCAGCTCGAAGAATTCGTGAATCGTGTTAAGAAGAGGAAGGGATCAGGTGTCTGGGTCGAGCCCGAGGATTCGATCCGGCAGATGGAGGTGATCGACGCGACATATTTGAAGACTGGCTTGCCGTTGCGGCCGACCAGCAACGCCCTGGAGGTGGCGAGTTAGTGGTGGCGCAAGACCATGGCGATTCTCAACATAATTCGATCATTTGCTTTCGTTCCTCGACACGATGGCTGTCATCTCCTCCGCCCCAAACGCCTTTCCTTGTTCCAAGCAAATACGCAGCGGCCCATAGATAGCAGTCGCTGACGATCTTCTACCGGTTCTCACCAACGCGTCGCAATATAAATGGGGTCCTTACGCCATCAATAGCAAACACTGGGTCTCCTTGAACACAAATGCCGCTTGTGAAACCAACGCTATTTGTGGTCTTAAATAAATGCCGTCTCCCCACTTCATGATAGCCTGATCGATTGTGACCAGGTCCTGTAGATTGTCGTCCACTACCACTTCCACTGGTGTGCCATCCAACGAGTAGGACCGATATTCTGCGTCTGCTATCGGCGAAGAACCGGCCGGCTGAGCCAGTTGATGTCCACTTGGTAGTCGGACGTCGGGTGGTTGATACATATGAACACTCTCAAAGCTTGTCGATATATTCGGTACATGAGGCCAATCTAGTGGTTTCGTTCGCTGACGTCGTCCTATAGAGCAGCGTGAAAGAGCAGCGTGAAAGAGCAGCGTGAAAGAGCAGTGAGGTATAAGAGGGCGGAGCAGCATTTGCAAGACGGAGAACTTTAATGAAGCACGCGAAATGTGATATAGTGATCTCTTGGAGATACCGCGTCTAGCTCGGACATCGGACGCTGCGCATTCGTGATGCTCTTGTCTCGCTGAGAGTCTTGGTATGTGAAGTTGTACTCGTCTTTTAGTCGTCTTTTGCGGTGCTTGCTATGAGTCTGTGCTTATTTGCGGCGTAGATGTTTTAAGGGAGCAGCGCACCGTTTGTTGGCGTTCTGTTGTCAGTTTTCCGCGAGTGATGCAGGGGAAGCGAAAGAGGCATTGATATCGGCATTAGTTAAGTCTGGTTGAGAGAAGCGAGCGGTCTATATATCGCAGCCTTGTTTCAACGGCAAGAGGATGCCAGAGTGCTAGATTACGTCGGCGCTCACTTGCTGGTAGTGACTGGGAAAAGATGCAGGGAAACAAGAAAAAAGCGGTGCTTTCGTTACAGCTTGATTGAATGGCGCACCAGATGCGCTAGCAGCATCGATTCTAAATGATTTCCAAACGAGTAAAAACGACGTTTGTCCCATAAAGATACTGCGACATCGGTATGCGGAAAGGCTAGCATTAGCAGCCCAGGTTGATTGTCTCCAAAGCCCAGGCTTCTCATCAAAGTTTCTAGTACATGAGGCGCTCTTTGACCAGCTTATGCTAAAAGGCGCTCATCATGTGGCCTCAACCTTTTCCGCCCTTATCCGGGTTTATCTAACAGCAAGCGAGGATCGATTCTCCGAGAAACATCAGAGTCCGCCGAAAACGCTGGAGGTTTGGTTGGCAGGCGTCGCATCAGGGGCTGCATTTGGTGTGGTGCCTGTGGTAGTCGTTGTGATCATCTCGCCATCTAGATGTTTGTCCCGGACACGCCCAAGATCCTTCACCACCTCGTCAACAGTTTTATACTCCGACTTCCAGCACCCTTTGATTATCTCCCCGAGTACTAGTGCGCTGGTATCCGGGAAATCTCCTCTGGAGAAAAGCTTTTCAAGCCCAGAGTCGGACCTGTCATGGTACGGCTGCTTTGCCGTCTCCACCTCGTAGAGCATTGAGCCGAGTGCGAATATCTCAGAGTGAACTGAAGGCTCGTCCTCGGGAAGGTTCGGGTTTTGAGATTTTCTGCTGGGTAGCACAGTTGGAGAGGATCCGTCAATAGATGACCCAGCAAAGTCAGATAATTTTACATTTTCGTTCCAGTCAAGTAGCGCATTATGAGCGCCAATATCCACTTGCATCACACCGTGTGAATGGACGTAGCTGAGTGCTTCCGCCAGCTGGAGAGCCCAACGAAGGACATCTCTGAGAAGGGGGGCTCTCCCAGCGTCGGACAGGTCCAAGAGTCGTTTGCGTAAAGGGTATTGGAGACGTTCGAAGACAAGCTTTCCATTTTGTTCGTAGAGAAACTTGGTAATTAAGGGGTGGTGGCCTAGTCGTCGGTAGATGGAATGCTCGATGTCAACGGCTGCTTGATTCTTTTTGCCGAGAGCGACCTTAACAACGGCTGAGTCGGAAATCTTAAAGACGACGCCAGAGACGCCATGGGCGATAGCCTGAAGGCTCCATATATTCTCGGGGATAGGAGGATATGCCATCTCCATTAGGGAATCGGGGAACCTGGATTGGATATGGAGGTGTGTAAGGTTAACGATTGGACTTTCTGCTGCTCCGCTTAGTAATAGAAGGAAAGGAATCGCGCTAACTAGCCGTGTCGGCCTTTCGCGGCCCTTAGAAATGATCCTTTAAGACCACACTTCGAAAGGGTAAGGATGAACATACTTTCTATGGGCGTCTTGCGCCTCTTTTCCTCTATGCTCGGGGAAACGACGTCTCGATAACACGGGTGGAAAGCTTGTGGGCGGCCAGGTGGGCACAGAACGAGGCGGCAACTGGTGGTCGGAGCCAAGCGTGGGGCGGGACCCACACTGACTACGTCGTAACGTGGCCTTCTCCCACCATCCAACCATCTATCCATCGTCGTCAGATCTAAGATCCTACAGTTTAATATCGAAGCAATCGCATGCAGCAGCACCATGGCCGAGAAAGCTCCGGATGGTGGCGGTGATGGTCCAAACTCCGACGTCGTCGAAAGCTATTCAGTCTTCAGCATCTCACGCGATTGAAGAGTGGCACCTTGGCGCGGTCTATTATTCTTGATGCTGAAGTTCTAGAATTTACGAAGATCCCAACATTAGTGTGATTCAAGATTAGACGAAACTGGCGCATCTGACAAGTGCAACCTCTCCATTTCGCGGACACAGTAAAGACTTTTCCCTAAGCCAGACCCTGCATAACTCTAAACAATCTCTACTTATCCAGTCTGCAGGTAATGCGAAGATTTCGCTGCTGACTTTCTCCGCTGGCATACCGGCGTCCCGACTATCTTCCCCATCGGGGAGGGATGCGTCGTTTAACGTTACCGTGGCGGTACTATCAGAACTTGCGCGGCGGGAAAGCCGTGAAGATAGGGATAGGTCGTGGTATGACGGGATTTGCCAAGAGCAGACTGTGAAGGTTCGCGAAAGGAACAAAAGGCGGTCTCGTTTGAGGAAAGAGAGTGCGAGGGTAATTTGTGAGGACATCGGCCGCGGAAGAAGCGCAGGGATAATTATTTCCCACCTATTGGCTTGCTCGAGCTCGATGGTAGCTGCTGTGCTTGCTGAGACGGATGACGTGGGGAAATAGAGGTATTCTTTTTCTCTCGAGTTGCGGCCGAACGACATCTGAACTAGCATATGCTTCCTGTCGGGGGTGACAAGGACGCGATCAATGACTCTGGAGCCCGTGGCGCTCTTGTAATCGGGTTGGGTAGCTTGGTCAAGCGGAGTTTCGATCCGGTAATTCAGTCTTTCGTCCAAGCTCCAATCCAGCAATTTGACGGAATCCGGTCCGAATCCAAGGATTAGCGCCGAATCTTGGGGGTGTGTGACCCACTTGCGCTCATGTAGATGCGACGCTGCTGAGTGCGTTATAGAAGCTGACAGGAGCGATATCGTACAGATTGTTGATGAAGTGGACACAAAAAGGTGACTCGAATCTGGCTGGAACAACAGTTGTTGAATAGGGCCTTCCATGTGGACCTTTAGTGATATTTCGCAACGAATTTCGGCAACAGTGTCAGAAGTAGATGGACACGTAGTTATCGAGAATATGACGACCTTCTTACTGGAGTCGGCGTAGCAAAAGTATCGACCATCGGCACTCCACGTCATTTGTTTGATGCTGAAGAAGCTTTTGGAGAGGTGGAAATCGGAAAGCTTTCCCTTTTCTGTGTCGAACAGTTGCACGCGTCCATACTCGGTACCACAGCAATAGAGCCGACCGGTTGGCGAAGCTGTAAGTACTGTGATAGAGTCAACCCTTTGAGATGAGTTTACAGACGTGATAGAGCATTGAGAAAGACTTTCGCTTTCGCTTTCGCTGTCCGTTCCGTTCCCTGAACACTCGGCATACCGCATCAAAGCAGTGGGTTCCCAAGCGTTTCCATAGTAGCCTCGGACGTCATAAAGGCGGTGCTGATCGACACTAAACACCAGGCCAAGGACGGTATCCTGGGAAGCCAACTGATACAGAAGCCTGAATCCAGACGTGGTGTAGACTTTGACGGTGCCGCGTACGTCGCCAGTTGCGAAAAGATTTCCGTCTCCGCTAATGGCCAATCTCGAAGCTCCCGTACTAAGTCCTTCAGGGTCACCGCATTAAGGGTTCCATTTGAAGACCACGCCCTCAATGTAAAGACCCAAAATCTCTGGATTTTTGGGTGCCATACAGCCTCGATGACTTCTCCTCGGGCAACTTCTTTGCGAGCACGCCAGCAGTGGCTAATGTGGAGTGGACCATCGACTTCCCAGGCCGATAGCGGATGGCCACGATATGCCACTGCCATTAAAGTGCCATCATTGTTGAGAGCCATGTAACTTGAGGCATTCAAGAAGTGCCCTTCAAGCTCTTCTTCATCGAACTTTGCTAGAAGTTGCCATGTTGGAGTAGCCTCATTCAAGTCAAGTGTTTGTAGCCGTCTACCATCCGTACCAACCAGAAGCGTGTTGTTGTTGTTCGTCAAGAGCATTGCAAGTGGTCGTGGCCGTGATTCTATATTCTCAACCATCAATTTGCATCTTCCCGTGGTTGTTTCCCAGACTTTTGTCGTTCTGAAGCCGTAGGTAACCAGTAATGTCCCGGAATTGCTTAGCGTCATCCGGTATACATAGGAGCCGTAGAGGGATACGTTTCCTGATGACGCGAGAACCGCAATTTGAGCACCCGCCGCAGATATGGAGGAGGCATAAATGCCAGATCCAAACGATAGCCGCGCGAGAGAGTCGTCCCAGGTCCGTGTCGAAATGCCGGAAACCATGAGAGCTCTCGTCTCCGCCTTGCCGAACTGTTGGTATATGGCAGAGTTGCGCGGGCAGAAAGGAGGAATTAGTTTGTATATCGAAGCGGGATTCCGTCGTAATGTGGGACCAAACTTTCCGACAAGCTTGGCAAGATCCACCGCCCAGCTTTCGATGGATTCTTGTTCCACAACTGCCTGCTTTCCAGTCCGGGATGTGCCCTGTCTTTTGCGTCTGGCAGCATACTCTGAAAGATGCTTTGATGCCTGGATGAGTATCCGCAACCGGTTTTCCTTTGCGAGAACTTGGATCCACGTCAATACCCAGTGACCTACCAGGAATCTGCTTAGGACCTTAGCTACTGGCTCACGATCTGGAGGAATTGACACCAGATGAGAGGACCAGCAAGTCTCACTGTAGTTGAGAAACTCCGGTGTGTTCTGATTGACTTTCGCTCGAAGACCGCTAGACATCAGACACTGCATGCAGCTCAGAAACAACTGTTCGTGTGCTAAGTCTCGATCCACGTGGAAAGGCCGATCCGCATCGCCGAGTAGGTACTCCCGAGCGGTTTGGTGAATCATCGCGACGTCTCCGCCGTTATCCATAACAACGAAGCCACCGCAGACATTTCTGATGGATTGTTACATATCCAGCAATTCGGAGATATCCTCATCTAGTGCCTGTAATAGTTCCGCTACCGTCAAAACACGGAATGAACAAGTGACACGCTGGGGAACAGCGGACGCTAAGGACCTATCTGATGACGAATGGTGTTGGGCGATTGACAGGGCCATTCGCTCATATAGTGCTTCCATGCCGGGAGGACACTCCTGCAAAGCTCGCTCAACGGCAGAGTGCGTATGACAGGAATTTATTCTCTCAACGGCAAGTCGTACCCACTGAGCAGTTAGTATTGCGCGGAACAAAGATACAGACGATGCTTACGAGAAAATTGTTTTGCGCGCTTTCCACGATTCGCTGGACAATGCCTTCCTTAAATTCGGGTGTGCCAGATAAGGGAAGTTCTCGGCAGATATAGCAACGTAGATCTTCCAGATGGCCTTCAATCCTGATGGACCCCTGACATAGAGGTTGTGGGATCTTCTCTAGACCGGTAGCTATATCTGGGGTCTCTCGGCTGACCAAAAGAATCCGAATTGGCATCGATAACACGGTGATACCCGAGAGAAGCTTGACGATCGCTCGAGCATCACCAGCCTCATCAAGGCCATCAATAACCCAGTACAGGGTTCTTTGCGCATTCAGCTTGAAGAGTATGGATTTGAAAATGCGATCCCATATGGTTCTTGGGTCCGCGGCCTCAAAATCCACAGCTTCATCTTCTAGCTCAAGGACATCTTGCAGGAAGCTGGGATGTTGTTGAGCAATCTGGTAGGCTATTGAGCGGAGGAGAAGGCTCAAAGTTCGTTTCTTTCGGTCCCCAAATCTGATGAAGAAGTACTGACAGCAAAGACCTTGCTCGACGAGGCTGTTGATGATGAACGAACAGAGGACTGACTTCCCGGTTGCTGCACCTCCTTTCAACCAGAGTACATGCTGGGAGTGTCCTTGAGAGTTGAGCCATTCGAGATAGTCCTGTTCTTTAAGAATCCACTCACAGGTGCCCTGCGTCCATTGGTCCCGGAAGAAGATGTAATCGATGTCTGGAAACTCTGAGATAGCCAATATGGCTTTCAGTTTTCGGGATCTTGTCCGATTAGAAATCTCCGGCCTGCCGGATTGCTTCGTCGATATCATTTTACCGACTAGCGATTTGAGGATGTTTCTCACTGTGATATAGTTCGGATCTCTGGGGTTCTCGTATTTGCAGACACCGTGGTGGTCGGCATCTAAAGCCTTCGACGTTTCGCCTGGATAGCCGAGTAACGATGAGTCCTTTTCCAATACCATCTTCACATGTTGGCAAAAGAATGAAAGTGTTTAGGTGCTTCCAACGGTGACTCACCACTCGAGCATTCTTAAACCCGATCGAGGTAGGCCGAGTTTCGTAGGAGACTAGCTGCAATTTTGGTGCAATGTGACGAAATTGCTCGTTGAGCTTTTGCAATGTTGACGAATTCCGCGTGAGTTCAGATATAAACTGCTTCGAATGTGTGAGGGGTGTTGATTGCAGTACACGATTCAATACAGTCGCCAGATTTGTGCCACGGTGTGGAGTTGCGAGGAAAACAATCGCTCGACCCCGGAAGCACATATGCCCACAATGAGATGGAGTTCGGAACGTGGAGGTGCTCTTGGGCGTTTCGCTTTAACTCCCCGATTTACATGCGACTATATCAACGCCAGGTTGAGCCCTCGGAGCCGGTGGATGAATGGGACGACCGTAACCGACTTTACAGCCTCCACCCGTACTTGAATGACTCTGCAGGGCATCCAGGTAGCACTTCGAGAGCAACACGAGTACCTCTTTCCATCGCATCCATGGAACCTGGAGTAACATCCACCAGGGCTTACAACGATATGCTGTACCTGTGTGAGAAGTATGCGCCTCTAGAAAGCCTGGAAAGATACCGTCCCGAAAACGACATCAGCGTCACAGGCGCCTACATCCAGCATTCCACCCACTTCATGAGAGATGCGCACCTCAATGGCAAACTCTCTGCATCTTGAAGTAGTCGAAATAGTGCGGCACAGGGTGAAAAGGGGAATGCGAATACTGCCTCTGACGCTTTTCGAATCATTTGGTGCGGTCGGGGAGAGAGACAAGAGAGAAATGGGTGTTGCGCTAGTGAGGCCAATACTTAGGTTGCGTTACTGTTAGGAATGTTCTTATATTTCATACCGGAATGCATGCTCTCTATGAAAACAACTCCTATACGTCGCGACCACCTGTCGCAGTTCAAAGCAAGGATACAGAGATATATGCAATATTATCGCGTCAAAACCGTCAGAGTAGGAGGTAGCCATTTTAGTGACGATCCGTTGTTTTCGTTTGGAAAACCTCAAAGTTCTTATGCTACCTAGGTTGCATCAAAAGGCACAGTTGATAAATGAAATTTATATATGCTTCCAGTGCCGTAAAGCATGTTAGCAAACACCTCACATTGCTGAGACATTTGGTTCTAGATCGATCAAGATATGTGGGTTTTGTCCAAGGCCAGGCTCCCATAATCGGCGCTCTCCTACTTGACGAAGACCTGCCTCACAGTTCACAGTGACCGGTATGCCCGTGCCGCCCAGGCAGTGGACCAACCGCGATTTGCTATCGTCTCCATCTTCAGTGGCCCAGTTGTATGAGAATGCGGCATATTCCGGGTCATCATGAAGGTTGACGTGGATGATTTCACAAGAGATCGGCTCCTCGGGGGACATACAAGGATGGATAACAACTAGTCTGATCTCCTGTCCCAGGTCGAAATTGAGGCTGAATTACTCGTATCGTTGTTGATTCCTCGGGGGTTTGGCGATGGTTGACGTGAAGTCAACGTCTGAGCGTTGTGTTTCGAATACGCCTCGCCGCAGGAAAGACTGCGCCGTATGCCGCCGAACTGCCCCACATCTAGGTCCTGGCAGCGGGAAGGCAAGCTCAATATGGCTGTTTAGAACGGGGCAAAGAGAATGGGCATGAAAAGCGATCGAAGGCGGAGTACATGTACTGCACATCCTCGGAGCCCCAGCCGTGAATGTGGCTTGATGTGGCTGCATGCTGCGGTTGTGCTTCAGCGAAATTTCGAACGACCCAGTCTAATGGAGGCACGTTGCACTTCTGCCCGATATGATCAATATGCAGGACGAGCCCTCGGGATATTCTGCCATGGTATGATATACATGCGCGTATCGAACGAATGACGAAGGCGGCTGAGCTCGACTCTACCAACCATGGGACTCGCAGCGGGCCGAAAACCACGATGCCCGAGTCCCGTGGAATACAGTTAGATTTTGCTCGAGCAAAGTGATGTAGTGCCCGACTTGCAAGCGCAACATCCCAAGCCCTCCACATGGCGCCCGAGAAAAGGGGCAGAGCTGCTGTACTAGCTTGAACTGATCAAGACAACGCGTCCGCACAGTCGCAATCAAAAGCCTGAGCAAATATACCTTGGGGAGACGAGCGACAGTAGAACACAGGTTCAGTGGTCGAATGTCTATATTGATGCATTGTAGCTATCGGGTACTATAAGCGCCATGGCTAGTATCCCATTGCTATTTGGACAACCGAAACGTCTAGCAACCTTGCCGAAGCAACGGCTTCCGGACATGGCGATTACCACCGACCAGAATCGCGGGTCGTACAAATGTTCGGTATGCGCAGATTACTCCAGATGCTTTAGTGTTTGCAAAGATACGCCCGGGGAAAAGTACTACTGCAGCGTCTACCCAATACGTCTTCCCTCCTATGCGCCGGAGAGGATGAGAGCTGCAAGTACTGGGGAGTAGGCTGCTCTGGCTAATGTATACGAAGTTGAAGGATGTGTGTGCCTCTTGATATGCGTACCTCGTAGACCTGCCTGCCACTCGGCTGCATGCTGGAAAACCATAAAATATCAAAGTCGTGGTGGTCGTTACTCGTTCAGGTTCCGTTCTCCCTTGAAGGACTAGAGCTCACTTCCGTGGTTTGCATAACTGCCTCAGGAGTTGAATTCTGTCCACCAGAGCTGCTCCGTCTCAGAGTCGCCAACTCTTTGCGCAAAGCCTCCATTTCTTGGTCCTTCAGGTCCAGCAGCTTGTCCTTGTCTAAGCACTGTTTCTGGAGCTGCTTAATGTACTCTATCGCACTTTCAACTTTGGCGGCTTTGGAGTTGTTCGATTGCGGTCCCGATTCCGGACTCTTGCTCTCTTTCGCACCGAGCTGTGGAGAAGGAAGAAGCGCCTGCATCTCTTGAAGAGCCGTATTTATGCGGTTCCGACGGCCTTGCTCGGCAATCTTGTGTGAGGTTCGTTTTGAAGTTAGGTTCGTAGAGAGCGAAGTCGGATAGATAACGCCGGGAACAGTTGTGCCATCAAGAATATTCTGGTAATTGGACTTGGAAGCGAGCAGAAGTGCATGAGTGTCATCAGAGACCGCTGTGGACTGTTAGTTCGGCCGCCGGTATGATAATGAATCATCAGTACTTACCACCTTCTGGAAGCAGTGGTTTGATGCTGGGTGAGATCTTCGGCCTCAGCGCAGGGCTGACCAGATTCGAGCTTACGCTATTTCTCTTCTTCGAATTGCGACTAGATTTCGGCTCCCCCCTTCTACTTGTACCTGACGCGAATGCGGGGCTGGTCGGGGACGAAACAGCGCTAAGCATAGGACTAGGCTTGCCAGACTGCGCTAAGGAAGCGGACGGTGTGCTGAGCGGTCCTAATTTGGGCGTCTTTCGAGCGGATAGTCGAGGGGTATCTTGATCGCCATCTAGGACGGAAGTGTCTATACGCTCCAACGGTTGCCTGTCCAGGGACGCCTCCGGCAATGTCAGATCATCTAGTGTTGGGGGCACATCTGGAGCACCAAAAGTAGGTGACGGGTGAATGCGCATCAAGGATGCAGGTGTGGCAGGGACGACACCTTGGCCCAAGGTGTGTTTGCTCTGTGCCATCATCGCGGGTGACTGTGTCACGGAGCCGGGCTTGGGTGGCGGGCCCATCTCGAGCAGAGGCTCGGGAGATATTGAATCGGCCTCTGAGCCCTCGCGGCTGCGGGGTGCCTGTAGACCACTTGACGAAGGGCGACTCGCCCGTGCCTCCTGCATCAGCTCCGTCACCTCCTTGGGGGGTATGAGTGATGACACTGTTGCTTTCCGCCGTCCCGGTTTCACAATGGGTGACTGCCGTACGCGTCCGGCAGCGGTGGATGGCCGTGGTGCGGTCCTCCGGTTCGAGCTTCTCAGCTTCCTGCCCTGCTCTGATGGGGCCATTGCCGCCTCGCCGAGTATTTCCATGTCCACATCGACGGGCGACGCTCCCGTAGAGCTCCCAGAGGTGGTGTATTGGCTCGAGTGGTGCTGTGTCTGTTGGTGACTCTGCGCATTAAGGGCCGGCGAGGTTAGCGGACTGAAGTATGCGCCTGGCACCGTGGTCAACTCTTGCACCTGGAAGCGCGCTTCGTGAGGGGTAACAGCCGGGGAGACGAGAGGCGTGAATGTCTACGTTACGGTCAGTCGCATTGCACACGCGCTTTCTCCAATGCCCGACATACCTCGTCCTTCCTCATCTGATAGCGCTGGTCAAACATGGCCTGCTGCGGATCCATCTGGTGCAAGTACCGGCCTGGGTCGCCGTGCATTTCTGTGCTGTTCGGTGTGGGAGGGACGGCATGATGCGGGCGATACATCTGCTCCTGCGCCTGACCGAATACCGGGGCATTTGCTTGGCTATAGGGCGGCATGCTGAATTGGAAGAAGTTGTCCCCGGTCGTTGGGATGCCGTGAGTGTCCATGCCGCGCTGCTGCGGTCCGCCAGCCCCACCACGATGCTCCTGTGATACTCCGGCCGGACTGAAGGGGTTGTGCAGGTGCTGTACGTCCAGGCTCTCCGCGAGCTCGCCCAATTGTGCATCCTGTCCATCGCCAAAGTCGATCTGGTTGAATTTGTTGAAGTCGCCGAGGTCGATATCATCGAAGTCGATGAGGCTGCCAAAGTCGTGCTCGGCAGCCGCACCGATGGCGTCGAATTGTTCCGCGCCAGACCATGCTGGCCCGTCCGCGTCGTTCATCGCACGCGGCGAGATGTCTCGAGTGTGGGAGGCCGGAGGTGTTGAGGGGACGGGGTTGAGGCGCAATTTCTTCGGCGCGATGGTGGGGGCAGACTAGCGGGTTGGTGGCTGTCGAACCATGCGCAGGTTTTGGCACAAACCGGACATCAACGAGTCTGCGCAGGTAGGCCGCGTATGCGCTCTCTCCTAGGACCGGAGAGGAGAGAGAGCAGAGCTTGAGGATCGTGAGGTAGGAAGACCCCCTGCCCCAACCCCACGGATTATTACATGATAAGCTACGAACCCCAACTTCCCGCATGATAGGCCGAATAATGTGGCGCGCCGCGGACTACGAGAAGCCGTCCTCGGGGTCAGATGCGCACTCCAACTGCCCCGTTTGCACCCGCGGATGAGCGCAACGGCTCATATAACGAAGGCGAACGGCGCATCTCGTCATAGTGTTGAGGGAGTCCGGCAAGCGAGACAAACGAAGCCTGAGTCGTGCGGGCGTGGGACGTGCTCAGACCCTAACAACGAGAGCACCCAGCGAGTTGGGATACAGACGGAGTACTGTGCTACATGTGATGAGTATTCTTCCGCTCTGCTTCAGTCTATCATATGGGCCTCAATGTATCGTTGGAGCTACAAGGTGTCCAATAGCTCATCACCAGCATCGCGGGATCATGCACACCCTATACAGCACACCCTCAAAATCAACGAGCCCTCGCAGCAGTGACATTCAACACCACCCGGCATGGGCCAATCAGATGCTCCCCCGCAACCCTCCGATCGTTCTCCGTCTGCAAACGCATGCCGAGCCGGGCCCGCATCCAACACGGGCCTCTGCATCTTGCCGGCTCGAGAGGCTGCCGCAGAGCGTCGAAGCTGAAGATTCCCGACAAAAGGGTAGCCCATGGCTCGGGCGCTCAAAGGAATCTGGAATTGTCGTGCAAAATTCTGCAGCAGCTTGGTTAGGTATTTATAGCGTTGTAACATGCTGTGCAATTTGACGCGACGGGTGTGGGCGCTCATCACTCATCGTTACGACCGGGGCAATCTCGCCTAGCCGTCAAATCGAAGCTGACCGTGCGATTCCTCCGACCTTCCTCTCCGGGCTGACACGCGAGAGGAACACGCTTCGAAGGAAGAATGCGAAAGGCAAAATCCCCGAGAAACGAGGCACGCCGTACATGGCAGCTCCGATGGCGCTGCCCCAGATACCAGCCAGAGATCAGATGAATGGCTCCGGTAAACCGCTCTGCCTTCTGAATTGCACAATTGGAGTAGCTAGACTAGCCCAGGAGCGATCATAGGAAGACCAGTGAGACGGCATTTGGACCAAAAAAAGAGGGCGAGTGCGAGTGCGATTAGGAACTGCTTTTTATCTCATAATCGAAATACCTGGCAAGGCAGAATGGCCGACTAAACACACACCTGAAATCCCTACCGCGCTGCAAAGGCAGACGGTGCTCTCTTTTCCGTAATTTACACATTGCTGAAAGTACATGGTCCGTCCAAAATGGTCCCAGGACGTCTACCATGGGTATTATCACCGCGACCTAGAGGTATATGAAAGACTTTGCCGTCAGAGGCCCCGCACGAACGCCATTGCTTAACATGACACCCCCAACTCTTTCTCGTCGATTTACATTACGATGCAGCAGCCGTTGCTTTGTTGCGGAGCGTAAGGGTCGTCGCGCTTGTCAATCTGTGGTCGCTGTCAGCCAGGCTTACTGCAGCGAGAGGCACTCGGTCACGCACTGTTCCCCATCGCGACGGCACCATCCAGTCTTTGGGTTCCTTGTCCGTGAATGCAATGAGACTGCGCGCCCATGTCAGCCCAACCGGCCTTTTCACGATTACCAATCGGCGGGGTCATACTCTATCGCGGCTTCCGAGACGGGTATCCGGCGGCGCTCCAGGTCCTCTCGCAGGCGCTGGTTCAGCTCGGTCAGGCGGCGCAGCTTGAGCTCGGCCATGCTCTGCTTCTTGCTCTTGCCATCGCCGCCGGTGCGGAGCTCGTAGGGTGCCGCGGCCATCATCTTGGGCAGCGGTGAGGTGGGGCGTGTTCGGGTGCGTCGGAGTGTCGAAGGGAGAGGGCGTCACGGCCTGGACGGCGTTAGGAGCGAGGTGCGATGATGTGTTGTCTGTCGGCGAGATGGTGCGACGTGCCTGGTTGCGGCGGAAGGCGTTGCCAGAGCGCGCAGAGCAGGCCTGAAGGTAAAGGAGCGGAGGCGTCGAGCCTTGCTTGCCCAAGGGCGTCGGTCTAGCGGCGAGTGCAGAGCGGCGGCTGCGATGGGGCGTGGCAGCGGATTGCGCGACGATTGTTGCTTGCGGGCGCGGGATAGGCGACGGCTCTCAGGAGGTTGGAATGGGCTCGGGGGGTGCCTTGGTGTCGGTAAGGCTCTGAATGCGGCTAGCTAGCCCCTTCCAGAAATGAACGTTGCTCCTTCCTCACCGCCGAACTGGAGTGCACCCGGCTCTGCGTCACCGGGCAGATGCAGTGCTTGTAAACAAACGGCGAGCCTACGGACGAGCCCTGAGGAGTCACAGAGGTTTAATGCGCGCGCCCGAGGCCTGCGAGCGATTAAGAGGGTGCGCGTGCGGCTGGAGTGGGCCGCCGTCCCGTGACCTCGCCCGCTTACCTAAGCCCACTTCTGATTTTCGTTCGCCAACCTCTATCATCACAAGTCCGGTCGTGAGCCGTGCAACACCACTCCCCGCTGCGTCGCTGAGCCTGCTTCGAAGCCCCCAAGCGTCACCTGCAGTTGGATCCGCGATCCCCAGCTGCCCAGCATGGCGCCGCCGCCACACAGCAAGCCTGAGAATACTCTGTGCGTGGCCCCTTTGCGCTAGCATGATGCAACCCACTGACGCCTCCCAGCAAACGCGCCCAAGAACTCATCGGAGTGCAGCAGCCGCAAGCCGCGCTACAGCTCCTCCACGAGCATGTCATATCCAAGCGGACCCGCAACAGCCCCATCGCCTCGCTTGAGCCGGTGATGATCCTCTTTGTCGAACTCTGCGTAGATCTCCGGAAAGGCAAACTCGCGAAAGACGGCCTGTATCAGTACAAGAACACCGCGCAGAACACCAACGTCGGGACTATTGAGGTATGCAATACGGCACCTATAGCTGGAATAGACATGACTGACATATGATGCCCCAGCTTGTGTTCAAGAAGTTCATCGAACTCGCCGAGCAGAAAGTCACCGAAGCGCAGGCCAAGGCAGACGAGGTGCAGGCCTCGCTCGAAACCCCTTCCACTACCCAGAATGTCGACGATCTGGAAGCCTCCGAGACTCCCGAGTCTATCCTGCTGTCTACGGTCTCCGGCGAGCAGTCGCGCGACCGCACCGACCGAGCTATTGTAACGCCGTGGCTGAAATTCCTCTGGGAGACCTACCGCACGGTTTTGGACATCTTCAAGAACAATGCCCGCCTGGAGATTATGTACCAGTCGACTGCCCACCAAGCATTCCAGTTCTGCTCAAAGTACGCCCGCAAGACCGAGTTCCGCCGTCTGTGCGAGCTCCTGCGGAACCACCTCCAGAATGCGGCCAAGTTCTCCAACCAGATGCACGCTATCAACCTGTCGGACCCAGACACGCTGCAGCGCCACCTCGATACCCGTTTCCAGCAGCTGAATGTGGCGGTGGAGCTCGAGCTCTGGCAGGAGGCCTTTAGGAGTGTCGAGGATATCCATACCCTCTTGAGCTTGAGCAAGCGCCCGGCAAAGAACGTCATGATGGCCAACTACTTCGAGAAGCTCACGCGTATCTTCTTGGTGTCCGAAAACTATCTGTTTCACGCTGCAGCCTGGAGCCGGTACTTCAACCTCCTCCGTCAGTCGGCGACAGCCGTAGCATCTGGACAAAGCCCCAAGAAAGACAATCCAGCCGTTACCGAGGCTGACATGACTAAAGCTGCCTCTTTCGTCCTTCTGTCTGCCCTTTCAATCCCGGTCATCAGCACCTCGCGATCTAGGGGTGCTCTAGTGGATGTCGACCAGGCCAGGAACAACAAGAACTCCCGCCTTACCAACCTGCTGGGAATGTCGCAGGCGCCTACGCGTGCCATCTTGTTCAAGGACGCCCTCAGCAAAGGCCTTCTCAAGCGAGTTCGCCCAGAGATCCGCGACCTGTACAACATCCTTGAAGTCGACTTCCACCCGCTTTCCATCTGCAAGAAGATCTCCCCCATCTTGGCTAAGATCGGCGCGGACGAGGAGATGAAGAAGTACATTGGACCGCTGCAGCAGGTCATCCTCACCCGTCTTTTCCAACAATTATCGCAAGTCTACGACTCGGTGGAGATTAAGTTCGTGCTTGATCTTGCACAGTTCCCGGATCCATTCCAGGTGTCTAGCGGAACCATTGAAAAGTTCATCATGAATGGCTGCAAGAAGGGCGACCTTGCTATTCGAATCGACCACGCTACTGGCGTCCTTACCTTCGACTCCGATGTGTTCTCTTCTGCCAAGGCCATGCATCCTGGCTCAGGTGCTGGCTCTGCTGAGGGCGAGGTTCGATCCGTTCAGCGACTCCAGAGCACTCCTGCAGAGATCGTCCGATCCCAGCTCACCCGCCTTGCCAAGACTCTGTTCGTCACTTGCCAGTACGTAGACCCCGGCTTCAACGCAGAGCGACAGAGGGCAAAGGAGGCCGCTCTTCTCCGAACACAGCAGGGCGCCGAGGCGGAACACCGGGATACGCTTGCCCGCCGCGAAATCATTACGCAAAAGAAGGAAGCCGCCTTGAAAGCGCAGCAGATGAAGGAGAGCGAGGAGCAAACCAAGCGACTCATCCGCATTCAGCAAGCCAAGGAGGAGGAGAGCCGTCGCCTTGCCGAAGAACAGCGCCAGCGCGCAGCACAGCGCATCAAGGCAGAACAAGAGCGTGTGCAGCGTGAGGAGATTGAGAAGCAGCTCAAGGAACTCAAGCAAGGCACTAAGATAGACATTGAGATTCCGGACGACATCTCCGAGCTAGACTCACAACGTATTCGGGCCATGAAGCTGGCTGCTCTCGAGAAGGAGAAGAACCTGCTCGGCGAGCAACTACGTATTGCCGGCAAGAGGCTTGACCATCTCGAGAGGGCCTATCGCCAAGAGGAGATCAAGCACCTCAAGGAAGACTACAAGCGCCAGATGAAGGCGGATGAGGAAGCCTACGAGAAGGCAAAGGCCGAGGAACTGAAGGAGGCCGAGCAGAGACACAGGGAAGATGTTGCACTGAAGCACCGCCTATCAAGGCTTGTACCAAGCTACCAGGGCTTCGTTTCGACAGTAAAACAGCAGCGTAAAGCCGAATTCGAGAAGCGCAGCAGGATCGCCCAGAAGGAGCTCGAGCAAAAGAAGGCGAAGCGTGTTCAGGAGATCAAGGAAAAGGCAGCGAAGGAGAGGCGAGAGCGGGAGGAAGCAGAACGCCGGGAACGGGAGCAGGAAGAGAGGGAGAAGGCAGAAGCCGAGGCTAAAGCAAAGGCTGATGAAGAAAGGCGTCAAAAGTTCGCCGAAGAGAAAGCGAAGAGGGACGAGGAGAGGAAGTATGTATATCCCCTAGGTACTCACTTTGCAAAAGCTAACACATTGGTCAGACGGTTGGACGAGATAGCGCTTCTCCAACACCAGCGAGAAGAGGAGGCGGAAGCCAGGCGTGCCGCAAAGAAGACAGGCGCTGGCGCGTTTGCAGAACGTCCCGTCTCCCGCGATCAGCCAGAGCCCTCTGCTGCCGCTGATGGACGGCCGAAGCTCAACCTTGCCGGTGCCAGACCGTCATGGCGTGAGCGCGAGGCCATGAAAGCTGCCGGTCAAACCCCACCGCCTCCTGCCGCTGCCGCTGCCCCTGCCGCTGCCCCTGCCCCTGCGGCTCCTGCTCCTGCTCCTGCTCCTGCTCCTGCTCCTGCTGCCGCCGAGGCCGAGCCTCCCAAGAGAACTGGCTACCTTCCGCCTGCACTGCGCAATCGCGCTGAGGGAAGCCCTGCTGGTGGATGGAGGGAGCGCGAAGGCAGCGGGCGCGGTGCTACCGGTCGTAACGAATCTCCTGTTGCTCCTTCTGGTCGTTACGAGCCTCCTAGCGCTCGTGGTCGGTTCAGTGACCTGGGCGATAAGGCCAGGACGCAGTCTCCAGCCTCTGGTGGAGGGTACGTGCCACCCGCGCGCCGTGGTCTTCAACAAGACGCCCCCCGGGGGCGAGAAACTGAGCGGGAGGCTCCGCCGCCTGCGCAAGGCCCCAGCGATGGTAAGTACAGGCCGGGTGCCTTCAGGCGCACTCAACAAGGCTAGTACATTGGCCAGTGAGATTAGTGTGGCGTGGGACGTGGGAACCTGGGTGGTGTGCTGTGCATGATATCTCAGTGCAGCGTTCATTTGCCTACAAGGTATATTCGAAGACGATTCAGGAGTTGGTTCGGGATTGTCCATTTACAGTTTGACAGGGTCAAAGTATTCACAGTGTGTTTGTAGCATCATCTCATAATTTCATCCCAACCAGTAGAAGAGCGTTATTCACAGCTGCCTCAATACTTCGCTACCTTGATGTGGCGGTGTCTGCGGCTGACGCTAGCTTGCACTTGCAGTCCGTGCGCGACATTGCATTCGTCACCACGCAGCATCAGGCATCCTCCTTTAACGACTTCGGTTGTGTACACCTGTTAATTAAGCGGAAGCTATAGTATAAAGGTATCTCTTTCTCAACTTCTTTCTCTTGTTCCCTAGGATTTCTTTGGAAGCGTCGCTTGGTCTACTTCGCTCGCAGCGCTGCGAGCTACGAGGCTGTGCAAGTGCGGCCGCTATGCAAAGTAGGCATTCACATCCCTACTATACGGAGACTAGCTGAAGAACCTCGGGTCTATGCATACATCCCCAACGTATAAGGCCACAAGGTAGCGCCAGCATCGTGCCACACGCTTGTTGTTCCTGAATGTCACCGTCCAACTTCGTCTCCGGTGCGAACACTTTTCGACTCGACTTCACTACGAGACTTAACCCACTTGAAGGCTATATATATTTCGTCAACATGCCACCTGCGGGCTCGTACGGAATTTGGAATTTCTTTTCTGCTACACCGGAGGCGGGGAGAGTGTTCGAACCACCGCAGCCCGTGCCGATTCAGCCAAAGGTACTAGATGAGAGGCCAGTGGATCAACAGATGCAGAGCCCGTTGCTGGGGATGCTGCCCGCGGAGATTAGGAATGAGATTTATGGTTGGGTGTTTAGATATATGGGGGTCGAGGAGATGGACGAGGCGGATGAGGAAGATGAGGAAGATGAAGGAAAGGAGACAGAGCCAACTGGACACTCAGAGGACGGAGATCCAGACGAAGCAAAAGAAGAGACAACACCCACCGCGAAGACTCCAAACTCACCACCAACCAAGCCGAAGCCGAAGCAGAAGCAGAAGCAGAAACCCACCCAGCCTCTCTCCCTCCTCCTCAGCTGCCGCAAAATCCGATTCGAAGCCACCCTCCTCGCCTTCTCAACCCGCACATTCATAACCCGCAGCACCTCCCCTCAAACCTTCCACGCCCTGCGGGCACGCACAAGCATCCTCTCCAGCGCACAACTCTCCGCTATAACATCCCTCGCGTACGATCTTAGCGAAGCAGAAACGTACTACTTCCACCGCGGAACGCCCTTCATCGCGAATTCCCTAATTCTCTTCTCGGGGCTGAAGAATCTCGAGTTACGCATTAAAAAGGGGAAGCCGGTGGAGAGAAACGCTGTGCACGCGCAGACCCCATGGCCCGCTTACGAGGGTGGACTGAAGGAGAGAAGGGTGCCGAGCTGGCTGCTGACGACGGTGCAGAACGTAGTTAAGGGAAGGGAGTATGCGTGGCAAAAGGGTGAGAAGTGGAGCGTGTTGTGGCCGCAGGAGAGAACGGCTTGTTTTCTAGAAGAAATGCTCGGGCAAGGACGCCCGGAAATGGCGCGGGAGGCTGTAGCTGAGGCGATGCAGGGGATTGACGGCGTAGAGCCGTGCGCTTGTGCGTGCGGGGAACCGAGTTGGATGATGTGCGAGATGCTGCAGGAGACGGGCCGACGTGTGCGTCTGCAAGTGCTTTACTATGGGTCCGTGGATCTCGACCGCTTCCGCGAGCTGCAGCGGCATCGCGTTAGACTCGAGCCCGGCGCGGAGCCACTTCCCCTAACCATGCTGCCGAATGCCAACGCTCTGGGTTTTGGATGGGACGGCGAGGCGGAGTACTGGGAGGGCTTTCGACGGAGTACGGAGGGGTTTACGGGGTTGTTGGAGAGGTTGGGTTGGGTGGGGAAGAGAGACGGACGGGGCAAGGGGCTGCCGGTTGTGCTGGAGCCGGGAGGCAATGGATGGCCTGTTAGTAGGAGGGAGGGCGAGGATGCGTTTGCATGGGATGTGGATGAGAGGTATTGGATGGAGTTGAGGGCGAGGAATGGGGATTTGGGGGCTATATGGGGGGTGCTTTGGAGGAGTGCTTAATCTGCATACAACTTCTTCAGAAACTAGGCCACAGTGCCTGGGATAATGTTTCAGTTCTGTCCAAATATCGCAGGAGTGGATCGACGCCTAGAGGGGGTAGGTAAGAGTGCCATTGTTATGACCGGTTAGTTAGTCTTACTAAACAAGCAAAGCTATGCCGGAAGTGAGTGCCAGCTCAAGGAGATAGCATTAGCTTTAGTTTTGAGAATCGTGGGGCTAATGCTGATGTGATGCTGTTCTGAATAGAGCCTACCCAACTTGATATGGAGCGGAATCTGACTTCGGCCCAAGCCGCGGAGACTTGCTTGAACTCATCATCATAGCCCTACCTACTCAGGAATTATATGATCCTTCGCCTCGAACCCTGCCTTCCAGCGGTATGTGGATGCGACGTGCTCATCCAACGGACCGCTCTGCCCTTCTTTCCGATAGAAGTTTTCCCGATAGGTGCCGCCTAGAACAGCATAGTCATCCCAGAACACTCCTCGTAGCCTCAACTCTGGGAGTAACAGCTCGATAACGTCTTTGAAAGACTGTGGGAAGAGTGCATACGCCTGGCATTGTATCTACGTTATCCACTGGACCTTGGACGGAAGTTTCCATTCGGTAATCTGGACTTACAATGTTGAATCCGTCAACACCGGCCTCATCTACCCAGATCTGTAGGCCATCTGCTACCTGCGATGGTGTGCCTACTAGGACAGGTCCATTTCCGCCGATGCTAACGTGCTCGGCCACGGTGTGCTTCGTCCACTTCGACGTCCCAGGCGAGAAGCGAGCATAGCCTTCGACGGTCGATCGGACAGCGTTGCTCTCAACGTGTCTTAACTCTTCCTCATCACCATACTTTCCGAGGTCAATCCCGGTCCACCCGCAAAATAAAGCCAGCGCTCCCTCAAGTGAAGCATATTTGCGGTACTCGGCAAGTTTTGATTGAGCCTCCTCTTCTGTTCGTCCAAGTATCGGCGTTACGAGAGCGAGAACTTTGATGTTATTCCTGTCACGGCCAAATTGCGCTTCGGCAGCATCTCTGATTTCGGAGATATTCTTTGCACACACTGCAGGAGCATGCGCCGAGACAAAGATGGCTTCGGCGTTTTGCGCAGCGAATTTCTTGCCTGCTCTTGAAGTCCCTGCCTGAAGAATCAATGGCGTTCGTTGCGGACTGGGCTGGCAGATATGAGGCCCCGGCACGGTGAAGTATTTCCCCTTATGACTGATCTTTCGCACTCGGTCGGGGTCCGTGTATACCCCCTTCTCGCGATCGAAGATCACCGCATCGTCTCTCCAGGACGACTCAAACAGCTTGTACATTACCTTCACATACTCTGCACAAGGTTAGCAGAACTGTTTGGCGACGGGGTTGGAGGAGATTTGACGAACCTTCGGCTTGGGCGTATCGCTCGTCATGCTACTAGAAGTCAGGACTTCGATCTCGGACAGAATAACGAACAAGCACGTACCTCTAGTTGCTCTTTGAACCCCATATTTCGTGCAGCGGAATCGAGGTAGCTTGTCACGATCTACCCGACGTCACTTACAGTAACCAAACATGGATGCGACTTGTCCCTTACATTCCATCCGAGTCTGCTTCTTATTAACGACGTTCATAGGTCTGGACGGCACCGCATTACCTTCCATTTGTCAAATGATCCACAGTCGATAGCCTTCTAGCTAGGTGGTAAGGCTGCTCATACGTCGTGGAGCATGTCACCCCGAAGCCAATGCTTTTGGTCGCAGCAGCCATGGCGGATATGACGGCAAGCGGTTCGTTGACAGGCCATTGAGCTCCAGATCTTATCGCAGCATTCAAGTCTCCGTTATAGACGTCGTATCCTCCTAGCACATCGGCAATAAAAATGCCATGAAACTTTGCTTCCTCCAGCAACTTCGCGAGCTCAATCCAATGTTCAACCCTATTGAACTCATGCGAATGGTCGTCAGGATGTCTCCACAGCCCTGGAGACTGGTGCCCACTGCCTAGATACCACCGGAGTCAGTTTGTCATTCTTAATGCAAATCAGTGTCCGAAGTACGATCTGGCGTACGAAGCAGACGTATTCCAAGTCACGTGGCACTTACACATCTCCACAAAAGCATTAAGGATCAACTTCTTTCCGGTGGCCATAATGTCGCATATCGAACGGCAGATGTCGTGCTTATAACTAGACTTTTATACTCCAAGTCTAAAGATAAGGGTCGATTTCCGATGTCGCTCATACAGATACGACCGATGTTCGCGGTGGCTCCATTAGGGCGGATGATGTGCTTGCAGCATCTTTGAACGCAATCGCATCAGTTTCAACCCCACCACCAAGCCGCACCTCAACATGCAGCGAGACCCCAACTTCATCGGCAAGCTCATTATGAGTCCCCGCAATGATGCAATCATTTGCCCCCTTTTATTCTGGCTCCTATCGAACTCCACTATCGCGGTCGTTTCTCGGAGAATCATGGGAACGGAGGATTCTGAATGTATCATTTCGGTAAACAGCTTCCTGGAACGTGATACATCGCTTAGCTTGTCAGAACGTGGTATACCGGAGATTCGGGACTGTTGTTGACATCCACGGATTAAATTGCTTACCTGAGAAAGGTGGTACAAGACCCTTATCTTCTCGCATCCCATTCAGTCCATCAGCCGGCACGTGAATAAGCTCTTTCTCGCGATGGTCTTCTCAATATCCAAATGGCGGAGACGGAGCCGTGCAAGCAAAGCCAACCCCAACTCTACTCAATTCCAACATGGCGATGTCGAAGCTTCTCAGTCAAACACTCAATCAGCTTTATTGCTATATGCAGTGCGCCAACCTTACGAATTTGTCACCGATCACCCGATACCAACCTCGAAACGCGATACCGAACTGCTGGTCAAAGTTCTCGCTATAGGGCTCAACCCAATAGACTGGAAGGCACCGTAAGCCTATCCAACCTCTGCAATCACACTATCAAAGTGCTCATGCTATAGCAGTGATTTTAACTTCGGTATCCCGACACTGCCTTACATAGCTGGTCGTGAGTTCACCGGTACCGTCGTGCAAGCGGCCTCACGTACGAATTCTCGCATACGTCAAGGCGATATTGTCATTGTTCCCTCTACCGACTACCGCGATCTTCGTAAAGCCGCGTTCCAAGAATATAGCATAGCGTCGTCCTTTAACACTATTCGCCTTCCTCGCAACATTTCCACACAGGCCGGATCGATACTGGGCGTAGCATTTGTGGCGGCAGCTCTTGCTTTGGGAATCTGCATGGGCGTCAGTTTTGAAGACATCGAAGGCGGGCCAAATCTGCTCAAGCTCGTTAGGAGTATCGATCCCGAGAATCTCCCAGCGGATATACGCAAAGAATGTCTCGAAGGAATTAGGGACGACGAACGAGCTCAGAAAGGCGACTTTCTCGTCATCTGGGGCGGCAGCTCGACGTGCGCATACACCATGAAACAACTTGCGCGCCTTGCTGGTCTTCGAAACATCTCCGTTGTGGATTCTAGCAAGCACGGTTTGCGTCTGTCATCCCGCGATCATATTCGGCCTGATCTGCTCGTAGATGCACACGACCCTGAACGCGCAATCAGCATCATCAAGTCGGCAACCAATAACAGCGCCCGCTTTGGCTTTGACACACAAGGCAAGGAGACAGCCTCGCAACTCCTCCGCTCGCTCGCCTCTCTTCATTGCTTCCCTAATCATCCGGAAGAATATTCAACCTCGAAGTTGAACTCCAAGCTCCCTACTCCACCATCTACACCTGCAGAAGCAAACCCCTCTGCTCCACGCTCCCATCTGGTCGGCCTAACCGGACTCCCCAAGGGAAATGTCCCTGAAGACGTGGCTCTACACAGCGTTCCGATTAAGCTCTTCCACGAGATTCCCGAGGTAGGCGAAGCGCTTTGCAGCTGGGCTGAGAGATTACTGGTAAAGGGACTCTTGGTGCCGCCGGATGTTTTGGGAACGGTGGACGGGCTTGGAGGGATCAACGCGGGATTGGACAGATTGAGGAAGAGGGAGGTTAGTGGTGGAAGGCTGGTTGCTGTTCTGCGGTAGAAGACGATGACATCTTTCCATTTCGTTCGAATATACAGCAGAACGCCTACTTATCAAAGCGCTTCTACTCTTGTGTTGCCACTCAATCGCACGTCTACATCCATTTCCCCTTCCCCCAGTACCGCTCTACCCTCACTATGCTTCAAGGCCTCGCTTCAACTTCTTCTCCAGATCTTGATTCAACCCAGCGTCTCCTTCCCGTCTTGCTGCACCTGCACGGCCACCTCAACCCCCTCACTCCCGCTCCCATCACTATGATGCTCAATCACACTCTCATTATCTTTCCCAAAATGCCTGAGCACCAGCCACGCAGGATAAATCGCCACACCCCAAAGCGCAAAGTTCCAATACACAGCCCCCACCTCGGCGAAAACAGTCACACTCGTAACCCCATAGCTAACGGCCTGCCACGCACTCTCGGTGCCCCTCAACAGCGCCGCATACCGAATAACCTGCGGCTCGTCCTCAGCCAAATTCGCAATAAAGAAATATAAAAATAGGTAGTTGGCTTGGAAGCAAGCGGTGAGCAGTATGAAAACGGCAAAGGCGTTGCCAAATCCGGGACTGGCCCAGTCGTACGTGGGTTGAGTGTCGCGGAAACGGGTTACAAGGACGCTGACCCAGATCCAGCAAGCGCCTTGGAATACAGCGATGAAGGAGAAGGCGCCTCGGGCGCGGGTGCGCAGGGAGATGCGGTGCGTGTCGAGGTAGAAGCCGAGGAGGTTGCCGCCGGTTACAGCGACGAGGCCGGAGACGAAGGAGCCGAGTGCGCGGGCGCGGACGGAGAACCACACTTTAGGCACTCATTAGCCATATCCCAATTGTATACGTGACGAAGGCGTTGCAAACGTACAGGCCAGATAAGTGAAAAATACAGCTTCGGCGAAGACGGCTTGGCCGATCCAGAGCACGGTGAGGAGAAAGCGCTTGGTGAAGAATAGCCGCGTCGTCTCCTTGATTTCAAACCACGGATCTTGCAGAATCTTCAATTCCACCTTCTTTCCATCTTTCCTTTGCACCTTGCTCGGCTTGTTTAACAGCAAGGCCACTGCTGGTCCCGCGGCCTGAAGCGCAATGAAAACCAGATAAACCGTGTACGACACTTTTCCGGCTTGGTTGCGGTCCGCGTTCAGTCCTAAGTTGATGGCACCGCCGAGGATTTGCCCCGCGAGACGGTACGTGAGCCAGTAACCCAGCGCTTTCCCTTTGTTCCAGGGTTCGGGGTAGGCGATTGCGATTGCGGCTTCGGCCATCCAGAAGACGCCTGCGGAGATGCCGCAGAGGGCGGCGCCGAAGAGGGTGAGCCAGGTGGTGCCGAAGCGATTGTTGGTGTACAGGCCTGCTGCGAAGGGGGCGTAGCCGATGCTAGAATCCGCCTTTAGAACAATCCACCCGAATAATCATGATTTCCATGAGCAAGAGCAGTGCGAGGGAGTAAGTAGATAGAAGGACTTACGTCCCAAACACCAACGCCCCCTTAATCCCCACATACTTCACCAGCACGCTCGAGAAGTAACAGCTCACCACCATCAAGCAGAACGTAAGTGCGTTTGCGGCATTGACGAGCCCTGGAGATGCTTGACCTCCTGCTCCGAGCGAGTTCATCGCGCCCCAGATTCCGGGCGCTGAGAAGTTGCATAGACCTAGAATGGTTATGTTGTAGAAGGTAGATCGATGCCATTTCGCTACGGGGCGGCAGTTAGTAAGTTGATAAGTTGAATGGGAGCGGAATGGAATGGAGTACGTACTGGGGTGGTCACGTTTCTCGGTATTATTGGCTGGGAGGTCGCTACTGGACTCGAGGTTTGAGAGTGACGGTTCCGCCATGGTGCGAATACCGGATTCTTGTTAGCAACCGAGTTATACAGACCGCGAAGATCGTATGTACAAAGACCAATGAAATTGAATATGTTCTTTCGGTTGCTTCGGGTTGCTGATGCAGCCTGTGCTTTACCCTGCCACCGTGTGTCTTTATAGCGACTTTGCACGTGGAGCGCGTTGCTCACGCATTCTTGCGCCACGACCCAAACGAGGGCCCGCAATCCAGACTCTTCCGACGCGCAAGGATTTGAGTCAGTTTCCCGGACTTGCTTAGGCCTGCGTCGGAGCTCGCTTCGGTGAGATTTGCAAGTTTGGTGATTGATAGGGAAGCACGCCATCTACCCTAACTTTCGCAAATAATAGCATGCTGCAGTGCAAGTTCCGCGGCGCGATAAGAACATCGTGGGCCGAAAGCGGAGACAAGTTGAGGGACCTATTCTCTGCGTCGTGCAAAATGACTCGCGAAGAGAGGAAAAGGCGAGAAAGGTTTTTGCTCAAGAGCGGCAATCCGAGGCGAGTCGCAGCGTGGAACCGGCGCTGCTTTAGATGTATGCAAATCAGCTGATGCTGCTGAGTGACATGCTCCTGGTTAATTATTTGGTTTGACTCTCGAATAGATGTGTAGAGTTTGTGGAATTTGTAGATATGTTGCGACACAAGATATACGCTTCACTGAACTGAACGACAGTGCCGTATTCACTTGCCCCTCATTATGACTTCTTGCTTGCGCCTGGTAGGTCCCACCAGCTCTCATGCAAATCTCTCAAATCCAATTCTTGTCCAGGAGCCCTTAAATACGGCGTCAGGTCCGTGCCTTCGTCCACCTCACCGCGCGTGTACCCATTTCCAAAGTAAGCAAATCGATTTACGGGATTGAAGCGCTCGTACTCCCAATCTTCCCACCGTGGATCGCGGCGTATAAACGTCTGATGAGCTGCCGACCCAGGCCACAGGCCATGGATACGAGAGCCGGGAACACCTCCGTTGTTCCAGGACGAGCAGTTGTCGGTCAGCACGGTGGAAGGGAAGAATGCATCGCAGTAGTCAACGAAGTCGTCGGCTGCTGCCTTTGATGGCGCGATCGATTTGATGCCCTGCGATGAAACTTTGCGCATAACCTTCGCATAGTATGTAAGTGCTGTTTCCACGGCGTAAGGTACTGTGCCTGAAGGACCGGTTGCATGAGGGCCGGCGAGGAAGAAAAGATTTGGGAAGCCAGGAGTTGCAACCCCCATATACGTGTACGGGAAACCATACGTCCCATCGGGTTTCCAAGCCTCTTTCAAATCCACGCCTCGTGCCTTGACTGAGAAAGGTGGGACAAGATCGGTGTTGGCGCCCGTGGCACAAAAGATGGCATCGAAATGGTACTGCTTGCTATCCGTAGTCTCGATTCCTCTAGCGGTAAAGCGTTTGATGGGCGCTTTAACAAGCTCAACGTTATCTTCGGTGAGCGATTCCAGATAGCCAGGACCCGGTGTCAGCCGTCTGCAGTGCGGTGCAAAGTCAGGTATGAGTCCTTCTAACAATTCAGGTTTCTTAGATGCGCGCTTTCTCATAACTTCGATGAACAGCTCTCGCATGCCTTCATTCTCCTCCGAGCCGCGCACCATGGCGCGGAAACGTCGCCAGTATTTTTCTTCTAACTCTTTTCTAAAATGAAGGTAAGTTGCTGGGTCTTGAAAGGATTGTCGCTCTTCTTCGAGGTACGGTTGTGGTTCAAAGGTCCGCTCATCGCCAGCCCAAGACGTGGCTATCCAGGTCGGGTTGCGCACAAAGTGCGTGACATGCTTCGATATGAGCTGCAGATTTGGTACAACCTGAATCCCACTCGCTCCATTGCCAATTACGGCTACCTTCTTGCCCGAGGGGTCGTACAAGGGGTCCCAGTTGGATGTATGTCGCAGATGTCCCTTGAAGTCATCGATTCCAGGATAGTCGGGTAACTTCCAGGCGTTGAATCGACCAATGGCAAAGATGACGAAGTCGAAGCGCTCGGTAGAGGATGCCTTGGTGTTGAGATTGTGAACCGAGAGGTGCCACTGTGATTGCTCGTCGTCCCAAGAAGCTGAATCCACGCGATGCCGCAGCTTCACGTACTTGTAGACGTCGTGTTTCTCCGCGCACGACTTCCAATAGTCGCGTATCTCAGAGCCTTCAGCGAAGATCTCGGACCACTGCGTATTTGGCGAGAACGTGGACTGGTAGACGTGTGCCGGGATGTCGCAGCGCACGCCGGGATAGTTGTTTTCCAGCCAGGTCCCGCTCACGTCGCCGTTCTTCTCGAATATCGTGAGCGTGATACTTGGAACCTTGGCTGGAAGCAGAATGCCCGCTGTGATGCCTGATAGCCCCGCGCCCACCACAGCAACTCTGAGCGGACGCACATCGTCGATGTGGTGGTGGGCATCGAAGCGGAGTCGCGAGACGGGGTACTGGGGTGGAAGGGCCGGGCCTGTGTTCACTTCCTCCGTCTCTTTCGCGGGCGCGAGATGGCCAGTGAGCTGGGCGGCGCGTCTTGTTGACGTCGATGTTTGCGCTTCTGCTGTTGTCTTGTCGACGTCGGGGACAATCGCAATCGGGCTGCGCGCCATCCTGATCGGGCCTAGTCTAGCCCACACCTCGCTAGTTTCAAGTGGCGCGTTCGTTTCAAGTGCCGCGTTTCTCCTGCGGATGTCAACCCTCACACACCAGTTGACTTCCGTCGCGTCTTCGGCGCTATGGTTTTAAAGAACGAAGGACAAGCCGCATCCTTACTGCACTCTCTTATCTATCGTCCGGCGTTCCGCTCTTGGCTCGCAACCGGCGATAACGAAGCTTGCATGATGTGGCCGATCACGCCTTCTCCCCCTCCGTTGACGGTATGTCCCAATGCAAGATAAGAAACAGGAGAGCTGTCTATTTCGAGAAATCAGACCCGAAACCATGATACAAGCGGTCCCCTGGGATGGATGAGTAGACGCGGAACGGCGTGATCGCGTGGTGGCGCTCCCAGCTGCGGTAGCTATGGGACCCGTCGCTGTGGTTGCGTATTAGCCCCATCAACTGGCGTGCTCGCAACCCTGCAGAATACCTCCTCTCGGCCAAATGTCGCTGGTGGAGAACAGACTTTTAGTTCTGGACGCTGCTCGGCGGCCAAGGGGATGAGGCGGAGCTCGATGCTTCTGTGCTCTGCAGGGCCATATATTGTGGTGTGGGCAAGCTCTCTGGCACGACGGGCGCCCTGTTAGTCACAAAGGTACTATTCGGCGATATGGCTTCTCCGTTGCAAATCCGCAAATGGTATCAGATCCGCTGGTTCCGGGAAGAAGACAGTCCAGAGGAGCGCAAGTTGATTGTGAAGCTCGATCTCCTCATTGTGCCCTATGTCTTTCTCGCGTACTGGGTCAAGTACATCGATCAGGCCAATATTAGTGAGTATGAACCCAGGCAAAGGAGCGACCTGCTAGCTGACCACATAGATAATGCCTATGTTGCCGGCCTCAAAGAGGATTTGAATTTTCATGGCAATGAACTTGTACGGCTCCAGACCATGTATATTTTGGGTGCAGTACTTGGACAGCTCCCGTTTCTGTACCTTTTCACTCGGACGCCTATGTTTTACCTCATTCCATTTCTGGATGTCTCCTGGGGCCTCTTCACGCTACTTCAATACCGGGCACATTCGTTTGCAGAACTGGCTACTTACCGATTCCTTGTGGGCTGGTTCGAGGCCGCGTTCTTCCCCGCCATTCATTACATCTTCGGTACGAATCCTTGCGGTCGGGAATTTGCACCTTTTGACTGACATCATTCCAGGCTCGTGGTATCGAGGTGACGAGATTGCGCGTCGAGGCGGCTTTTTCTACGTCGGTCTCACTCTTGGCACTCTCACAGCTGCTCTCATCCAGTCGGGAGCGTCATCACGACTGGATGGCGTAAATGGCCTCGCAGGCTGGCGCTGGATGTACATCATCTGCGCTCTGGTGACAATTCCAATAGGATTCCTGGGACTAATGGTCCTCCCGGGGACGCCAGACAAGCCTAACAAGCTGGTCATGAAGGAGCACGATCTGCAGATTGCAAAAAAGCGTCTTCGGAGGGCAGGCCATGCTGTAGGAGGCAATGTCACTCCTAATACCTTTGTCAAAATCGCCAAGTCTCCCCGCGTTTGGGCCTTGCTGCTCCTTGATATCTTCTTCTGGTAAGCAACCCCCGGATATGGAATACCATTTCTGAGTCATTTGCTAATTGTATCTCCACGTATATAGGAACGGATCCATCAACACTTCCACTGGCGGCTATCTACTTTGGCTTAAAAGCCTGAAGCGATACTCGAACGCACGTGTCAACGAGCTTGGTGCCATTTCGCCTGCGTTAGGCATCTTTTACACCCTGGCCATATGCTTTGCTTCTGATCTCATCCTTGGACCAGCGTGGGCGATTACCGTGGCCCATGTCTGGAATATCATCGGACTCGTTACCCTAACAATCTGGAGCGTACCAGAATCGGCGTTGTGGTTTGCTTTCATGACGACCTATTCAGCGGTAGCCATGTCGAGCGTTCTCTACGGATGGATCAATAGCCAACTAAGCTATTCGCCAGCCGAGCGTTCTGTCGCTTTGGTGCTCGCGAACACGCTGGCGCAGTCTACGACCGCCTGGACACCGCTATTAACGTTCAAAACAGTCGAGGCGCCGAGGTTTCGCAAGGGATATCCTTTTGTGCTTGGGAATGCCTTTTGCCTCATCATCCTCGCGCACATCATCAACTACTTCGAAAAGAAGAGGAAGAGGTATGGATAAGCATTCCTCTTGACGAAAGATTCACTGACACGGGTGCAGACAATCCGATCCCGTCACAGACGATGAGGCCGGTCAAACATCAACCACGTCAGAGGGCTCTACCGTGTCTCCGAATAAGGTCGATGCACCCTCGTAGGATCAGGAGTCATGCGTTGAGTTATGACGGGAAAGCCATCTCCAAGCATCTATTCTATCACCCCAGATCCCGAATTTCGGGCTGCATCAGAAGGCAAACATCCTGTGAGAGAAGACGCAAATTTCGCACCATGTCGTAGCTAAATGCCTATTGGAAACTTTTGAACCCCGCCAATCTTTGTCTTAGTGCGCTGTAGTCACGTCTCCCAAGATGCCGGCTCGTTCGGCTTCCCACGTTTGGCAACCCCACCATAAGCTCGTTCATACCTTCGGAGAAGCGCGAAAACAGAAAAGGGTCCTCCTGGTTACGCGGATAACGAATGCGTAGACATAATGGCCCTCGGCGCCCTATTCCATGTCGCCCGTCTAGGTTATCCTGCACTGTGAGGGCCGCATCTCCACCTGGAGAAAGCACGCAATATGCGGACTTTATGTCACCATTGATAAAAAGCGGGCTCGCTGGAACGATTCATGGCCCGACATCTCAATAAATGTTATCAGAATGGCGCAATGACGTCCCTGCATCGCGAAGTCACCTTGTCGGATCGATGTCGGAGATATTAGAATACCCTCGAATCCATTGCGTAGTTAGCCTGTCTTTTCAATTCACGGCCCGAAGTCTTCCTAGACCATACCCCCAACACATCCGGAAAGCAACAGAGGTGGAAAAAACGTGCCGAAAGACTCGAGGCAACTTCACAAGCAGCGCCACGCCTTTACAGTTCTGCGTATGTTGAGCCTTGAGGTGCACCAGCCATGACAGGGTCAACTCCGGACAGTACCAACGATACCGCCAACGGTGCAACAGCGCCCAAAAAAAAGATACTGATCAATGCGTTCGATATGTCTACGGTTGGCCATCTTTCGCCAGGTCAGTGGAAGAACCCAAAAGATCGCTCAGCCACGAAGCGCAAGCTCGGCTACTGGATTGATCTTGCCAAACTGCTAGAGCGCGGCGGTATCAACGCACTCTTCTTAGCAGATACATACGGCGGATACGACACCTACGAAGAAAGCTTGGACAACTGTATTCGAAGGGCTGCGCAATGGCCTGTGACAGATCCAACAATAGTCAGTCTTTCCCACGAAGCACCTCTGTATTCTCCGAGCAATCTTTGTTGATTAGTGATAGCCGATATCCGCAATGGCGGCAGTGACGAAGAACCTAGCTTTTGCCATCACAGCTTCTACGTCTTTTGAGCCACCGTTCTTGCTCGCTAAGCGCTTTAGCACTCTGGACCATCTTACGGGAGGGAGGTTCGGCTGGAACATTGTCACAAGTTGGAAGAAAGCCGCTTTCAAAGCCATCGGCTTGGATACCCCGATCGAACACGACGAGCGATATGCACAAGCGGACGAGTACCTGCGCGTTCTATACAAGTGCGTTCACACCACCCGACGGCTACGATACGGTGACTGACTGACTGCGTGTTTAATAGACTCTGGGAAGGCTCGTGGGCCGACGACGCCATTACCCAGAACACCGCAGAGGACGAGTATATCAACCCAGCGAAGGTGCGCACCATCCACCACCACGGAAAATACCTCCACCTCGAATCGCGCCACATCGTCGATCCCTCACCCCAACGCACGCCTTTCCTCTTCCAAGCCGGCACATCTTCCGCAGGCTCGGAATTTGCAGCAACCCACGCCGAAGCTATCTTCGTCTCCTCCCACTCACCTACCATTCTGCGCCCCAAGATCTCCAAGATACGCCAGCTAGCACAAGAGAAGGGGCGCGATCCGCAAAGCATCAAGTTCTTCGCTACGTTCACGCCCGTGCTGGGTCGCACGGACGAAGAAGCGCAGCAGAAGTACGAAGAGCTGAAAAGGTATGCATCTACGATTGGAGGGCTGGTGCTCGTGTCTGGATGGACTGGCATCGACCTCTCCAAATACGCTCCAGACCATGAAATTAGTGCCGCCGACGCAACAGAAGACCACCGCGTGCGCAGCCTGCTCCATCAATTCACCGCTACATCTCCTGAGGTCCCGCGCTGGACTCCCCGCGTCATTTCTGAGAAGGCGTCGATAGGCGGGCTAGGCCCGGTGGCCGTAGGTTCGCCGGCTACGGTTGCGGATGAGCTGGAGAGGTGGGTGACGCTGGCGGATGTGGATGGGTTCAATATTGGGTATGTGACGACGCCCGGAAGTTTCGAAGACGTGGTGGAGTTGTTGGTGCCGGAGTTGAGGAGGAGAGGGATATATGGGGAGAGTAACGAGGGATTGACGGCGAGAGAAAAGGTTTACGGGAAGGGGCAGAAATTGCTGAGGAGTGACCACGTGGGGAGTCGGCATAAGTATGATGTTTATGATGAGTCGGCAAGTTGAGAGCGAGGTTGCTAATCCTGCTGCCCTGTGGGACGGCGGGATCGACCTAACGCAGCTTAAGGCTTAGCTTAGTTTAGTAATTAAGCAGAGAGCATCTGCAACTTCCTTCGCAGATGTGTACTCCCCCTTCCAGCATTTTGTGATGACACTTCCAAGTACCACGTTAGTGATATCAGGGTATTTGCCCTCCCGCAGCAATGCTGCAGCTCTTCCTTCTTCCTCAGCCTCCTCGCACTAATGTGGGCAGGTGAAGGTTATCAACTCGAAGATGGACGATCCTAAAGCGTGGATCTCCGCTCGAATTATATTGTTCGCATCGTCATCAGGGTGCCGGAAGCCGTCTTGAGCGATAACCGTAGGACGAATATCATCAATAGCCGAGCCAGCGAAGTCGCAAAGTCTGATGTTCCGGTCCTCATCCAAGAGGATATTCTTGCCGCAGATGTCAACATGTCTAACGTTCTTGTCGTAAATGTACTGCAGCACATTAGCCAAGTCTCGCGACCACTTGATGCGCTCTTGGAGGGTCGCAGTGCCGCCCTTTCTGTAGTACTGTCGGATGGAGCCGTATTTTGCTCGCTCGAGATGTATGGCATCATCGTCGATCCGAAGGCAGCGGATGATATTCGGATGGGTCTCCAGCCGGCGGTAAATGCGTTTCTCGATCTCGACGTTGTCGATAGAAGATTGTGCGCGATAAGGGAGTTTGGACACTTCATGTGGTCTGCTGGGATAGGCAAAGATCGCGCCAGACGCACCCATTGCCAAAAGCTCTGCCTCGTCAGGCGTCATGACGCCGTACGACATAGTAGGCGTAACACAACTCGGGGAAGCATGATGATCCATAAGAAGCCGTTGCGGCCACGGGCAGGAGTACTGTGGTGCTGTGACAGTGTGGGTGTTCGTAGGTTCCTGATCATGGAGAGCGCATAAAAAGTATGGAATGAAAGATGCGGATAGGAGAGAATTGGGGAGGTGCAGTATCGACCTCACGAAGAGCTGCAGTTGCGTGGCCGTGCCACATTCTTAGTCATGCTTTCTCTGTAGCTGGCTAGCGAATGCAAGCCTCTTCTCGGTAAATGTCGCTTTATCTTGGCCCCGCGTTCTTCGCGGTATCAGGTGAAACTCAGCTTCACACATTATGAAGATAGGATTGGCTGAGACGGGACGCGGGGAAGTTAGGCAACCGTGCGCGTCCAACAAACAACTTTCGCAGAGAACTGCTGGACAAAAACCCATCAGCACCCTCGATTCTATCCTTCACCATTGCCCTCAGCATACCTCAACTCACCCGCGACAGGCCTCTGTACCACAGTACACGTCTTTGATCAATTTCTTCATCATTGGCGTCGCGATGGCTCCGCACGCGCGTGCGAAGCGCAGACGCAACAATACATCAACCCTTCATCCATCCGTTGCGGCCGCCTCCGATGATGTGCGTCTCCTATCCAACGGCGAGAGCCTCCATGGCAACTACGAGTCCAAGCGTATCGGCTACGCGGCCGACGAGCCACAAAGCGAGGAAACGGAGGCACCAACACCTCAATTGTACGCAATGGTAGAGGGCGAGCAGATGCTCGTGCCACAAACCTACGACCCGGACACGTATGATCCTGATGGCCGAAGGCCATGGACGCCCGAACCGGAGCCGTATAGTCCCGAAATCTATTCGGCGTGGGGCCGAAAGCATTTCGGTGAAGAGTGGTACCAATTGCGGAAGACCATGCTCGAGGAAAGGAACATCTACCTTCAGTATGATTCAGTCTATGTGGAACGCCAGAAAGCCCTGAGGATAATGGAACACAAGATTGAACGGCGGCCGTTCGAGCCACGATCTGGCGTGTTCAATGAGAGCTGGAAGCGCTTGTGGGCTCGACTTTCGAAGGAGTTAGGCATCGAAATTCCCGCATCTCCAACACCATCGAGGGACAACGACGACAACGACACCGACCTCAGCGGGTACAGCACGTACGACCCAACCCCCGAGCCCCGCGAGCCGACGCCTATCCCCGATGATCCATGGGAGGAGCTAGAGTTCAACCGGAGACGTTTCCACTAGGACGAGGAGCGATATCAGTTCGAAAGAATTTTCCTCAAGGAGGCTCTTATAGACGGGGCTAGGACGCTACGTGAAAATGAGCCAGGCGACAGGCAAGCCCGCGAGAAGCGGGAGTTAATGGAAAGCTTTCGCTACGTGGATCCTACTCGGTTCTCCCTTGAACAGGGTCACTTTCAAGATCACATCGACCTCCCCAAGAAGGGCTGGACGCTGGAGCAGATTGTTGCTGCACATGAAGCTACTATTGCCCTGTATGAATGGCGCGAGAAGAGCCCTGAACCAAGGGGGTCTGGTCCGGTCGGCAAAACAGTCACCGATCAGGAAAAGACCGCTCAGGATATCTGGTGCCAGAAGCTCGATGCTGCAAGGATTCGCTTCTACGGAGAACTCCCACCCAAGTTATCAAGTCCTTTCGGGGTTCCGGAGACCCAGGAGGATAGAGATGCAATGGAAACCTGGTACCGAGGTATCTACGCTCGCGTCTCCCGCCAGCAACAACGAGAGGCCTTGTCGGATGCTATAGGCAACACTTCAATACGTGCAGAAACTTTGCAAAGGATTGAGGGCGAAGAACGAAGAGACCGTGAAGTCCTAGAAAGGGCCCTAGAAAGGGCAGAAAAGGCGCGCCCCCAGCGGCTACCTCCAGGCTTCTACCCCCTTTTCGTTCTAAACCAGGACGAAATGAACGATACGTTCCGTGTGTGGGACGAATTCGGAGTCCCTCTCGAGGAGCAGAACGAACGGGCTCGCTTGTATGGTTTCGGCGAGAGACCTGCTGGGCGCGAAGCAGTGCCGCAGTCGCCAGCAACAGTACCTCAACCAGCGAAAGACACTTCTCGCAAAACTCGCGGCGGTCGAATCACCAAGAATGCACCAACGAACGCGGAATCCGCGCCACTAGATCGAAGGCGCGATAACACACGGACAGCACCCCAACGCCGCAACAGGCAGCGCAAGACATACAAGAAGGAGCGGGCAAGCCGAAGGCTCGCGAAGATGGAGCCTGAGTATGAGATGCTAGGAGGAGGTGAAACACGGCCGGAGATCATTGTGACTGAGAACATGTTCTTGCGGCAAGGGTGGAGAAAGTCGTCGAAGGATTTCGATGTAGATTGAGCTTCCGAAATGAGGATTGGAGAATTGCCAATCATCAAACTCTTCCGTAGTCCACATAAGTTGTTTAGTGTGTCGGACATTTCTCCTCAAATCTTTGCAGCCTTCGCCCGCCACACCCCCAAGTGGCATGTTGTTGGGACGTTTGAAGGACCGCACTTTTACGAATATATCGTTCAGCTGGCCTTGAACTGAGCGCTTAAGCTGGTCGTCCAGTTTATGCCAAACTGCCTCGAGTGTAGTACTAGGCATGAGAGACATAAAGAAGAGGAAGCATTCGCCGGAGCGCACGAGACCGAGCGGTCTTGGCGCAGGGATGCTGGGTATAAACTTCTCAGTGTATTGCAGTGTTGTGTATTCGGTGAAGTCATCCATGTTCCGCATAATCTTCAGAGCAACTTCTGGACTGCATTTGACGACGATCTTATGGCGGCCAAACTTGGGCTTCCAGACCACTTCACTCTGCTCAACCAGTCTGTGTAAGCCACTGGCGAAGGATGGGCTTTGGTAATGGCTTTCGAGGAGGCTTCGGACGGATTCTGAGAGCGGAAATAGGACTGTAGCCGGGGCAGCTCCATCAAGCAGATTGCGGACATCGTCTTCAGGAAATCGTGGTGGTTGCTTTCCGAGATTCAGAGGCTCTGGAGACGGGCCGTCTTCATGTCGAGCTAGGGTTTGTCAGATTGTCATCCTCAGAGTTGAAAGTATTAGATGCGGTGCCCGCAAACCTTTGGCCTTTCGATGAGCAAGTCGGCTTGAATAAGACGAGGGAATTTTAGAAGCTAGATCCACTTCTGGGTCCGCTTCTAAAGCCTTCTGCAACTTTTTCATAACCATTCGATTAAACTGAGAGGCCTCAGACTCGCCAGCCGCAGGATCCATGGTGTTTGGTTCGAAAGAGGGAGGTTGAGGGAGGTTGTGTTGTTAAACGCCAAGCCTCAGCGCAGCTTTTCCGATCTCGCACAAGGCACTGGACACCTTTGTTGAAATGAAATATCTAGTAGCGTATATATAAAAACTCAGGCTTAGCCGCTATCTAAGTAAGCTAGAGGTTACTATTCAAAGCTCTCTCGATCAACAACAACCTGTTCAGTCGCGTTCCTTGCTCTCACCCTCTTACTACCCCAGTTAGCCGCTTCTCCCGGTCCTCGACCGTTCATCGACGAGAAGCCCATCACGCAGGCGCACCGCGTCATCGCGCGCTTCGAAGACAAAGGACCTCAGCCTAGTGAAACCTCGTTCCCGCGCCAGCACAACGCCAAGGACGGAGTAATAGGTCGCAACAACCGACGGCATACGCCGCAGTCCTGTGCTGCACCTTCCAACACAGAGTGTTCTACGCTTCTTCACGTAAGGTCCTCTCTATTTACTCTTACTCCTGTTTTACTAAAGCTTCATTGACGCAGGCGCTTCTCATATCATGCAAGATGATCCTAGCCTCCCCGTCCTTTCAACATCGGGTCTTTATTGGCTTAGGGTCGGAATCTTAGGCATTGTATATCCTCTTGACGAGCGCACCGTTGTAAAAATCGCTCCTACATACGACAACTAGTACGCTACCTCCTTATGCCTTCAAGACCTCCTTACCAAGAGATCTGTATACCAGCGTTTAGGGTCTTATCCACGAATATGCCAATACTTTTCCTCAGTTCAACGAGGGATTCTTCTAGAGAGATTTGGAGAGCCAGTCCGCAAGCACCTACGGAAACTCTATAAGCAAGGGAAGACTCCATCACATAAGCAGGCCCTAAAATGGTCCTGCTAAGTCGCTAAGGGAATAGCGTACCTCTACTAAAAAGGGGTTATACAAGGAGATATTGGCTGTCACAACGCTCTTTTGAAGGGTAATAAGATCAAAATATGCGATTTTGGCGGCTCCTTAATTGATAGGGAGCCTGCCAGAGCCGGTTACGAATGCCGATCTCAGCGATAGGACGATAAGAATCCTTCTATTGCAAGCGAACTGTTTGCACTAGGATCAACTATCTATAAACTCTGGACAACTACGCGGCCTTACGAAGATGAACCCAACGACACAGTTGAGGACAGCTACAAACACCAGTGCTTTCCAGACGTTGGGACCCTTCCCGTCGCCGAAATCATCAAAAAATGCTGGCATGGCTCTTATACCTCTGCAGATGAAGTTGTTGCCGACCTCATACTACAACCCAAACCAACGAACGCGCACGCGTATTCCGATGCCGACGATCGACCAACTTAGATGGTGACCGCCTTCCTAGACGGTCAATTGTCGTACGACTGGGTACATTAGCCGGCCTTTTGGACGATATATCTAGACAACCTTACCACTACCACTTCCGGCCTCTCCCCGTTGCAAACTGGGCATGCCTCCTCTCGTTTTGTAGAACCAAGTACCACGGTTGGATCAGGAGTAGCATCTTGGCAATGACGATACGTTCCTAAGGGGTTTGTGGGTGGCGCGACTTAGTTGTTGTGGCATGAGCTGGACGCAAGCGGTTGCATGTGGCATGGTAATATTGTCGCTAGCGTAGAGGGTGGCCCACTCTGGCCATTGATGGGTTTGTCGAGCCAGCGCAGGCACTACAAGCCAAAAGCAAGCGGCCATATGCTAAGGAAAACAGGAACAAAGGATGGAAGAGGAAGAATGTCCCAACGTACAGAGTAGGGCCGGAAACCAATTTATCCCGCCCCGCTCGATGCAGCTGTGCACCTAATGCCTTGCTTCTGGACCAATACTTCTGCCTGAAACAGCGCGATGCAGACCTTTTGGCGGCGCGAATGCAAGGCCGCTTCGCTGCTGCACCACGCCCGTTTGCTCGCACGAACAAGCAAGAGAAGAAAACAACGTAGAGCAGAGTCCATAGTTCCTAGCTGCTGGCGCGTTGTACGAAGGCGCGGGAGAGCAGTCCTACGCTACAACCAAGATATCCAGAAGCCGCTCCACACTGTACAAACTAGTGTCCATCCATCCCCTGGGAATCATGCCAGACCCACCAACGGTATCAACGCCAACGAACATGGACAAGAGCGGACGGCGATGCTGCAACCTTCCCTACCACTATATCCACATCCAAGTTCGTACCCTCTGCTCTCTAGCGAGTGAGCCATAGGTGCATAGTTTCGTAGTGCTCGTACCCCACTCGTCGACACTGTGGCCATACACCTCCAGGCCCAGGCCGCTCGCAGTGCCAGCGACATGGGGCTTGTCCGGATGCTCGTCCTCGTCGACTAGAGACGCGAACTGGAAGAAGGCGTGCAGCTTCTGGTAGAACTATTCGAGGTTGCGGCGCTCCTTGGCGGCAAAGTCGTCGTTCGCGGAGCCAAAGGCGACGGCTATAGTGCCCTTGCTAGGAAAGACCACCGGACCACCTGCTAGCCTCTCCTCAACGAAGTCTCGGAAGACACGCGACAGCATCGTGCCAGGGTCTAGCGCGACGTCGTAGCTCACGAAGGGTCCGTCTCGCAGCAACTCGAGGTTGAAGAGGAGGCGTAGGTGCTGCAGTCTCTGGAAGCGCTCTGGGACCACGCGCAGGGCCCGGATGTCGGCGTCGATGAGGCAGAGCGGGATTGTCAAGTCTCGCACGAACTGCCCGAAGTTCGTGGCGCTAGGGACGTCCATCTCGGCCTCGTACCTTTTAGCCCTCTTGCCAGGGTCACCGCATGGACCAGACTCTTGAGCGCCTCTCTCGCGATGGCTGTCTGCCTATGCTCCTTCTTCCTTCCCTTTCATTCTCTTTCCTTCTCATCCCTTCTCATCCCTTTCCTTCCCTTGGTCCTGTCAGCTTCGCTGCAGCCACCCTAGACGCGAAGCTCGGCCAGGACGCTGATACGCTCGGCCTTTTCTGTCTCCGCTAGACGCCCGCAGCTTGGGCACAAAAAAAAGGAGCGAGGTCTGCGGAATATTCCCAAAGAAAAGACGAGAGGGCGTACTACGCATCAGGATAACTATCTACCGGCGCTGAGTCAGCAAAAGCACCTACAATGACTGATCACTAATCATCAAACACGTTCACACTTCAGCGATGCTCAGTGATATCAACCTGAATTTTCTCACCAAACAACGACTTTGAACCAAATCAACACCCTTACCGAACTGAGGCTGCCACTCGTGCGCCGCTCGCAACCTTACCGCATTCAACGTTCCTCGTTTCAACCACACTTCCTTAATCCTCCCATCCCAACTCGTCGTCCGCCTTTTCTCCACTCGCCCGTCGTAAAGCTCATGGAATGCGACGGAGAAGAATCTCGTATCATCATTCGAGCCCGCGTAACGGATATACCAGGGGACTCATGTCGCCGCCCGATCACCCTTGGGGAGATATTCTGCACAAAGATCCTTGGGAGGCCTTTCAATACAGAAGTAACAGCGTCAAAATTTGATGCTGTTCACATCCCATATGGGTTTATCTACGATCTCAACGTTGCATGCAACCTAGAAGAGCAGGAGCTACTAGCAAGAATTCCACACCATGTCTACCAAGCTAGCTTGGTAGATAATCAATGGTACGATAGCTTACAAAGTCGATTAATAGGTATGCTTACTGTATTTAGGATATTTGTTAAGCGCGATGCTTGGCTTCCTAATGCGAAGGGTTACTGCGCAATGTTCTGCTGGGGGGGTTGAAGAGAACAAGAGATTGCAGAAGCACTAAGGAAGTCGTTGAAAGAACCAGATTCCATTGCAAGCGCATCAACTATCAATTCATGACTCTTAAATTTGTCCCTAAGGTGTTTTTTTTCCGGTGGCAGGTGGAGGTATCGTAGAACTTAAAGTCAGCCTGCTCCGAATGCATTCCCACCGACTTGATCTGGAGCACATTCCGGGGTCCAACATCAACCTCGGCCCAAAGCTCCAAACGCGGAGACTCGCTTGAACTTATCCCTCAGCTCACAGCCATGTAAGCCCGAACGAGGTCAGCCTGGATACCTACTCCAAGGCTTCATATCGCCATTCTGCTACCTCAATCCTACCCTCCACTCTCCTCTTTCCTCCTCCAACAACAGTATCATCCCCCGCCATGGCCTCCCACCCCAAACCCCTCACTACGCCCCCACCAACCTCCCACGTCCTCCTCTCCTACCCCGCACCCTACGTCCTCCTCGTCACCATAAACCGCGAGCGCCAAATGAACAGCATACCGTTTGCGGGCCACATCGAGATGGGCGAGGTGTTCGACTGGTTTGACCGCGAGCCCAATCTACGCGTTGCTATCATCACGGGGGCGGGGAAGAAGGCGTTCTGCGCGGGACAGGATCTGATTGAGCTAGGAAAGATTAGGAGTGGGCAAGTGAAAAAGGATGTCGCGAGTCAGAGACACCCGTTAAGTGGGTTTGGCGGTGTTAGTAGGAGGGGTGGGAAGAAGCCGATTATTGCTGCGGTGAATGGATTTGCGCTCGGTGGGGGGTTTGAGATTGTACTGGGTTGGTGAGTGGACTTCTGTTCTGTTGGGTTTATGTGCTCAAGAGGATAAGTCCTCTTGCGCTTGTGCAGGGGAAGGTATCCGTTCTGACCGGGGACGGTTGGGACCAAGCACCATATTTCAGATTCCCGACCAATTTCATTGCTAACATATTCTCTCAGCGACATGGTCGTAGCCTCTCCAACCGCGAGCTTTGGCCTCCCCGAAGCCCTCCGCGGCATCTTCGCCGGCGCCGGCGGTCCACCCCGCCTCGTCCGCAACGTCGGCATTCCCATTGCCTCAGAAATGGCACTCACAGGCAAACCCATCACCGCGCAGCGAGCCAAAGAGCTCAACCTCGTGAACCGGATATCGCCATCGCAGGACACCGTTGTAGACGAGGCTCTCAAACTTGCAAACGAGATTGCGGCTATAAGTCCTGATGCAGCGATTGTGACGAGGGCGGCGCTGAAGGAGGCGTGGGAGACGGGCAGTGTCGAGCGCGCGACGCAGTTGACGATTGAGAGGTACAGCGAGGCATTGAATGCAGGGGGGAACGCGATGGAGGGGTTGAAGGCTTTTGCGGAGAAGAGAAAGCCGGATTGGAAGCCTTCGAAGCTGTAGATATATCTTATAAATCTAACACTATTGAGATATTTCCCTGGCCAGCTGCACTACTGACAGTGGTCTGCTTCCCCAACAAGCGCCGGACCCCTCTTCAACTTTGCCAGCACAAAGTATAGGGGACCTATACTAGTCTATTCGAGTTACCGAGAATTCCCAGATTTTGCCGGCACAACGCCATCCAATACCAAGCAGCAAATGCCCACCATGGCACCAACCAAAACCCAGGGACCACTTCCGTCAATCCATCAGCCACGAACCCGACAACGGTCCACAGCCAAACCCAGAGCCGTTAATGCTCGTATCCCACCCTACCGAAAGAGAGTTAGCGGTCCTGTAACCCCAATGCCGATCTTCCCCAAACCCCACCTTTTCCCCCGCATTTTGGAACGGATATCCGCGACGATGGCGTCGCGACGGAGCCGGCGTTTGCTGGGAAGATTCCGAGGTAGGCGTATCTTCGAGAGCGATATTAGTTATATACCACGTCACTGATAGAATTGACTCGACTACTTCGATCCTTGTTTCTCATTGACAGGTTTGCATCGATTCAGTCGGATACGGACGTGTTTTTCCTATTCGTTCACTATTCCATGAGCTCTTAAAATGGTAAACCGCCGCGCCAGTGACGCCGCCCCACAGCCTTCGGCTCCCATCGCCCCCGTCGTGAAGCGGAAACGGCGAGCGTCTTGCTTGGGCGAAGCGGAACGCCGTGAGCGGAAGAGAGCTATTGATCGCGAAGCTCAGCGTTCCTTGAGAGAAAAGACAAAGACGCATATCGCGGAGCTCGAGAGAACAATTGAAATCTTGAGGAACCAGGACAGGAATGGAGCAACAGCGGGTTTGCTAAGCGAGATCGAGGGACTACGGGCGGAGAACGAGAGGCTACGGGATGTGATCGACTGCGTAAAGAGCGTGGTAGGGGGTGAAGTTTTACCCAGGACTGCGTCTGTGTCGAATCAGAATGGTGTTGGAACAGCTGGAGCGGGAGCAGGGGGAGCGAATTCGCCTACAGCAAGCGTCGGTATGCGTGCTTTCGAATCCGGCTTGAATTTGAACCTGAAGAGATGAGACTCACATGCCGGTAGGTCAGCATTCTCCCACGCAGTCGGACGCCAAACCACCCCCTCCGCTCCCATCTCCTCCTCTGCAAAGCGAAACTCCGAATAACCAGTTCCACTTCAGTTGCGCTCCAATCTCAGCATCAAGACCCGTAGACTTGGACGGTATGACCGTCTTGCCGGACTTCGCTCCACTAACTACAACCACAAACCGAAGCCTGAGTCTCGATCTCGATCTCCACCCTTTGCACGAGGCGTCAGAGGACTCCTCCATGCTCGACGTCCCCGACTCCCCCACAACTGCGGCCTTCGCGCCCTTCATGTCCGAAATCTTCGGTCCCTCCTGGCGCTGCCCTTCCCCAGTCATCCTGCATATCGGCAATCCGCCTTCCTCACCCTCCACAACATCAAGCAGCACCACGTCCAGCATCCCTGGTTCTCTCTGTCCGATCTGGAAAAAGAGCAACGAGCTGTTCGGCAAGGTGTTCAGCTACCGGCCCGGCACCGCGGCGCTCAACGTAGATAGCGTGGAAGCGGGCTTGCTGTATCTGGGAATTAAAGACGGCTGGAGCAGCTTTGACCAGTGGATGGGAAGTCCGGCGTTGCGGATTTTGAAGCAGGTGGATGAGTTTTTGTTTAGGCATTTAGAGAAGATGGAGAGGTTGGCTGTGGCGTACAAGAGTTTCAAGCTTTTAAAGGTGAGCGGTGGGGCGTAGATGTGATAAGAGGGGAAGGCTTACAATGAGGCAGTATTATCTCAACGCCACGAAGGAGGAGCTTGAAAAAGTCCCTGAATGGCTTCGGCCTAGGTAAGCGCACCTTTCCTCAATAACATCTTTCAACTAATTCTTCTTCCAGCCCATCACAAGCCCGCACCAAACACCCCATAGCCCTCGACTTCTTCGCCTGGCCCACCCTCCGCGACCGCCTTGTCCAACACCATACCGAGATCTTCAAAGCATCTGACCTCTCCCACTCGTACTCCCACTATCTCAAATTTGACTGGCCCTTCAGCTTCGAAGACGCCTTCTTCTATGACGAGATGCTGCAGGGGTACTATCCCAGTCCGCTGTTTGAGCGGTATCATAGGGATCTGAGATATTGGACTGTGACTGAAAGGTTTTATGAGAAGTTTCCTGAAATGAGGGGAGATATTGAGGGGGATCGGGGAAGATTTGCGGAGGGCGAGGTGTGTTGATGGAATAGGGGAGACGGGGTTGGATTCACGTAGAGCGACGTAGGTTTGCATCGTTTGAGGAAATGGGTCAGGATTCTGGGGAGCTTCACCTTGATTACTGCTGTCTATAGTTTTGCACCAGCGTTTAGAAGGCTTCCGGCTCCCTTCAGTGCCACAACTGTCTCCTGAACCATCTCTTCGACGATTTCCTTAGCGGGCTGACCTGCCTTGTTTACTGCCCCTGCAACTATGCCAATTGGCCTGCAATCAAAGCACGCATTAGCATATATTCACACGAAGGAAGTACCCTATTCGGCTCACCTCACATCCGCCGCATCTTCAATCTCGTCCGTCAACTTCCCCTCCTTATGCAATCTATCCAGCTCGTACGGAAGAGGTACAACGCCTTTTCTCGTGAGCTCCTTGATCTCGGCCTGTCGGTTGTTCTCCCAATCTTCTAGATAAGGGTTGCTCAGTGCTCGGAGTGGACGCCCCGACCAAATCGTGCTCTTGATCCAGGAATCGTATCCCGCTTCAACCACTCTAGCCTCCCCGTTAGCCCCAGCATCCCCCAAAGCCTGCGCGGGGGAGGCCACGTTTCGACTTACTGCTTCTTCCAGTGTTCCGGCGCTTTCGACTCCTTCGCTACAATGAACCTCGTCCCAACCCACACGCCGCTCGCCCCCATCATCAGTGCTGCGGCTACGCTCCGGCCGTCGTTGATACCGCCTGCTGTGACGAGCGTGACAGATCGGCCAGTGAGGGGTGACTTATACTGTTTGCATATGTCTGCGCATGCTGGAGTCAAAATCAGAGTAGGTATGTCGCCGGTGTGTCCGCCGGCTTCGCCACCCTGAGCACAGATTATGTCTGCACCCGCCTGACAAGCTTTGTGAACATGTTTTGGATGGCCGACCATGTTCTGCAGGTCCTTCATCAGCACGAACCCACGCCCTAGTCCGAGGAGATACATACCATGCTATATCCAGAAATTAGCGTTTCTTAGCAAGCTCAAGGATGGAAAAATCGACTTACTACAACACGCCCGCATTATGCAGTTTCTCAACCGCCCATTCAGGAGGCACGCCCACCGCCGAAACGAACAGTTTCGCTCCGCTCTCTATCACGATGTCGAGCAGCTCGCCCAACTGCCCTTTCGTATAGTCATACTACCACTTCCGTCAGCCACTCTTCTCCACTCATTCGATGCCGGCATCATGCGCACATTCGTCTTTCTTGCACTCCCACCAACCTGCGGGATCAACAGGTCGACTCCAAAGGGCGCGTTCTTATCGTCCAGCTCCTCCTTTAGCTCCGCAATCATCTCTCTCAGCATATTCGGTGTATACCGCGCGCCTCCTAGCGTGCCAAAGCCGCCTGCGTTGCATACTGCGGCTGCGAGTTGGGGCCCTGCGACCATGTCCATGCCTGCCAGCATAATGGGGTGCTTGATGCCCAGGATGGCAGTTAGGGGCGTTGTGAGGGGCGGCGGTGACATTTTGGAGATGGCAAGGAAATTGGGGAACTAGGAGATTTCAATGAGTTTATGTTTGAGGATTGCCTTGGGATGGATGGTTGCGGTTTCGTAGAGCTCTTGGAAAGAGTATCACGAAGTGCGAACAGAGTGAAGTGGAATTGGAGGAGAATCTCGTGGTGAGAGACGAAGTTAAAGAAGAAGCGGAAACAAGGGCTCAGTAAGCATACGGAAAAGCCGCGGCAGTAAGCAGAGCTCATACGGCGCTGACTCGAGCTGTGATGTTGCTGCAAGATTTCGGACCTCGTAGCGAAAGGTGGTGGGGTAACGTTCGCGCTAACGGCTTAGCGTTTACTGCTTTCGGGTGTGCCAAGCTGTGAATTGGGAGCAGACGTGTCATTCTAAAAGTCCAGGGTGTCCTCCTTTCTTCAAGCTATGAATTCACTCCTCAGTACATCGCCGCTCGTAGTCGGTGGTAGCTGATGGCATGATATTTCGATACCCGCGGACCCACCCGTCTGATCTCGGATCGCTCCCCCAATGAACGCTTCCAATCTCTTTCTGTGCTGGACAACGGCCAGACTAGGGTTCCCAGGCTCCTTGTACAATTTGAACTCCGAGGCTGGAATCCACCAAGATATCTACGCTCTTATACTGCTGTTTACGGCGTGCCTCCGTCACAGATCCATCTCTCTGGTCGCCTTTGGCCCTTCCCACGGAGTAAAAGCCATCCAAGAGATCATCACACACATTGCTCCAAATCTTCCGGTGCCTCATAGCCAGCCTTTATCACAACCGGCCATTGCGAGTCCTTCAGAAACATGATCTTCCCTTCCATACTGTTGAGAGCATAAGCTTCCCCGCGAACTAGGGTGGCCTGGACTGCCCCAGCCTGCAATATGACCGGCCAGTCGGCCTCCTAGCATGGGGCTGAAGAAAAGGGCGCACGGTAGCCTCGACCTGACTCTAGCCGCGTTTGACAGCTCCTACCTGTCATCGCCCTGGGCTCTATATGATATACGAGTACGCGGCTGCTAGACGTCATATGGGTACTGAACTTGATAGGTACTACTGATGGTAGTAAAGCCCAGGACCAGGACGGAGAACCTTCCTGCGGTGCCGCCGCTTGTCCGCCTAGGATACTAGTTGGCGTATGCGCTCCAGCGTGTCTCTGTTTGGTATCCATGGTAGAGAGACTTTCGGATGGGCGGTGGGAAACCAACCCGAGACATGTCGGTGTGTGCTGCTACCCACCTTTTCTTCGTTCCTTTGTTGTTCAGTAGATCGGATGATGCAGACAGCGGCCGGCCCGGTTAAATATAGCCCATAGCAGTCCTTGCGGTAATGATCTATCCAGCGCCCTGCCAGATACTCCTCGTTCCTCTGCTGAAGCCGTGAAAAGCCGGAGAGCGCTGGCAGTCGATCACTGCCATGTGTGGAGGTGCGCTTCGAGTACTCTTCTACTATCGTTGCCTAGTCTCCACCCGAGATTTGAATATGGATTTAGCAAAGCTCATTGAGGTAAGTGGTACCCAATCAGGCGAAAATCGTGTCTGAATACCCCAGACTTGGGGAGTTACATACTAGGAGAGTTAGCATACTTCTTTCAATTTATGGCTTGACATGCTTTTAGTGTAGACTTTGAGAGACCGTGCCGAGTTCGTATCGGGGACTTCGGGGCCATGTTTCTTCGCTTCTGTCGAATGTGAAGCAAGATTGGGGGGAAGAAGCCGTGGATCAACGTATTGTTCTGGCAGGTTTAGATTGGCGGTCAGAAGCAGCCAGCCCCGCTCATCAGTGGGCACTGTTCCGTCCTGTTGTCGCTGCCTAGCTACGATAACAACGCAGGGGACTTCCTCCATGTGAGCTGGGTTGATTCCGTAGCGTCAAAAGGACCATAGAGAGATCTTACCAATTAGAAGAGGCGTCGCTCGGTTCTATTCACTGTTCCGGCGAACACGGCGTCTGCGCGATGTTGCACCCCTTTCAGCCGATCAGCGTTGAGAGCGCTAGCTTCCAGATCCCATAGAGGTCCGGGACTGGCCTAGAATAGCTTGTGTTGACCACTGCTCATGTCTCGAATGGGCTGTCTTGATCTCTGCCGCCAATTTATGTGAACAAAATATAATCTGTAAGTACTCGACATCCTTAGGTCGTAAGTCCGGATGCCTACGCCCGAAGGAATTCAGCATCCCATGGGTTCTTGCGCTGGCTGTCACGCTTGATTTCGAGTGTCCTCCGCCCTGTGTAACTGCTTTCGCCGGTGTTCACGAACCATGGGAATTGACGGTGGACTCTCCATAACGTCTCTAGTTGATGTTTGTAAGTTTGTACCATCGGACAAGGTGTCGGACTGACCTGAGTATCCATTGTGCATTGTACGAATGCTAACAGAAGCAGGGCCCACCCATATAATCTTCTCTCTGTTCATTGAGTTGGCAAAACCGGGTAGCGACCAAACAAGGCGGCAGAGGCCGGGTGGGCCTCGGGCTGCGCGGCTGATGTGTGTGGTGCACCAGTCCTTCCCGGCCGTGCAGGGACAATAAAAGAATGAAGGCAGGAGGGGCAAGCAATGATGAAAACCGTGATTTATGTTCTCTCCGTGGGTATCTCAGAAGCCGAAGACCTTCTTCCAGAACCAAATGCGCCCTAAAACTATCGTATATCTGTGTTTATTCGTCGTAGAATGATTGTGGTGCAGCCATACTCATACGTAGCTGCCGTTCCCTCTGCTTTGCCTGCAGTTCTAATGTCTCTACCGCATAACTCAACCGCTGTTTCTTCGCCTTCAGCTGCTTGTACTTCATCTCTTGCAGAGCGCTCATAGTTTTGCCTCCTTCTGCTCCTGCTTTCCCTTGAGTGCTCCTGCTCTTCGGTGCGAATGCTGATTCACCTGGGATATCGCGTCCTAGCCGGCCATCGTTGAGATCGCATTTCGCTATTAGAGCTTGTTCGCGGCGCTCGAGCTTGTCTAGGTAGTTGTTTACGCGTTGAAGGAGGTTCTCGACTTCGGGACGGATTTCAGAGAGGAGGGCAGATTGTGCGGCTTGGAGGTCGGGTTCGGATATGAGCTCGAAGTGCTGCGGTACGTTAGCCGGAATGTATAGAAACAGGGTAGATGCCAGAGTGAAGCTTCGATGGTATATCACTCATTGCAGCAATAGAACCTTACCCTTGTTGTCTGAAGCACTTTGCTTAATCTAGGGAAGTCGTTGACACCCTCAACGAGTATGTTTATCGACGAATCCAGCAATTGCATGCTGCCCCGCAGCGAGGCGACACATCCTTCCAGCGCCATGTCGGATACTAACTTTCCGGTAAAAGTAGGCGTCGTTCGGCTGCGTTCCGAGATTCTAGTGGAGTTCGTGAACCTTTCGTCAGTTGGTGCGAGTGTTTACTTTCCAGTCGCGGTCGCGGTCCCTCATCCTCGGTTATACTTCGGCCTTCGGTCTTGGCATTTGGAAGTTCTGGTGAACACAAGCTCGTCCGACTCAATCATCCATCAACCTTACATCCACCGCCCACATAGTCCATCTACCCTCCGCCACAGATAATCATGGCTTCTCTCCTTGGCAAGAAATTCGGTGCGCCCGTCGGTATGTCAATTGGCCCCAGAGTGGGCGGTGGAAGGCCCAGTGGAAAAGGAAGCCAGCTAACGACTTCTGAACTACAGCTCGGCCAATGGCTCCCTTCTACATCTCCGGTACGTTGCGGGCGCATGCGTAGACCTTTAGGAAATTGATAGAAGAGCTCGGGATGCAATGGCGATGCAATTGGACTCGGACGGGATGACCGGCAACTATACTGACAGGATGCTATAGGCCTCATTATCCTCTACGGAGTCAACGCTGCCGCGACGGCAATGATGCAATGTTAGTCGTCCTCCACTCTCCATCCGATGCCGAGTTACACCAGGCACTCCTGCGTCTCCCAGACATCGTGTGCTAATACGCTCCCTTCAGCCGACGAGTACAAGAGCGATCCGCGGAACCCTTACAACAAGAACCCGACGTCCGACAGCGCCCATTAAGAGCGATTAGGGAACGATAGAACACCAGCGGATGGGATCTCGGGCATAGCGGGAGGCAATGTACAATAGCTGTGCGCTTGGGGATTAGGGTGGTCTTACGACGAGGAGTGTATAGAGTATCCGACAAAATCACAGCTTGACTTCCCAACGTATTGTCCCCAGGATTCTATGGTGCTCTTCGCCGCTGGATCTCTGATGTCTCGCGAACTCATTGATGAATGTGCACACCATCACGGGTCCGAAACTGATACTCAGAGACAGGGTCCTGTTCATATAAGCCAGGGATCACTACTCTTTTCGAAATCTGGCTTCTAGAAGGCCGGTATTCGGACTCGTACCACCTGCCATTGAAGGTCGCTGCAACGGCTAACAAGAGGTATACGCGACTCCGCCGAATAAGAGCAAGGAGAGTCAACATCCCTAGGTATTGTTCGGTACCTCTCGGCTGGAGTTGCCTACTGTTGCAGCAGTTACCACCATCTTCTTGGGCCCTAGGAAGCCGCATATGCGCACGTCGCCCGAATTCACATCCGTGTGGCGTAGCCTCTTCAACCTTGTGCACCATTCTGGACTAGCGTCATCCTCGGTGCAGACCGGACTAGGCACAGTGGTCAGATCCGCGCACCGTTACAGAAATTACGGCATCGTACTTCGGAACGGCTCATGCAAGGCATTGGCTTGCGCTACCACTGGCGGTGGCGGAGATATGCAGAGGGTTCTATGATGGCGGACGGGATTGATAGACGCCTCATTCGAGGTCGTCAGACATGCGAGACACGTGTAGGACTGTGGCTCGTTGGCGATGCAATGTCACGGTATAAGACTGGCCACCGTTTGCATAGATATGCTCACGCCATCTGGAGAATGTGCCAATTGAAGAACATCATGCAATCTATACGGCCTTAGCAATGAGTATTGACGCCAGCGCAGCGATGAGACGGATGCGGCAGAGAAAGCTGTTTGCCATATGGCAGACGGCTACGTGAACCGCGCCGTGTGGAGAGCGTACACTGCGACTGCTCGAGAACAAGCGGGGCTCTTACCATATTTACTCTTCGAATACTCCTCAAGACACCAAATATCATTTAATGCCTCGCCAACATCTTCATATTTCACCATCCAACATTTCCTAATGACCTCTCCCAGTAATAGCGCGCTTGTATCTGGGAATTTATCTGCCCTAAACAGCCCTTCAATCTCTTCGTCTGTTTTATCGTGGTATAGCTGCCGAGTTGTCTCTATCTCATATAGTGAAGAGCCAAGCGCAAACATCTCAGACTGTATTGAAGGCTGTATGGCTGGCATGTTTGGGTGCTCCGAGTGCGGGCTGGGTACTACTGATGGTGTAGAACCGTCAATTGATGACCCAGCGAAGTCAGATAACTTCACATTCTCATCCCAGTCCAGCAGCATATTGTGCCAATATCGACCTGGAACACAGCGCGCGAGTGGACATGCTGAGGAGCCTGCGTAATCTGGGTAGCCCATCGTAGAACGTCTTTGGCTGGGGGTAGCTCTCTAGTGGCGTGAAAATCCCAGAGCTTGCGGAGGGGATACTGGAGGCGTTCGAGGACGATCATGCCTTTGTGTATATAAAGGAGCTTGACGGTATAAGGGTGAGAGCCTAGACGATCGAATATAGTGCGTTCGATGGCAAGTTCTCTTCGGCTTTGATCGATACCGCAAGGAGCTTTGATAACGGCAAATTCGGAGACTCCGTAGACTATGCTAGAGACGCCACGAGAGAGGTAGGGGAGATCATATACGCTTCCCTTTATGGAATATTGCGACTCTATAGCAGGAAGTCGCAAGAGCGTAAAAAGTGTAGCATAGGAAGCAAAAGGATAAGTTGAAAGGATCGTCGGACACACCTAAGTGATATAGAGCAATTAAAGATGACATAATCACATCCCGAAGTAAAGCCGTCTCTACCGCCAAGTCCTCCGCACAGCTGTGCGACTGAGAAAACGGAATACCATTGAACGCGATGATATAATTTTAGTTGTATAGAGCTCTAGTTATCTTTTATTATATTTTATAACAGCGAGTATAGCCGACGAGGCTGCATGCCAAGAGCTTATTTGGACCTTCTGTGTCCTTAGGGCCGCCGGATGCAGTGCGGTGTTGGCTGTCCGACGCAGATGAAGTGGTTCCGATCCAGGCCGCTGGACGAACGAGTTCCGCCCGCATCGCTGCATGTCATGCGGGCTCTCAAGCTGCAGCGTGGTTGGGCACGCCGCTGAGATCATCACTTGTCAAATTGCGGCTACCTAGGGATGACCCGTGGCGCGAGAAAATGCCCGACCAAGCCAGACCTTCGAGCCCAAACCGCACAGCCCAAGGGACGGGTACCGCGCCGACGAGGTATCCTAGACTAGAGAACTTCTGGAACACGGATCCGCCGCTGTCTCATTTGGGAATATCTGCGACTGTTGTTTCTTGACTGGACACCACGCACCAAGCGAGACGATGGGAATGAAGAGCCTAATGCGTGCTTTTAGCCCACAACTGCAGAGCACCCTCGGCAGCGGCAGCCTCGACGCCGGCGCGTGTGCGTGTGGAAGAATGCATCCGAAGGTTCCTGGAAATAAGACTATCGTGGACAACGTGACATTAGCGGTGGTAAGAGAGGCGCATAAAGGGGCCGCGGTGCAGATGACTGAAAGGGAGCTCAGCTGGAGGACCCTCGGCATGATTTGGCCATTTGATCGCGCGTCTGAAACGTCGTGAGGCATTTTGACGGTGCACCAAGCAACACTGCCGGTTGACGGGCGCGCAGGACCAACAAAAGAGGAAGATAGTGTACCCGCCGGGCCAGCAATGTGGTAAATTGGCGCGGCGCAACCGATTCCTCGAGTGGTGAAAGAGCGTCTATGAGACCCACCGGGCCGCTAGCGCGCCACGTGATCGGCCGTAGCCACTTCCAAGGCTTGGGGCCTCGATACGAAGCCCTCGCTCACACTCTGCTCCTCTCCTTCACCTCTCTCTCCACCGCCGACACTCTCGTCCGAGTGCTTTCTCCTTGGGGCTATTTGCTGGCTCGTTGCGTGCAGCCGCCTCTTTGCACCAGTTGCCCTTGCAGCAAACCTTTCCCTGCCCGCCCACCCGCACGAAGATCACGGCCTCCGCTCTCCGTTGGGCCCCGTCCGCCATTCACGCCCTGTAAGTCGTCCCCCGGTTGCCGGCCTCCCAGCCCTTCACAACCGCGCCCTATCGCCCTACGCGTATATATTTCTACCTATTCTCTTCTTGCACGCTCCCTCCTCTTCAAGGCTCCACTCTACCCCGTGTCCGGCTCTACTAGCCCGCTTACACCGCCTCGTTGGCAAAAGCCTCACACTGACCGGAACTCCCGAAGCAGGCTGAACCGACCCTCACCACATCCACCCGATATTCCTGCACCCGATAGACTCTCCATCACCCACAACACACCCACCCGCAGGCCAACCTCCTTCAGGTTGAACTCGCTCCCAACATGACGACAATGGTACGTCGACCCCACCCGACCCTCGCTGTCCTCCGCATTCCCCCCTACACTGCAAGGCTGAAGTTGTTGACTGTAGCAGGATCTCCGCGTCGGCAACAAGTACAGGATTGGCCGCAAGATCGGCAGCGGTAGCTTTGGTGACATCTACCTTGGTAAGCGCGCCGCCAACACCGTAACCTGACCTAGGGCTGACCGACACAGGCACCAACATCATCTCCGGCGAAGAGATTGCCATCAAGCTCGAGAGCGTCAAGGCCAAGCACCCGCAGCTCGAATACGAAGCCCGCGTCTACAAGTCCCTCGCCGGAGGTGTCGGTATCCCATTCGTCCGCTGGTTTGGAACCGAATGCGACTACAATGCCATGGTCTTGGATCTGCTCGGCCCTAGCTTGGAAGACCTCTTCAACTTCTGCAACCGGAAGTTCTCGCTCAAGACGGTCCTCCTGCTCGCCGACCAGCTCATCTCCCGGATCGAGTACATCCACGCCAAGTCTTTCATCCACCGTGATATCAAGCCGGACAACTTCCTCATGGGCATTGGCAAGCGTGGAAACCAGGTCAACGTGATCGACTTTGGGTTGGCCAAGAAGTACCGTGACCCCAAGACCCACTTCCACATCCCGTACCGTGAGAACAAGAACCTCACTGGCACTGCCCGCTATGCCTCCATCAACACCCACTTGGGAGTTGGTGAGTCATTCCCTCCCTATTCTATGTACCGTTTAGCTGACCGTAGCAGAACAATCCCGCCGTGATGACATGGAGTCTCTCGGCTATGTCATGCTCTACTTCTGCCGTGGCTCCCTTCCCTGGCAGGGCCTCAAGGCGGCCACCAAGAAGCAGAAGTACGACCGCATCATGGAGAAAAAGATGACGACGCCCACCGAGGTTCTCTGCCGTGGCTTCCCGAACGAGTTCGCCATCTACCTGAACTACACCCGATCCCTCCGCTTCGACGACAAGCCGGACTATTCCTACCTCCGCAAGATCTTCCGCGACCTCTTCGTCCGCGAAGGCTTCCAGTACGACTACGTGTTTGACTGGACGGTCTACAAGTACCAGAAGAACGCCCAGGCCATTGCCCAGGCTGCTGGCAACGCGCCGGGCGAGGAAGATGACAAGACCGGCCGCGGACGTCACGTCACCACGACCAACGCCGCCAACGCTGGCACTGCGGCTGCTTCCACCAACAAGCGTGGCCCAGTCAATGCGCGTCAGGAGGGCACCGGAATGTGAGTTCGACAAATCTGATCCTAGTAAGGGACTCCTCTCCTCTGCGTTTAGTGTTCGATCATAACGCTCGGCGCGGGGGATTGCGTATTCAGACCTTACTAACCTCTGTTTTTGTTGTTCAGGCAGCTTCGTTCGTCCAACAAGCGCGGTGGTGATCAGTATGCAACTGGTGGCTACTGAACCTTGATACGGCTTTCGGTTCGTCATCTCCAATCTCTTTAGTGGGTGTGGTGCGCACAACATCGGCGCCACTCCGCTCAACCCTTGGGAAACGCGGCACCGCCGTCCCGCAGCTTTCTTGGACGGCAGCCTCTTTCCCCTCGATCAGTACACGGGCTTTGTTAGTCGATTCCCTTCAACAGGACCCTGGCTACGACTCTTCGGTGTCTTGCGTTTGCTACGGCCTTGGGTGTTCGACGGCTTGGCTCGGTATTAACGGGCTCGTCCCAATGGTATCTCAACCTCGGACCAAGTTCACGACCGACATTTGACAATCGTCTACCACCTTTGGAGACTCGGTCGCCAGCACTTTCCTGAATATACATCAGGAACGAGCGGCACGGAACGCCTCCCGGATGATCATGGTTAATTGGTTTGATTTCACTGCTCCCCCCCTCGCATTAATTATCCCCCCTCCCCCTGTGATTTCCCGCGGTTTCCTACATCTTTCCTATCCCCTCGTGCGTTACCCCCTCCGCTTCCTGGCATGGTCTACCAGCTTGTGGGGAGGTTTCAGACAGCTGAAGGGGACGAACATAACTAAATTGCTCTGTATCTTGTGGAGAGGCCGGATGGTAGATGGCTTCGGCGAATGGGGAGGGAAAGATTGCTATGGACGGCGGCTAGATTAATCCGATACCAACTTGATGGAAGGACTTGAAAGGGCCGCTTCCGGGGAGGTGAGATCTAGCAATGCTGCCATGGCCGCCGAAGTGCGGGTAGGTGAAGACGGTCCCAGATAGTTACTTGCTTCAAATTACGACTCTCCTTAGAATTCTCTTCGGGCATGCTTCATGGTGATCTACTAAATTTCGCGGCGTACGGATAGATGTGGTGAGGGGTTCACAGGGGATTATCGGAAGGGCAATCTGAGCTGTCACATAAGGCTGAGCCATTGAAGAATTATGTTTGAGACCCCGGCGTGCCCGGTTGTTGGCTGTCGCTCATCGAATAAGGACTGTTACCTGAAGCTTCAGCATAGGCACCTTGGGTTGAATGCGTGCAAACTCTACCTTGCACTCTGCCCACGGTTAACTAATGCTACCACTGTGATTCGTGAGAGCTCCTTGCCGAAAGCGGCTTAGTGTGTCAACCCCAGAGTTCAACAACTTCCAATTTTCTCGCCGCTCACAAGCTTGACACTTTACAAGTCGTGACAACCAATTCCGACCATGCTCACGGGGAGGAGTCTGCAGTCGGTCTGTCTATCATGTCGGCTTAACATTCTGACGTCTCAAGCGCGCAATGCGCATTCCAAGGTCCAGTTCTCTCGATCGACCAGATTCCCCCGGACAGACGCCTTACGACAGCGTGTAGCGCAGCGAAGGACGTTTGTTAGCACACGGAACCGAAAACAGCAGACTCGAGAACATGCAACCGAATCCGCAAATCCCCTCGATGACTACCCACCCACGCCGGGCGATCGATTAAATATTGAGGTGGCGGTGCGGAGGGCGAGGCAGGCGTTTGGCGATGCTCTGCCGCGAGGACACTTGAGTGAGGAGGAATATGTTGTGTATGAGCGGCTATACGGGACGCCAGTGTTTGTGGATAAGGCAGAGGATCTGCAAGCGGGTGTGGAGGAGGCCGATATCGTCGCGGAGGAGCAACCGGATGGCTCCACGGTGCTGCTGAGGAAAGGGGACGATGGCGAGCTGGAGGAGGTGGAGATGATTGACGAGCCCGAGGAAGAACTAGAGGGCGAAGCGGAGGAGACCATGACGGAGAAGAAGTGGGAGGAGTTGAGAGAGCAGAACGCGCAGAGCTATCACGAAGAGATCTACGAAAAGAGTAGGGCGGGGCTGGAGGAAGAGTGGGAGGATGAGCAAGAGGCAGAGGAGGATGACTTCATGCGTGCACATCCATTGACACTCGCAGGCCGCTTCAAGCCCTCTCCTTCCACCGTCTTCCTCCCCAAAGAGACTCTCGTCGACCCGACCACGCTCCTCTTGACACGAGCGAACCATAAGCACCTAGCCGAATCTGTGAATCGCTTGTTCGGTGGAAATGGGCTGCCACACTCTGCCAGCACACCTCCGGCCCGCCTAGGCAAAGAGCAGAAGCCGATACCTCTCGATGCGTCGCAAACAGACATGGGCAATATCGAGGCGGATGCGTATATGGCTTCGGTCCAGCCAGGGACTTATGCGAGCGTTATGAGCGCATTGGTGGAGGTCCGACGACGACTGGGCACGTCATGGGTTGAGCATCTGCTGCAGAAGAAAGGTGGTATGGTGCTCGATGCTGGGTCAGGTGGTGTTGGTGTGCTGGCATGGCATGAGATCCTCAAAGCAGAGTGGGAAAGGATGCACGAAGAGGCTGGAGCTACCTCGCAAGGGAGCGCTCCGCTTGGGAAAGCCACAGTGCTGGCAGGTTCGGATACCTTACGACACCGTGCCAGCCGGTTACTGGAGAACACGACGTTCATACCACGAATGCCGGAAATGGCCGCGTCAGAAGAAGAGGAGAATTCCCAGCAGCCGCGGAAGGTATACGATTTGATTATCGCGCCACATACCCTGTGGCCGCTGAAGCAAGAATACCTACGAAAGGAGCAGGTGCAGAAATACTGGTCGCTCCTTAATCCGAAAGGAGGTGTTCTGGTTCTCGTCGAAAAGGGTCTGCCTCGAGGTTTTGAAGTCATCGCTGGAGCTCGCGAATTGCTGCTGAATAGGCACATCGCTTCACCGGGCTCCACGCAAGTGGAAACGCCCCTTGAGGAGCAGACCTCTAAACCAGAGCAAGACACCCGCTTCACTGAGAAAGAGACGGGCATGATTATCGCGCCCTGTACGAACCACAGCACATGCCCCATGTATCAATCTCCCGGAATCAGCGCAGGTCGGAAAGACTTCTGCTTCTTCAGTCAACGCTACATCCGGCCGCCGTACCTTCAGCGCATTCTTAACGCCAAAGACCGCAACCACGAGGATGTACAGTTCAGCTACCTCGCTGTTCAACGTGGACGCGACCAGCGATTACCTCTCCACGATCCTCTCGGCAAAGGTGTTGTCCAGAACGAAGAATCGACGACTCGTGCCTTCGAAGGCCACGAATGGAACGCTGAAAACGACCTACGCACTTCCGCCGACGTAAACACCCTAACACTCCCCCGCCTCGTGCTTCCCGCCCTCAAACGCCGCGGCCACATCATCCTTGACGTATGCACGCCGGGCGGTACACTCGAGCGCTGGACCGTCCCCCGCAGCTTCAGCAAGCAAGCCTTCCGCGACGCCCGCAAAGCGCGCTGGGGCGATCTCTGGGCGCTGGGGGCGAAGACGCGCATTCCGCGTAACGTCAGATTAGGCAGGCCGCGGGACGAGTTCGACAAGAAGGGCAGGAGGATCAAGGCGCCCAAGCAGATGGTTATTGAGCTGGGGATTAGTGAGAGGGGAGATGAAGGCGCGAGGATTAAGAAAACTGGGAAGTATACGCAGGAGAGGAAGATCAGAGGGAGTGGTGGACGGAAGGGCAGGAAGAAGCAGGCGGACCTGGGGGAGTATGATTTGCACGATGTGTATTAGTGACTGTGTAAGGTTTCATGGGATTGGATGATGGCTGGGAGGATTGTACAAAATATGTTGCATATACTGTGTAGTGTGTAGGCATTGGGTGGAGTCTTCTGGATCTGGCGTCAGGATAAACGCGCCCGTTCGACCAGGAACACGGTACTACTTCCGCGACCGCGGCTCTCGCTCCGAACCGCACACGTACATACACTTGTACAATATTCTATGTAGAACCACTACTCTACGCTCGAGGCGATTCGCACCTCTTACCAACCAACGTCGCAAAACATTCCAGGCGCAAATGATGACCGCTCACCTATAGCTAGCCCATAATAGTAATCGCCCTCTTGGACCCAGCGGTCAGCTAGCTAGTGCTGATTTGCGTGCCGGGCTGACCCGCATCATTGCGCTCTGTGGTTTACACTAGCTAGGCAAAGTGGGTACGTTTGGTTTGGCTTGGTGTGGTATTTAGGCATTCCGCCAGCCCCACGTTGCTGATGATGCACCGCTGGCCACCCCCCATCAGCAACCCCTCTGGCTTTTCGGCATATGTGCTCAAGTTAGATATCATCTTCTTTTGGAATTTTTGCTTTGGCCTTTGTGTAATATTGGGAGACGATCTGGGCGAAGAGAACAGGGAGTAAGACAGCTGGGGTAGAGTTTCAAATGAGGGGTTGAGCTGAACCGCTTTCTCGCATACAAGAGCTAGCTTGGGATAAGGGCGCGAGGACAAAGACGAGAGCCAGAGCCACATTTTTTCTCAGCTCACACGAGCGGAGGTTTGGAATTGCGGGTCTAGAACGCTTGGGGCTGGGGTTTAAAGATTTAAAGCTGTTGGATCCCCGCGTTGGAGACAGACAGAGAGACGGCTTGAACAGGCTTCCAAGATGGGCAGCACACCGGACGTTTACACGACTTTGAAGGAGCAGTTGAAGGGCAGCGGTGCGGAGGTGCTTATGCCGGATGATGGCGAGAAGTACGAGCAGAGTATTAAGCGGTGGAGTGAGCATTGTGAGAAGAGAGCTGTACGTGCCCTCTTCTCCTTCTTCCCCATCCCTCTTCCTATCTTCGCCCTGCCTCCCAAAACAATCCTCCCCACCCTCAAACCCCCTCGCCCTCACTCTCGCCCTGACATTATACAAACCCCACCCCTACTAACCCCGCAAACACCACAGGCCTGCGTCGTCAAAGCGACCTCCCCCGCCGACGTCAGCACAACCCTGTCCTTCATCCGCGCGCACAAGATCCCCTTCGTCGTCCGCGGCGGCGGACACTCGACGTCCGGCAGCGCGTCGATCGAAGGCGGGCTTGTTATTGATCTGAGTTTGATGCGCAGGGTTAGTGTGGATCCGGAGAAGAGGACGGTGCGCGCGGAGGGGGGCGCGATTTGGGAGGATGTGGATGTTGAGGCGGCGAAGTTTGGGCTGGCTACTGTGGGGGGGACTGTGAAGTAAGCTTACTCTTTTTACGATGGGGATGGGGATTGGGATGTGGGGTGGCTTGCTTGGGTTGGATTTTGCTGACGGAAGGGTACAGTCATACGGGCGTAGGTGGACTGACGCTCGGAGGCGGGTATGGGTATTTGACGGGGAAGTATGGGTTGACGATTGGTAAGTATTCGCGTTGTCCCTCGAAAGGTATCCGGGAGTGGTGTCAGGGGGAGCCAGGATATTCGGAGGACGAGACTGACTGAGCTCGTGGGCAGACAATCTCCTCTCGGTCGACATGGTCCTCGCCTCGGGCGAGCAAGTGACAGCCTCAGAGACGGAAAACGCTGACCTCTTCTGGGCCGTCCGCGGCGCTGGCCAGGTACGTCGCCATCCAACATCCCTCGACTCTCTCTCCCTCCCAAAGCTACTCTTCTCCCTTCTTCATCCCATCACACCCATCCGCCGACCTACTAACAACCATTCCCCTCCCCAGAACTTCGGCGTAGTAACCGCCTTCACATTCCGCGGCTACCCGCAAGCGAACCCAGTGTACGCCGGGACGCTCATCTTCCTACCCGACAAACTCCCCCAAATCGTCGAATTCGCAAACAAATTCCACGACAAGAACGACGGGTAAGCCAACGCCCCAGTACTGCAGTCCCACGCCTCCGCCAAGGCGCGAGTGTGTGCACCAGTTATCTGAAATGTCCTCTCAAGGGGCGTCTAGTGATAGCGAGCAAACTTGGCTGGTCAAGACATAGACTTAACTGCCACCCCTCTACCTACACTATAAGAGCTACGTACCGTACGCTGACTTCCACGCGCGCATCCTAGTAACCAGGCGCTGTTGTGGGGCTTCTCGTGCCCGCCTCCGGACAATGCACCCGTGGTGCTGGCGCAGTGCTTTCACAACGGCACCGAGGACGAAGGCGCCGCGTTCTTCAAGGAGCTGGTCGACGCCGGGCCCGTGGCGAACATGATCGCCATGGTTCCGTACGAGAAGCTGAACTCGCTGCTCAATCCCGCTGCGGGCTTCGACGGGCGCAAGATGTAAGTAAAGCAACCCTGTTACTTAGCATTTCCCAGTCCTCACTCTCCCGCTACTATACATCAACAAGGGTGACGGGTCTTGGGACTTCGCTACTCCAGCTTCGCTGACTGCTGTCCAGGTTCGGCGGCGGCGCCTTCAAGCTGCCCCTCAACCCCGCCTTCGTGCAAGCCCTGCACGCCGACTTCCTCGACTTCGTCAACGCCCACGAGCGCATGGGCGAGAGCTTGCTGCTGTTCGAGACGATTCCGTATGCCAAGGTCGTCGGGGTTCCGAACGAGAAGATGGCGTTTTCGAACCGTGGGAACTACTATAATGTGGCTACGTGCTTCAAGTGGTGAGTCTTCTTGCGGACTTGTAGCTTGGCTAAGAAGGATGGGTGGTGGGGTTTTGGGTCGCTATGGTTGGAAGAAGATGTGGCAGATGCTGATGCTGATGCTGATACTGACACCATCGCAGGTTCGACGCCAAGCTCGACGACGAAATCCGCGCCTTCTCGCGCAGCCTGCTGAAGAAAGCGAGTCAGACGGCCGGCGTGGCGCAGGATGAGGCGGTCCGCGCTGTCGAGGGGGTTGGGCAGTATGGCAACTATGCCAGTGAGTAGTTTCTTTCCCCTACCCCAACCATGTTTCAACATATGTTGGAGCGACTGGTTCCTTCTTCTCCAAGCTTGCCGCCTCCTCGCCTTAGACACACGTAAGTACGGCTAACGAATAAGCAGACGCCGATGTCCCCGCTAGCGAGATCTACGGCAGCAACGCGAAGAGGCTGGAGGAGCTGAAGCACAAGTACGATCCGGACAATCTGTTTAATAGGGGGACGAGGCTAGTGCCGAGGCAGCTGGTAGTGGTGAACTGAACGAAACCGAAGAGACGGACCGTACGTATAAATGCGGCTTGCGAAAAAGTAGTCGCTGGGTGTGTAGAAATTTAATAACTGCGTTAAGACGAAGATTTTCTAATAACGTACTTTACAAGCGAGCTACTTATACAAGCAAGCTGCATACTATTGCCAAGCCTCTACTAAAAAGCCGCTATCTTATTTAGATTACTCTAACTTTAAGCTTCTTAAGATAAATCTAGATAACGTACTTTACTAGTAAACGCTCTATACTACTAAACGCTCTAAAAATACTAAGCTCTTACTAAATACTATTATCTTAATTATAAAGCTCTCTATAAACGTCTAATTAACTTTAGATAAATTCTAGATATAGCTTACGCTTTAGACTATTTAGTAAAACTTAGAGCTAAGCTTATAACGCGCTATAGCTCTCTATAATATACCGTAGAAGAAAGTTTACCGTTAACATAATAGAATAACTTAAAGACGCGAAAAGATATCTAATTTAATAAAGCTTACTATAAATAAAGAGTAGGCAATAATTAACTATATACTTAACCTAGACGCGCGAGAATTTACTCTCTAGCTTACTACTATTTAAAATATAGCTAATTAGCTACTTACTAAGTAGAAGAGAAAGGTTATAGGTAAGAACTAGCTAAACTACTTTATTACGCGCTATCTAGAGCTTAAAATATAGCTTAATTATAGGTATAACTATTAGAGAGTAAAGTAAAAAGATTCTATAATTATTTAGACGTAGTTTAACCTAGTAGGTAATATAAAGGCTAAGTATAATATTACTAATAAAGACACGTATAATTTTAATAAATCTAGCTATTACGAGTAGTACCTAGGCTACTTTAATAGAGCCTAGACTAGGCTAGATTAGCCTAGCGCCGCGTTAGCTTAGCCTAAATAGGGCTAGATTAGCTTAGCGTAGTATTAGCTTACCTCGCCTACTCTTCTTAGATATAGTCGCGATTCTCTATCTAGAAAAAAGAGTAGAGAATTATATTATAAAATACTCTAGAATTAACTATCTTTTATCTATATATTCTACTATTACTCTATTACTACTAGCTTAGTCTAAAGAATTATACGTAGATTCTTCTTTTATAATATAATTCTCTACTTTCTAAAGCCTAGATAGAGATAGTAAATATAAGAGTATTAGCGTTATAAGATCTAGAGAGTCTAGGTAAGCTCTTAGACTTATATACTCTAGGTTAAAACCTAATATAGAAATTTAAATATAAAGTATAGCTACGTCTAGCTATAACTCTCTAGAGTAATAAGCTCTTAAAGAAGGCCTTCTAGAACTAGATTAGAGAGCTAGAGGTAGAGCTTACCTACTAAGTACGCTGCTAAACTCTCTAAAATTAGATCTAGTAGCTAGAGGCCTAGATAGAATAATATAACTTACGCTTCTTTCTACTCTAATTAGTTGCCTTATACTCTTAAAATAAAGAATAAGCTAGAGCTTCTATAGTAGCGCTAGCGCTACCTCTAACGTACTCTATCTACTCTCTACTATTATAGTAACTTCTAAAGTTAGAGCCTCTACCTAAATATAAGAGAAAATTAAGAGAGAATTATAATAATTAGTAAAGAGAATATAAGAAATTTATTCTTAATTCTAACCTATTTCTAATAGCCTAAGATTAGGTTTAATAAGCTATATAATATCTAGATTACACTTCTCTTACGTACTAGAAGTAGGTCTAGCGAGTCTATCTCTAAACTAATGTTACCTAGACCTTTATAAAACAAAAGATACTAGAAATATTAGAGACTAACTAGAAAAGAAAGTAGAATACTTATAGTAGAATTATAAGAGCTAAATAAGATAAAAGAAGTCTATTAAAGCTTCTCTACTACCTAACTACTTAATAGAAGAAGATTAACTCTTTTATAGCCTTTAATAAGAGTAATCTAGAGTATATCTAGATATTCTTTAATACTCTAGACTCTTAAATCTAATTTAGGCTAGACCTAGTTTTAAAAACCTAGATAAGTCTTATTAAGCTTAAGGCTAACGCATACTATTACTAGTAAATAATTAAGAAATTATAATAGTCTAGTTTAGAGATTTACCTTAGGTTACATAACCTTAGGTTACGTAATCTTATTACGTAACCTAACCTAGCGCCTTAGCGCTTAGCACCTCTATATATAGAGCCTCTTAGAGCTTTTTCTTAACTTCTTACCTTTAGATAGCTAAATTTAACCTAACCTACTCTGCTAGCACCTCTTATTCTTATAGCTTATAGAGATAGTACTACCTATAGCTAACCTATCTAGCTAGATGTTCTAGAACGCTTATAGTAGTAGAGACCGCAAACCTAGCTCTTATATTATTTAAAGATTATTACCTCTTTAGCTAGAGACGGCGGCATAATATCTAGCTAAACTAAGTAGCCTTATTAAGAAGCGTTTACTAATAGCTAATACTAAGAATTAGAGCTATAAGAG